>NC_081796.1:4317200-4685950 GCF_963082965.1 Carassius carassius | reverse complement strand
AGATCTTAGTGCTGCTTTTGAAACTATTGATCATGATATACTCTTACATGAAACTAGAAAATTGCATTGCTTTAAACTGGTTTTGAATTGACCACTAGCAATTTGTTTGTTTAAATGTGGAACTAGCAACTCTAACACTGGCAAGTATGGGGTGTCACACGGATCTGTGTTAGGCCCCCTGGTGTTTTCAATATATTATCTGCCCCTTGGAAAAAAAAAAACTATAAAAAAATATTTTGGATTAGATGAGTCTGTTTCTCTTTAAGTTTTTTTTTTTTCCTCTCCAACACCTCACCTCATTAACATGGTCACCTGGACTGTTCACTGGGCCACAGTTTGATTAAATGTAAGATTCTTGTTCATAAGAAGCCAAACAACATTGCAATATCGCAACATGCATTTTCTATAAAGCTAGGCGGGAGGTAAACAAAGGCCTCCTGTAGAGAATCAATGTGTTTTTGTAAGAAAAATATCCATATTTAAAATGTAATAATGAGACACTTTTCTTTTCTTTCTTTTTTTGCATGGCCGCTTTTTATTAAACTTCTTTTGGACTGATGCATGCAACACATGCTGAGTGGCATTAAACAGCTTGAAAGATCAAAGACATTTTTTTATATATTTTTTATAAACATTTTGGCAAATCTTAAAGATAGGAAGCTCTGGAATTTTGCTATATTTTATGATTTTAAAAATCTAATACATAAAAAATAAATGAAGGCAGAAATGCAAACTAAATTTTCAAAAAATACACTCTGTACTATTGACTCCTTAATCACATGGATACATTATTTCTCTAAACATGTAGGCATTGCAATTTTATACCATATAGATGAGAGAAAAAAAAACATACTCTGATCAAACTGCTTACTGAGGCACATTTATAAATTTTCTATGTCTCTTTAAAAGTTCTCCGTTATGTGTCTGTACAAGGTTGAAACAAACTGTTCAACACCACATTAATATTGAAGCAGAACAGGTAGATGCATGAGCCCTCACTTTGGTTTTATCCACTGATGAAAGCAAAAAACAGCACACCTCTTTTTAACATGCCACATGATTCAAGGTAATCTTCCTGTCTGTTGGACAAGTAAATTGTAAAAGGCTATTGCTATGTTTAGTGGCAAAGAATAAGTATGAACACTATCAATAGTGATGGTTTCTTAAGTAACTCTTATAATACTTCTTTGTGTACTTCTAAAGGAACGTTATAACCATTACTTCTTGAATGGTTGAATCATAAGTCTGTTCTCTGTTGACATGGTTTATGACAGTATGCAGCATTCATAAACACTGCTGATGGATGTAGGCGAACAAAGATGTCCTTATGAAATGAAAAAACACTCATACACACTCAATAGAGGACAACAATGTCAAATAATATACGTTTTTCCACAGTGAGAAATAAATCTAATAAGAGCTCAACTTTGTTTGTAGAAAGTATAAGACATAAATTGCACTTTTAATTGGTTCCACTGCATCGGCGGACTCCTCTGGTGGGCAGCTGTGCTTTAAATATGTGCTTATTAGAGTATGCTTATGTTCATAGCCTGTTAAAGGCTATGAAAACAAATGAAGTTGATGTAAGCCTTTATAATGTGCAAAAAAGGGTTAAAATCACATCTCATTCTAAAATTGTAACATTACAATCTTAAAACAAAAATAAGGCTTTTAAAGCAGAAGTTAAATTCACTAAACTAAAAATTATGAATTATTAAAAATAAATGAGAACAAAACACAGATTTGTGTTAGGCTATTTTGATTATTATAGATTATAACTCTTTTAAACGCACACACACACACACACACACACACACACACACACACACACACACACACACACACACACACACACACACACACACACACACACACACACACACACACACACACACACACACACACACACACACACACACACACACACACACACACACACACTTTCATTTAAGCCCATCTCAAACATTCACAGCACCTTGTATGTCTACAACTTGTTTCATGACACCTCATGAAGGTATTTGGTTGTAAAAGTGAGAAGGGATGAGCCTTCAAAATAAGGATTTTATCATAGAGGAGGAACAGTCACACCTTAGACAGCTGCTGAGCTTAGGCACTAAGAGGGATGGGAAATCCACTTCACTGATGGTAAACCCTATTTTAACTTGTTCTACCAGCCAATCCAAATAGACAAGGATTCATTTGTATTGGTCCACGATCAAGTCACGTGACCTTTCACTCACCAGAGTAACTACGGCACACTCAGCCGTGAGCTGGGCGGCACTGAAGAGCGTACGGACGAATCTGTAGATCTGTTTCTGTTCCGGGTCGTGCTTGTCATAGTCTGACGGCACCTCTAATTTCTGTGGAAAGAGGACGTTTTAGAACATTCAGGCATGTTCAGGATGCAATTAAACATCTTATAAATGAGCTGCAGAAATGAAACACTTACTGACAGTGGATGAAGTTTTTCATCAAATATGTCTAACAGCATTCGCCCGTCCACATTTCTGAAAGGAGAAGGGTGAACTGAAATTAGATTAGGGAAGACTAGTACTTATTCTAAGCTGTATTCATAGAAAGAATTAAAGAACTAGGAAAGAGTGCTGTGTTACCAAAAACTTGTGTAAAATTTAGATTTCAATTGATCTGAAGCCTTGGAGTTTGAAGGTTATAAATCATTAAAGGTTTATATGCTATTCCAGTTTAAGACACAAAGTCAGAGACAGAGCAGACGATGGAGATAAAAGTACTTAGACACACAGATAGATAGAAGACCTGATCTGATGAGAGAATTGAAAAACATACCTGTTCTTTATGTGGTAGTAAATTGCGAGGGCAACACTGCAAACAGAAGAGATAGCAGAAAGAAGTTGATATAACGGTAGTCAACAAGATGAAGCAGCATTAAATTCAAGCTGAAGGAGAAGTAGTATATAGTAGTATATATCCAATATTGGATGTGTGATTAATCATGCTCAATTGTTTTTTTTTTTTACCTTTGCTGACATCTAATGCATCACTCATCTTTAAAAAAACACTTATAATTTATTAACATTGTTGAAACTTTAGCAAATATATCATACTGTACTGTAATGTTGTGACATCATTGATTTTCCATTTTAGTTTGATGATGATGATGATTATTATTATATAGATTTTATTTTATATTAATGAAAATAGTTATTGGCTTACTACCTAACATACACCTAACATACTTAAATTCATAATGTGCTGTGATGAATATGATCAGTGGAACTGATACGACTGATACGATACGAAATATTCAGAATCAAAAATGGGGGTACATTTTTTGAATCATGGACTTAATGATTTAGACGACTCCCTTCCACACTCAATCCATTCACGGGAAGTCATGGCCTAGTGGTTAGAGAGTTTGTCTTCTAACCCTAAGGTTGTGGGTTCGAGTCTCGGGCCGGCAATGACACAAGCAAGGCACCGAAACCCCAACTGCTCCCTGTGTGTGTGTGCACTTCTGATGGGTTAAATGCAGAGCACGAATTCGGAGTACTTGGTTTTATGTCACGTCACTTTTATTTATCAATGACACAATGTAACATGTTGTTAGGCCCAATTTCCAAAGGCTCCAGCCATGCTTTTGAAAACCCAATTCTCTTTCCACACCCTCATTTAGATATCCATCTTAAACCAGTCATGCACATTTCGATCAGTTTACAATGAGGGTTCAAGTACCATTTAATGGTGTATTTGAGGTTGGGTTGGCTGACGGTGCTGTCGTCCAGGAATATTGTCGAACAGGAGCTGTACTTGCGTCTCATCGGACCAGATGGATGTTGCTGAAACACAAGGATACGCAGAGTGCAAACTAAAACATCAGTTATTCTTAAAACACACACAGACTTTCAGCAAACAGGATGAAAATTAGGCCCCCTGCAGCCTCAGAGAAGCTATTATCATCTCATTTATACCGGAGTGATTCTCACTTAATGTGTGTGGAGTACACGTTAGTATCCCAATCCAGTACAGCAGAAACACAGTCATGTATCATACAGGATTTCAAAAACTGATAAGCAACATTAATATTGGAAATAAATCATTACAATGTTAAAACAGACACAATATCATAAGTTTAAAGAAAATAAATAGAGCAATGGGCAAATATTTACCTTTGACTCCGCAATGTGTGTTAACTTGCAAAGTAATAAAATACATTAAAACAGGAACAAAACATATGCTATTCATTACAGTTCGAGTATGAATAGCATGCGGCAATGAAATGGAGAAAGTTATGCACATTAGAGGAACGGGTCACCCCAAAATAAAAATTTGCTGAAAATGTATTCACCCATTTTTGTTTTTTTTATCAGAACATGTTTCGAGAAATGAAGCATTACATTACCTGCTCAACAATGGATCCTCTGCAGTGAATGGGTGCCATCAGAATGAGAGTTCAAACAGTAAAAAAAAAAAAAAAATATTCACAATAATCCACACCACCCCAGTCCATCAGTTGATATCTTGTAATGCGAAATGATGCATGTTTGTAAGAAACAAATACACCATTACCTCAACCATCACTTTTGGCCAAAATACCAGTCAATTATCCATATTATCGCTTCTTTACAGTGACAAAGTCCATCCCCTGTTGACCTTTCACTTCAAAATCCACCGGCATGTTTGTTTAGAACAATGTTGGACCGTTTTAGCTTGTAAACAGTGCTTGATCTGTGCATATTTCTCTCCTGATTCAGACTTTTATTTACTGAATAAAGCATTATTATGGATTATGAACTATGGAATTTAACTGAAAGCATTAGTCTGACAAAAAAAGAAAAAGAAAAAGAAAACCTTAATGATGGATCTGTTTTGTACAAGCATGCAGCTTTTCACAAGACATTAATTGATGGACTGGCTTCGTGAGGATTACTTTGGGGACTTTTGTGATGTTTTTAGCAGCTCTCATTCCGACAGCACCCATTCACTGCAGAGGATCCATTGCTGATGCTACATTTCTCTAAAACTGTTCTGACGAAATAAACTCATCAACATCTTAGATGACCTCAGGGTAAATGTTCAGCAAAGGATGGTGAATTATTCCTTTAAAACATTTATATAGAAAGAAAGCGTTGATCAGAAAAGCAGTGCTGTTAGCTCAGAGACTCATGCGATACTGGTTCCTGCATTCTCATGTGGCTGAGTGTGGGATTTGATTAGTTCTGTGGGTGTTGTGACACATGAAGGGATGTCTTTATTGTAGACACAAGCATTATGAGAAACAGAAAACACAATCAATTGATGACATGGCTGCTGCTACTTACATGGTTGACGTACAGACTTTTCCGTTTTTCCCGAACTGTGAAGAGAAACATAATCAGTAACACTAGCACAACAGTCAGTGCAGTTCATTAGACAGAGACAAAAAGACAAGGGCGACAATTAAAGGAATGTCAGTAATATAAAGTCGACGGTCTTAAACTGTTGGATATATTTCATTAACTGTAATTAAACGTTCCATGTAGCACCGTTGCACTTCGTGCGTCCTAAATTCGAGTCCTGGCTTGCAAACCTTTTCTAATCCAACCCGCCGCTCTCTCACCCACTTTGCTTCCTGTCGACCTACTGTCCTATCTTAAAAAAATAAAATGCATAAAATGCCAAAAATAAAGCTAAGATAATAATAAAAACGGGTTAATTTCTTATAGAGATACTTCTGAATGTTAGCATAAAGTCTGGTCCACTTTGGAGATTAATTTAGTGAAGAACTGCCTGAAGTGTTCTTTCGTTTTGACGCAAACGATTAGCATCAAGTGAACACAGCCTTTTATAACATAATGAATTTGTATAATGTCTGTGCTAATTCTCTCAGGAAAGTTATAAACAATAAAAATAATTTACGTGTTTTTAGCTAGAGTTGTGTATGTCCAAAAATATATCCATCTTGGGCCCAAATTAATAATATGTGCCCATGAATTAAGAATGCATTCCCTCATTTTATCAACTTGTTCTCAAATTTTAGTTAAATCGCGGCCATGAATTAAGAGAACGAAAGGGTACGAATTAGTACATGTCCATGATTTACTGAAACAAGGGAATTAATTCTTAAATCATGGCCATGATTTAACTAAAACGAGGCAAAAAATATTAAGTCATGAGAATGGCCATGAAATGTGTAGTTTTTATCTCTTATGTCATGTACGTAGGGATCTACTGTTTTTGCATTTACAGTAGTTTGTTGTTTTTCTCTTGCATTCATTTTTTGACTGTAAAACAACAGTTTAGCTCGGTGTTGGACAAACTAATTAGTGCAATATAACTCAAGCAGCATATGCAGTCTGTGCGTACATAGTATGAGCAGTTAGAAAAAATAAAATAAAATAAATCTGGTACACTTGACCAACTGACTGTAAAGCAACCAATCAGAGTTTGATATATTGTGCAATTTAGGCGTGAGTAAATCTATCAATGACATCACAATAGCACATCCAAATTTTATCACGGAGCAGTTGCACAAGCTATTAAACAGTGCTGGTGATGTTTGCCATGGATTTAGACTTTCAAATGTTGTTTGCTCAGTCAAAGCTTCATAAACCTCTCTATTTATTTGCCATTGCTGGTCTCTGTAGAACAAAGTTCAATGCACACATACTGTATATACTACTCCATAAACATACTGTAACATTTCTCACAAAGCTATTAAAAAACACAAAAGTGTGCTTTAGAAATTGTTATGGTATTAACATTACAACCATAAGCATATGAACGTACGCCTACAAGCATTTATAGATTAACATTTGTCTCCATGAAGTTAACCAATCATAACAGAGTTCATTTACATATAGAAGGCTGTGACACACCAAGCCAACAGCCAGTCGCTAGACAATGTTGGGTTGTTGTTTAGGCCCTGTCAGACTATTTTTTGCAGTTTGTTTCACACCATTGGCAGTAGTCTGACTAACACAGAGTGACTTTCTGATGATTAAACATGCCAAATTGGCAGCTGAGCCCGTTTGTGAGAGAGATCACTCTGATTGGATGATCAGCATAAGCCGTGTTTCCACCGCAGGAACTACTAGGAACTAGAGACTTTGGGCCAGTACTCTGTGTGTTTCCATCGCAAGCCCAAATTAGCGTACTTTGAGAAACGCACGCAGACCTACGTCACCAGACTATTTGCCTAATCTTCCCGGTACTAGGGCGGTGAAAAAAATAGAGTGCGTTCAAATCAGGGTTGCCAGGTTTTCACAACAAATCCTTCCCAGTTGCTTCTCAAAACTAGTCCAAAACTAGCCCAATCGCGTTTACAGGAGGTTCTCCGATAGAAATTGCTTCCGGGGGTTAAAATATACATTTCTTGGAAGGGTTGCCTTGGTAAAATTTGCATTTTAGGGGCTAAATATCACGTTATTGGTATTGGGGTTGCTTCAAACCGCGGATATGAAAAACAATCGCAGACTTGGCAACACTGGTTCAGGTGGAGCGACAGTTACTACACAGAGCCATAGTCTACCGACAACTGACACAAAATCGTTTTCAAAATCGACAAAGAATTGCCTGCGATTTTAACATCGATTTTGTGTAGATTGTCAGTGAATTACGGCTCGGTGTAGTAAATGCCAACCAGTGTTGCCAAGTCTGTGGTTGTTTTTCATGTCCGCGGGTCGAAGCGACCCCAATACAAATAACGTGATATTTAGCACTTAAAATGTGAATTTTACCAAGGCAACCCTGCTAAAAAAAAACTGATATTGTAACCCCGGGAAGCAATTTTTATCAGGGAACCTCCTGGAAGCACGATTGGACTAGTTTTGGAATAGGTTTAAGAAGCAACTGGGCAGGATTTGTTGTGAAAACCTGGCAACCCTGATCCGAACGCATGTGCTGGAGATATACTTCTAATTACAGGAGCGTCTTTACTGATGAGATGTGCATGAAAATTGCATTCGATTTTTTGCACAGCCCTACCCGGTACTTTAGACCGTGGTGGAAATGCAGATAGCAACAGTTCTGGGGGAAAAATGTTCTGGGTAATTTCGTTGAAAACGCGGCATTAGCGAACCGGAGCATGAGAAGAAAATCCAAACGACAAAAGCAAGTGGTCAGGTATGGAGAGTTATCTTTGATATTGTTTTGGCATTTTATCTCAGTCCCTGGAATCTGTTGGCCCTCATGCATACAGACACAAATATGAAAGCTACTGTATGTCTCATGACTCACATATTATTCTCACATATTAGCAGTCTGACTATTTTCATCCATCCATATTATAACTTAATCTAAAACTACAGATGACAGCACAGCGTGCATGAATCTAAACAAACAGCTGCCTAGCCAGAAAAATGGGACAGATTCACAGACACTGTCAACATGCATATCCCCTTAATGCCATTAAACTGTGTAAATGACTGCAAATACTGCCGTGATTGTATTTAATGACACTAATCTGTTGCCCCATTAAGCAGTTTCAATGTACAGTAGTACTTTTTGTTAGCCTGAATCTATAAAGCTTCAGCACAACACATCAGCACACTAACAAACAGACTGAGATCAAACCTACTTCTCTTGTTGGGTAAAAGAACTGAAAAACAAGAAGGTATCTAAATTAAATCTGAGCATGGATAGCAAGGCAGACAGAGCAGAGTCACAAAACATTACGTTAGCAGTTCACTGAGAAACAAGGAGAATATCATAACATTAGCCTGGGCAGAAATATCACCCACTGAGAAGAGCTGACATTTAACAAAATATCATCACCCAGGGGTATTCTGTTAAATCAAACTATTATTACAACTCTTCTCTGAGGAGATGCTTGGTCTGACTAAGTCAGGGCTATCTGTGCGGTCGCCTCCTGATTTGTTTGGTTTCTTTTAATTAACGTTCCCCTCGAGCCTCCAGGCTTAAGAGGAGAGCGTCCCACTCATCCACATGGAGTCTCTCACCGTCTGTCTGAGACTTGCTGAGAAAGATGGTGCTGGCGCGAGGGTGGTCCGAAGGATTGTACTCCATGTTGAGCTCTGAGGAGTGAAAAAGAGAGAGATGATTTATTATTCAAGACTGAGGCTTCCGTTCCTCTACTATTAATAGAACATCCCCAAAAAATAATAATATATTTCTGACAGGATGACGTGAAACATTTAGTCAGACAAGTAACAACACGGAGTGGCTGTAATGTGAACACAGCATTGAGAATACAGAGATATATGAAATAATTAGATGGAGCAAAATTCTGATGTTGAGAACAGTGTAATTTATGCATCACTTTTATACTATCACAGTATTCATTATTATTTTGATTAACCTTCCATATTTTCATTTTACATTTCGATTTTATTTAAGGTTTAATTTAATGAGATTTTATATATATATATATATATATATATATATATATATATATATATATATATAAGCTTTTTAGCTTTTTTTAGTACTTCTACTTAAAATTAATTTAATTTCAGTTGATTGACAAAGTATTAATGTAACTATTATATCTAATATAACTATAATACATATATACATATATATATATGTATATATATATATATATATATACACACAATAAATACTGCATAACAATTATATAAATATATTGTAAAAATGGTGGTATGTTATAACCATGCTCTGTGTGTTCATGCTCATTAGTTTTTATTTAATTTCACAGTAATATATACTACAATATACATAATATATTTGTTTTTATATTTGCATTTATATTATAGTATTATGTATCATTTTATTTCATTTCATTTCTCAGCCAGCAATTCTCATCAACTCATCACTGATCTTCAGAATGTATGAATTTATTATTATTATTATTATTTCATGTCATGTCATGTCTGCTACAATTCCCCTTATACCAAAACAGAGACTTGAAACTTCCTTTTTGCTCAGTTTTCCAACCCACATCTTCAGGCAGATATATAGTAATATTCAGAATATTTAGAATAATTTAATTTTTATTTTATTTTTGGTTTGTCTACATAAATAAAGAGACTTGAAACTTCCTTTCTTCTCAGTTTTCCCACAAATTCCCACCTTGAACTTGCATCAACTAACACACACACACACACACACACACACACAATGTCATCAGAGCAAAAAGAGCAAAGGCACACACCCTGACCAGGAAACAAGGAACCCAGAGTTCACAGCCTCTAAACCCCGAAACAGCCGATCCTAGAGTAGCTGTCAGCTGCAACATGCGTGCTGAGATTTGCTAAATGTGAGTGTAACCTGGTTCAGAAACGGCCTCTACGTGAGCAAGCCACTGGATTGTGCTTTAAGTCTTTTGAAGCGGCGTCTTTTATGCGAAAGAGCCACCTGAATCTCAAAAGAACCTCGACAGTGAGACGTATGGGGCACTCTGGGGTGCAGGGGAAAGACTGATTAATAAAAGATGGAGCTGTGTGGGAGAGAAAGATGGAAGATGGATGAAAAAAGGAGAGAAGAGCAGAGAACGGTGACTATGTTGCCGGTCTCAGAGAAGCTGGACACATGCGCTCTAATATAAATGTGTCTTATTGAAAAAAAAATGTGCACACTCATGGGAGAACGTGTTGTAAATTAGGGCTGTGCAAAAAATCGAAAGCGATTTTCATGCACATCTCACCAGTAAAGACACTCCTGTGATTAGAAGTATATCTCCAGCATGTGCGTTCAGATCAGGGTTGCCAGGTTTTCACAACAAATCCTTCCCAGTTGATTCTCAAAACTAGTCCAAAACTAGCCCAATCGCGTTTCCAGGAGGTTCCCCGATAAAAATTGCTTCCCGGGGTTAAAATATACATTTCTTGGAAGGGTTGCCTTGGTAAAATAAGCATTTTAGGGGCTAAATATCACGTTATTGGTAGTGGGGTTGCTTCAAACCGCGGATATGAAAAACAATCGCAGACTTGGCAACACTGGTTCAGGTGGAGCGGCAGTTACTACACAGAGCCGTAGTCTACCGACAACTGACACAAAATCGACAAAGAATCGCCTGCGATTTTAACATCGATTTTGTGTAGATTGTCAGTGAATTACGGCTCGGTGTAGTAAATGGCAACCAGTGTTGCCAAGTCTGTGGTTGTTTTTTTATGTCCGCAGGTCGAAGCGACCCCAATACAAATAACGTGATATTTAGCCCCTAAAATGCGAATTTTTACCAAGGCAACCCTGCTAAAAAACGTATATTTTAACCCCCGGGAAGCAATTTTTATCGGGGAACCACCTCGAAGTCCGATTGGGCTAGTTTTGGACTAGTTTTGAGAAGCAACTGGGCAGGATTTGTTGTAAAAACCTGGCAACCCTGATCTGAACGCATGTGCTGGAGATATACTTCTAATTACAGGAGCGTCTTTACTGGTGAGATGTGCATGAAAATCGCATTCGATTTTTTGCACAGTCCTAGTTGTAATAGTAGAGTTTTCAATGGGATTGAGTCATTTCCTCTCATCCTGTGCCCCACCCTCTGTATATTGTGAAAAGGGGCTCGAGTGTTTGGAGGGGGTCTGATCTGAACACCACTTCCTCACATTCAGGAAAGAGCTTCTTTCAACAAACACACTACAGCTTTCACAACCCCCCGTGAAGAACATCTTTCATGCATGTGCAAAACTGTTTAGGGCCCAAATCTGGCCATGATTCAATACAAAATTATTTTCAAAAATTATTGTAATCAAATGACCACATAATTCAGTTATAATAATTTTAAAATGTTAATCATATTAAATTTTACCCATTCCTTTCATTTTTGGCAAACAAACTTAAAAAATGATGAAAAATTGTGTGATATTCCTGAAAATGATATTTTAATAAAACATATTATTATTGTTATTACTTTGAGAGATAAATTATATTCTGTATAATAGTAATATATTTGTCAAATTCCGTCTGCCTTATCCACATTAAATTCGATATGGAGTCGGACCTGATGAAAGCCTGTGTTTACACAGTGCTCTCTCTGGTATTTTACATTCTATTAATGTTTCAGTAAAAACAAAGTGGATAAAGTTAAATATGTATCAATGAGGTCAGTAGATGTTTCTAAGCTGAACGACGGCAGCAGCAGCAGCAGCTGTAGTCTGCCTGCCATCAGCTCCCACAGCTCTCAACATTCACCCTGCGGAGACTGACAAACCAGAGCGTGTGTGTGTGTGTGTGTAAACAACACACTCAAGAAACAGCAGAGAAAAGCAAAGCCACATGAAGAGGATGTCCAATGGCTGCTCACTTACAAATCACAGTTTTTGTCATCATAGACAGAACGTTCTACACACAAACATCTACTTGTTTCTAAGAAGATTTGTGGCAGAATCAGACAAATGCTTTGGTTTTCTTGTAATACGAGTTTCCTGAACTTCAGACATTCTACCCATGTTGACACAAGCACATTTGTTATACATTTGCAATAAGGGGTGATCAATATAAGCACATCATAATGTGTTTTAGTATCATTTGAGTTTTCGTAATGGTTTAAAATAGTGCTTATTATTATTTATTTTTTTTTTACTATTTTTATTATTTTTTGTTTCTATACTATGTATGTGTGTTAGGGCTTGCATAGACTAGTCGAGTAGTCGAGTGATCGACTACTTCAACCACTAGTCGGCGCTTTAGAAAACAATCGACTACTCGAGCATGCATTAACCATAATGCGCACAAAGAGTTTGCAAGTACGACGTGAATTTTAGGATTACAATATTGTGTGTAGCTGTTACTTTCTATGAACTTATCTATGTTGCATGTAAAATTAGAATATGTAAATAGGGGTGTGCCTGAAGCCGAACGGTGCCTGAAAACCAATGAGAGCTTTATCAAATGTCTCTAGAACAGACATAAGTCAAAATAATCACTAAGTAAAGATGTCAAACAAAATGTCTAGACATATGTAAAAAATAAATAAATAAATAAAACCGTGTTCAGGGATTTTTAATTTTTTCTGCTATTTGTATGTTTCTGCAAGGTCAGCAGACAGTGAGGCTCGGGTTTGTTCCGATCAGAGCTCGTGAGCGGAGAGTGCATTTCTGAATATCCCGATCCGCTCGCTCATTCCGTGGGGTCTTCCTCAACCCAGAATGGCCTGCTGGTTCGAAAATATGCAAGGAGTCATTTTATTGTTTAGTAAAACACTGGTGTTTTCTGTGTCGCTGCAAAGATGAAGTTGACAATGCAGACTCGCCATGAACGCCAGAGAGAAATGCACATTTCATATGGATTACATCATCAGAGAGTAGCCCATTTATTTTGGCTTTTTTATTTTAAGCTTTCTGTAATATATAGCCTATATTTCTCAAATCGGTGAGGCACACGCTGAGTTTAGTTCACATGCAATGCAAGTGATCCTGCCGGCGCATATTATTACATTTTCTGCTAGGCTATATATTTGCTTCTTATTTAATAAATACGGGCAACTGATTGATAAAACATTGATCAAAATTGAGATACAATTTATACAAAATGACAATCTTTTAAAAAGGGTTTTCTATAAAACAAAACTTAATGAAGTCATCAAAATCATGTTTAACCAAAAACAGTGCCGTTGCTCACCAGATGCGCGTGCTCAGATCATAGACTGTATAAGGCTCAGATATATGCTGCCTTACAACGTGTCTCCTCTCGCTCAACCTGTGTCCTGTCCACACTCACAACTCTCTCTGTGCTCACGTACAAGATATTAAATCTTTTTGCACCTTTCGATTTATAACCTTTTCTGTTCTCATCTTTTTACTGTGTGCTGTGGGAACGTTCTGTTCCATTAACATGGGCTCGAAAAAAAAGGCTATGCATCACAGACAGAGTGTGTGAACCTGGAGTAAGGCATATGCCCAGTCTGCTCTGTTCTCGCGCTCCGCTTAGGCGCGCTGCATCCTGATTGGTTCAGATAACATACTGCGGGAGGTTGGGGCTGCGGAAAATCGTGCTATAAAGCGATTTAGAAATCGCGCACACTCAAATCTTGATTTTATTTCGATTTCGATTAATCGCACAGCTCTAATTAGTGCTGTGTTCAATATATAGATATGACGATGTATAGTAATAATCTGATAATGGAGTTTGACAATAAACACATTTTAACCATGCTTGGGAGGGTTCACATAAATGAGCAAAAATGCTTTAAATGTCTTGAAATGATAACTTCTAAACATTAAACATTGACTGTCAGTCTTTATTCACCTGTTTCTCGTTGTTTCTAATTCAAATAAAAAGTAAATAGTATAAATTACATACCTAATGTCTATAACACATTGTAGCACTGTATAAGTGTTACAAATAATAAATAACAGATTGGAGATTAAAATAATAGCAGATTTGTTTCATTTTAAATAAAAAAAAAACCGGAGATGAAAAATCTACTTAAGCCAGATTTTTACCATTGTAAAATAAATGTGTGTTAAAACTAATCCCACATTACTTTGTGCCCCACTCCCCTATATTATGACCCACTACACAGTTTTCTAGGAAGTTTCGTCTGTGTGTGAAGAGAGTACAGCAAATCCGTTCCTAAGTGAAATAAACGTCAATGGAATAAAGTTAAATGGAATTGAATTGAATTAAATTTGAATGAACTTAAACTTCACTGTTCAATGCACTGATGTCAAACTCATTTTGGATAGTAAAGTTTATTGTTAAATGGCCTGCCTCCATTACATATCTCTTTCATGTCATTATAAGTGTTTGATCACCAAATTTGTGTGATCATTGCAGAAAATTTGTTTATGTATATATAGATTATGTAAATTCTGTATTCTATATAGCAGTCCCTCCAGGATTTAGCGATTTTGAGATCGCTGAATTTATCGCGAAATCAGGCAAAGTTTGTAATTTTCGCAAAATCTCGCAAACTTTCAGAATTGCCACTGATTTTGGGCTTAGACACGTCCCATAACGTCATTGCAATGCACATTCAGACAAAGAAAGGTTGTTTCTCAGTTCCAAAAATGGAATGAAAAGCCTTGCATTCTCACAATGACTGATTTACAAGAGCTACTTTGGATAAATGAACTGAAAGCTGAACGATTCTGCACTACTCGTTTGGGCTACACAGCGCGAGCTGATCTCGATCACGCGACACCATTATACACAGCGCTGGAAGACACAGTGAAGAAAGCAGTTGAATTCACCACAGAATCAATAACAATAAATGTGCTGTCAGAACTTATTTTTACAGCACATTTTTATTTTGGTCATGCATACGGACCACTTATGTGCAACACTTACTATAGTATGAAGTGTTTAATAAACAGCTGTTTTACTAAATTCTTCTGAGGTGAAATTCAGTGCAGTCATGTATCATGATATGTATCATATCGTGACCTCTGTATCGTGATATGATATGACTTTACTGGTGATACACAGCCCTAGGCATCATGCCCACATCATTTAGCACAAACACATCACAATGGAAAGTGTCACCTGGACATTGTATGGAATTTCCAAACACTGACACAAAGCCACATGATAAGATCAAAAAAAATCCACTTGTCACATGAGCTACTCAGGGGAGTTTTGGAATATATACTTCCTTTTTTATGAAGACATAACTGCTCTTTTTCATTGACATTCTTTTCTTCCACAGTGTTGAGTTCTGTTACATTTACACAATTCTCAGAACATTTTCAGTCAGTTGCATGGTGTCAGTTAGAAAATCAGATCATCTTTTCCATTAACTTAAAATATAAAAATATAAAAAAGCAAAACAATTGTTCAACATGACGCAACACACTACGGTTGTGTATTAACAATAGAGATATCTCCCGTGGCTGATGCTTTTGACGATAGAGAGTAGTCAAGCAGCAAGTAGTCAAGTGTACATTTACATTACATTTACATTACATTTATTCATTTAGCTGACGCTTTTATCCAAAGCGACTTACAATTGCTATATATGTCAGAGGTCGCACGCCTCTGGAGCAACTAGGGGTTAAGTGTCTTGCTCAGGGACACACTGGCGGTTCACAGTGGATTCGAACCCAGGTCTCCCACACCACAGGCATGCGTCTTATCCACTGCGCTAACACCACCCCCAACTACTACAAGTGTAGTTGTAGTAGTATTACTAGCTGCTTTTAGGATTACCCTGGAGTTGGTTCACTCTCCAGCTATTAAACTATAAGTAAATAATTACATTATTTAGCATGATAATATCATGTATTGGCGATCTTACAGACTATTGATAACACAATAAGACTATGGATCACATCGCCCAACACTACAACACATCATGATAAACGTTAAAATTATCGCTGAAAATGGTGTATATACATGTTTTAAAGGGGTAATATGATGCGATTTCAACTTTGTAGTGTTACAAGCTCTTGGTGCATAAAAAATATTTGTGAAGTTCCAAAGACTGAAGTCTCAAATCTAAAGAGATATTCTTTATTAAAGTTAAGACTTGTCCACACCCACTTTCTATAAAGAGGGGCAATTCCAACTTTGCAAGGACAGTCTGGCACTTTTGACTCACAGCCAGTCAGTACATGTTTTATATTTAAAGAATTTGCCACTGATGATTCAAAGTCGAGTTTCGAGCAGTGTAGAGTAGAGCTTGTTGTTTGACGCTTCTCCGAACACAAAAGGCAGACAAGGTTTTATGTTTATGCAGCGCGATATGCAACGTAACACATAATAATCAGTATATTAAATAATCAGTAATTTTGTCCCCACCGGATGCAACAAATGCTTCGTTTGTAATGGGTTTTGTCTCGTCATGCTGGGAGATGGTAAGGTGCTTAACATTTCTGTCACATGCTTGAGGACTCAGCCAATCACAAAGCCAAATACACAACATAATATTCTTTTTAGCAACATCAAATGACCCCTTTAACTGATTATTGCGGTTTACTGTAATTAATCACAAACAATCCTAATATTTTTACATGAATTCTAACATTAAAACTTGTCATCATTAATATATTTACACAATTCTCTAATAATGTGGAATCAAAATTAAATAAATTATTTTTAGATACTATTTCTTTAATGACATATTTACCAAGTTCTCTATTAAATGATTTACCACAATAACCACAATATAAAAAAATAAATATTGTTAACGATATAATAACAATATATAGCTTAATATATAGCCATTAACACTCATTATTAATATTAGCACTTATAAAATGCCTATTTCTGCTTTTAACCCTCTTAAATGCTTTGCATCCATTGTAAGGAATGGTTTTTTTTGTTAACACCATTGCGAATTGCTTTTAAAATGGACGGTCTTTCCCTTTTTTGTTACCAAAATGTTTCTCTGCACTCTAAAGTCTCCAGGGTGTGAGATTTCTAAGAAAACAGCATTTGAGAGCACAAGCAGCATAACAGAGGTGTTAAGTGAGCTGTGCTGATGCTGACAGACGTCTCACTCAACTCTCTCATTTAGCCTACCTTTAAATTATATTTATTTTTCATTTTTAGTAATTTTTTAGTTAACCTTTAACATCAATGTGTGAATCAATTTGAAACATTTATTGTTGCGTGCAGTTTCTCAAGTTATTTTTCCCCATTTTAAGTAGTATAGTCTGCACAGCATTCAGTATTCCAGTTAAATCATAGCCATATCCATTTGGATCCCTGTCATGAAGACAAGAAATTAAATTGTCTTTGTTTCTTGATTTCTTTTTCTCCTGGCTGGTACAGAGGAAAAACTTGATTTGCTTCCCAGCCCCTGAAACGATGAGGGCAGTTAATGAAACTAAATGAGAAGTTCCTGAAACACAGCAAAGACTAAATAAGGCCAATAACAGCAATAAAGCGTTAACAGCGTTAAAGGTGAGGTGTATATTTCTACACCACTACAGGCACAGAATGAAACCGGGGCAACATTTGAAAAGTTTTTTTTATAAAGTTTTTTTTTTTTTTAGTTTTTCCATTGAATATATATATTTTATTTCCACTGCATTTTAATTTTAGAGATTACATTTTGGTTAACAATGGTGCTCAACATGCTAAAATGGACACATACAAGCACAAAGGGTGGTCACTCAACACAAACAGCGAACAACATCCTCAGACGACAGGAAGTGACATAGGAGATCAAGAGCTTCCTCACTGAACCTTTACACACTGCACAGACAGTTCTTTCAGTGCATGCCTGTAAGGACTGACAATAAATCAAGTATGATAACAAATATTTAAGATTCCATCTGCATCTTCAATCAACCCTTGAGCCCAAAGTCTAATGGGAAAACAGTTGGATGGTGATGGTATTTCTGTTTGAGTCATTATCTGGTTCAAATGAGCCATCTGTGGCCTGCCACATGCCCCAATCACTCTTCCTGTGAGCCCAATTCCTCTCGTGAGACGACATCATATCCTCTAGGTCACTAAAAGCTGTTGTGTAAACAATGGCGCTCTGCATAAAAGAAAACATGGCTCAATTGTCTGCACAGTGAATGGTTTGGGAAGTCTTAAATTGAAGAAAGGCAGTATAGCAGATTGGTCAAAAACTCAATTTTATCTTGCAGACTGCATGGAATTAATAATTTTAATAATCATTAAGTACATAGATTTCTGTCATTATTTGTTAACCCAAATATGTTGTTGCCAACTTGTTTTGTGTTACACAAAAGGAAAAGTTTTGCTGAAGGTCCAATAGGGGTGCACGATATATATCGGCCGATGATTAATGCGCATCTCATTAGTAAAGCCGGTTCTCTAATCAGCGGTAAATACCATCAGGTGCGTGATTTCACATAGAGCAGCTGTTACTACACGGAGCCATTGTTAACTGACAAGCAGCACAAATTCACGTTCATTATCAGCTTGGATTTGCGCAGCTTGTCAGTTAACAACGGCTCTTAAGGCTCTGTCAGATTATCAATTGCATATTGTCATATTTTCAAGCAGCAAAACCACAACTGAAATCTTTATTTACCAAACATCTTACCATCCACGATAATGCTTAAATTTTCATTCAAGATTTTTAGTAAGTGATAACTTCAATTTTGATCTTTTTACCCCCTTTTCTTGGAGTTTGATGGTGGTAACACAAAAATGTTAAATTTAACAATGATTTTATTTTACAGTGATTTAATGATTTTAACAAAAAATATTTTTTTTTTCTTGAAAAACATTTATTTTACAGTGTAATTAAAATAAGTTTAAGTACTAAACTACTCAAATTAAATTAAATAGAAATAAAAGATATAAAAAAAATTACTTCAACTAGATTTGGCAGCCTGTGGTAACTGTATGTTCTCATTGTATGGAAAAAAAAGCAGCTTGAACATTCTGCTAAACTTCTGTCCTCAACAGAAAAAGGAAAAGTTAACCTTCGTTCAAACAGCTCTTCTGCATAAACGTTATAGTCTGTAATTCACAAGATGTAAGTCTCTTATACATTTATTGTAAATCCAAAGAGGTCATCATTCTTTTAAAAACTAAGATATTCATAAGCTATAACATGGATTATGAAACAGAGGTGTGTTTGTGTGTTCAGCAGGGTGGAGAGCAGTAATTAGCCTGTGTTAATAGTTAGTTTTGTCTTGTCGCCGGTCGCCTGGGCAGCAGCACCATGGAAGCGCCAGATAGGATAGCGGACCTTCTGAATATGCCATGGTCAACTGTAAGTGGAAATATGGAGAAGTGAAGACGTTTAGAAATAGCAGCAACTCAGCAATGTAGCGGAAGAGCATGTCAAGTGACAGAGCGGGGCGTCCGAGTGTTAAGGCGCATGACATGTAAAAGTCACCAATATGTGGAGTAGAGTTGTGTGTTATGTGGAGTGACAAATCAAGCTTTTCTGTTTGGCAGTCTGACGGGTGAGTTTGGGTTTGATGGATGTCAGGAGAATATCACCTGTTTGCATGGCACCAACTGTAAAGTTTATTGGAGAAGGGATAATGCCGTGGGGATGTTTTTTTTCCAGAGTTGGTCTCGGCCCAATACTTCTAGTGAAGGGAAACAAGGCCCGAGTGAACAAAGCAAATTCCACAAAGACTATGTTTGGATGAGTTTGGTGTGGAAGAACTTGAAATGACCTAACCCCATCAAACACCTTCAGGATGACTTGGACATTGTGAGCCAACATCAATGCCTGAATTCACAAATGCTCTCCTGGATGAATGAGCAAAAATACCCACAGAAACACTCCAAAATTGTTTGGAAAGATTACCCAAAAGAGTGGAAGCTCTTATAGCTGCAAATGAGGGACCAACTATGTATTTGTAATGTATATGTATTTAGAAAGAGATGCCATTAAAGTCCCTGTTAGTGTAATGGTCACGCGTCACAATTATTTTTGTGCATATAGTATAAGCAAAAATTAAATGCAGTGCGTGATATGATTTTATTCATCAGGGTTTGATTGAGACAAGTTTTGATTGGATCATAGATAACAATAGACAGATATGAAATAGTTGGTTAATTGTTGCGTATTGTATCTTGGTTATATTAGCAGAAAAGTCATTTCACACACGAAGAAAACAGTTATTGCACGAAGGTGTATGTGAGGAAAGTATGCACCCGGAGGTCACTCATAAATGAGATCATATGATGAGGTAGGTTTAGGGTTCACAGCCCCACCAGGAAACATCACAACATGTTTTGTGGCTGTTTCAGAAACATGCTTTCCCGGGATAAACACACTGTTTTTGTTATATATGCAATTCTGTGTGCTGAAACGTCCAAAAAAATAAACAAATAACTAAATAAATAAAAAAAGGCATCGGCGTATCTGGTGGCTTGGAAGACGTGGCCAATATGGTTTATCCATTTTGCAACGTGAACTGGAGGTAAACAGTCATTTTCTTCCCTCTTTTATTTTTATTTATCTTTGCCATAACTCCACAAGTTTTCCCTCCATCACTTCAGTCCAACCTACACGCCGTGTCACCATGGTTTTGTTTATGGTTTCGCACATGCGCAGTGAGGGAAACACAAAAAATCGTTTCGTAGCCCTGCTTCAATAGTGCGATACCTAACGAGAGGCGACCAAAATTTCTGACATGTCAGAAATCCATCCGACCAACCAATTGCCGGTCGGGAGAGGTTAATCGCCTCTTGTTTCCCCTTGAACACTGCACGAACACTGCATGACAAACGACGCACAAAAATGCTGTAAATCGGCCCGACCCGAAAAAGAGTCAGACGAGTCAGAATTCGGCTCAAAATCAGATGAAAATTGCAGTGTATGCCCGGCCTAAGGGGCACTTTAGACTAGGGCTGCAACTAACGATTATTTTGATAATCGATTAATCTGTCGATTATTTTCACCATTAATCGATTAATCGGTTTATGTACTTATATTTTCGTTTTTTCCATTTTTTCCCCAAGTATATTATTAATAAATGGTCTTTATCCTTCAGCATAGATTTTTAAGAGATTTTAACCATTTTGCACTATCATATCTTCATCAAAAATATACCTGGAGTTGTTTTATTGTGTTAGTAATCCTTTTTCGAACTCTTCTGCAATCAAAACACTGACCCATACTCTAGCAAATTTCACAAGTAGATTTCAAATAATGTTTTCACCATGGCAGTCCTTAGAGCTCCTAGAGTAGTTTAACATCCCGAACAAAGCTTATTAAGGAATCTTTCAGAACATATTTTCACAAAGAATAAGGATAAAACAGAATAAAATTGCAGTGCATTGTATTTTATTATTTACTGGGAAACAGCTTTATAGCTTTTGCTGTGAAATTGTAAACAATCCTTCGAAAAAAGTGCCAATGGCATGAAACCTAAATGGAACTCACAATTGAAAGTAAAATCCATTAGAAGGTTGTCCAGAAAAAAAAAATTGAACACACACAAAAAACCTGCTGTGTGAAAAAGAGCAGTGAATATTTAGAAAAAAGGTGCATTTCAAATATCTTTAAACATTTACCTCTCTCATTCAGTCATAATTAGGCTGCACGACTGAATTTTGAACTGGTAAACGACAAACTGATCACAGAACATGTTTGTAAAGCTTTAAATGTTAACTGTTAAAAAGCAATGTTATCAGCTTTTACGACTAAACATTTGCAAACAACATTATACTGGAGAATCTGGACAAATGAAAGTCTTAAGGGCCGTTCACAAATCGCGCCTAAAAACGCGTGGAAAACGCTAGGTGCACCGATTTCTCCTCCTTTCCAAAGCGCTCGGGCTAAGCAACCATGACGTGCTCTCTCCTTGAAGACGAGGATAAATGGATTTGCAGCTCAAAAAAATCACTTGCAGTAGCTCTGCTACTAAATTTATTTCAAAATGGAAATCCATATACAACTATGATCAGCTGTTCCTTTCATCTTGACTGAGCTTTTAACGTTGTTACGGGAAAGGATGAAGCTGATTGGTTAGTTCTTGTCACATGACCCGCGGTGCGCTTGCGGCATTCTGAAAA
The DNA here is from genome assembly GCF_963082965.1 of Carassius carassius. Taxonomy (NCBI): domain Eukaryota; kingdom Metazoa; phylum Chordata; class Actinopteri; order Cypriniformes; family Cyprinidae; genus Carassius; species Carassius carassius. Next base: position 4,663,663 of record NC_081796.1, on the reverse strand, counting down.
GTTGAAATGTTTTTAACTCGATGCGGTGCTGGAAATAACAAACTTGAGCGCGCAAAAGACGCGATATGTGAACGTCCCCTTAAACAGTTCAGTAGTGCAGAGTTTACAGGTTAATCTTCTTTTTTGAAGGCTCAAAGTAAAGTTCTCCCACATCACGCTGAATGCTGCAGAAACGCTGTTCGGGAAGCACTTGACATAAAACGAGGCCAGCTATTGGCTATTCGCTACTTCTCCTGCTGTACTGGCTGAGTAAAACCTCCGGTGGCTCATTACTGCCACACTTTGGTCACCACAGATTTGAAATATGCACGAAATGAGCCGCTTACGGCAAATAAAAGTTATTTAGCAACGAATCGATGACTAAATTAGTTGACAACTATTTTAATAATCGATTTTAATCGATTAAATCGATTCGTTGTTTCAGCTCTACTTTAGACCCTTTAAAATTAGCTGAAGATCTGGGTAACTCAGCCATCAAAGAATAGAAACTAGGGATGCACCAATATATATCGGCCGATGATTAATGCGCATCTCGTCAGTAAAGCTGGTTATCTAATCAGCAGTAAATTCCATCAGGTGCGTGATTCCACAAAGAGCAGCTGTTATTACAAAGAACCGTTGTTCACTGAGAAGCTGTGCAAATCGATGGTCATAATGAACGTAGATTTGCGCAGCTTCTCAGTAAACAATGGCTCCGTGTAGTAACAGCTGCTCTATGTGAAATCACGCACCTGATGGAATTTACTGCTGATTAGATAACCTGCTTTACTGACGAAATGCGCATTAATCATCGGCCGATATATATCGGTGCATCCCTAATAGAAACTGTTACAATCTCACACACTTCCAGCCAAAATGTGATGAAAAAGGCACTCATTAATCTACACAGCTCATATCAGAGAGCTTCCTCTGCATTATGGTGAGCAAGCTGTCCAAACACCAGTAGTGTGTGCCAGTGCAGTGTGGCAGCTGCGAGTCGTGTTAGTGTGTGGGCAGAAAACAGGCCAGTGGCACCTGCTGAGGGCATTAGAGCCCAGATCAGAATCTGTGCAGTGCTGAGGTGTTAACAGGTTAACAACACACGCTCAATGAAGCTTCACACATATACTGTGTGTGTGTGTGTGTGTGTGTGTCAATGAAGAAAGGTTAGCTTACGGCATATTTAATAAATGTAATATTTAATAGGCAGTAGGAAGCTTATCAATACGAACAGAAAGACAACGTAAAAATAAATAAAACAAATTATATATATATAATTTGGGGTCGGGGGTATAAGTCATTCTACGAAAGCACTGTATAACTGATATAGGCTTATTTTTTTTATTTTTTTTCCTTTTTATTCAAAACAATTCCAAACATGCTTAATATATCAGGAAATATCTCGTTTCTCAAATATGTGTAGGTAAACGCGTTTTGCACCTTTATAGATTGCTATTTGATCAATATATGGAAATGTAGTGTAATCTATTAACTACACATAAAAACCTGACTTTTTACTTAAGTGCCATATCATGCCATAAAATATTTTTAATACGACTGAATTTGCATTTAATGTAAATTTTAATAACAATATTGTAAGATACTTATTTTAACACTTTCATTTTACAGAGAGTAAAGAACATTTACATTATCAAAAAACATTTTCATTCAGTCTAGCCAGAGTTCAGGCACTCTCAAAAACTCCCATTAAAATCACTGAAGCACTTTACATTATGAAACGACTATCTTACTTACATTCGTACGCACATCTGCACTTTTTGTTGTTTCTGATGAGAGAATTCGCTAAATAATTCAGTCAGCGAGCAAGTGAACAAAACACCGCGTTTCAGTGATGACTCTTCTGGACGTCTCTGATTGGCCATTGCATCCATAAGCGCAACAGAATAGTTTCTGATTGGTTATCATGAAGCGTTGTACGAACGCGTCTGTCTCTGGCTCAGCGCCAGCCAGCGAACGCAGATTTGAATTTAGCAGCTGATGCTGTGCACTGAACGATCTAATCACACCGCTGTGATTGTATCAAATATATAATAAATATTATTCTGCAATTTTTTTTTTCGTTTGGAAGCTGCATTTAAAATCCACTTGGGTCAGAAATCTGAGGGGGCACGTGCCCCCTCACTTCTAATGGGCACGACGCCTCTGCACACACACACACTGTGTGTGTGTGTGTCTGGGGGTAAACGTAATAACATATTACTTATTAGTATTTAACTAGATGAGTAAAGTTTGATGACAAACTTTGTTGTTGGCTTGGCAAAGCCTTGTCTGAAAATGTTAAATAATTCTAAAAAGATTTAAGTTTGAAGATTTTGCTAGCATGCTGTTAACATTGCTAGCATGCTGTTAACATGATTTAACATTTTGTCAGCATGTTTCAAACATGATTTAACACATTGCTAACATGTTTTACCATGTTGTTAACACGATTGTACATGTTGCAAGCATGGTTTAGCACACTACTAATGTTTCTAATATGTATTAACATGATGCTAACGTGTTTATAATATTTTAAACATATTCATAGCATGAGTTAACATTAATGACATTTTTATGTGGTGCTAACATGATGTAACATTGTTAACATGTTTTACAATGTTGCTAGCATGACTTAACGTGTTGCTAGCATGCTTTAACATGTTGCTAACATGATTAGCACACTGCTAGAATGCTCTGAGATGCTATCTAAGGATAGCGTTGCTTGTGACTGATAGCTTACATACTACATACATATGATTGTACAAAATTATTGAACCCCCTCAATGAAAGTCTCTAGAACTTTTTTATATATAATTTTGATCATCTGTTTAAAAAAAAAAATCATAAGCCCAATCAGTTAGAAAATATAAGCAACTGAGTCAAATGTCTGAGCCAAGTTTGCTGGTTGTAGCTTAAAAACAGTTTAAAAATTTAGTCTCATAAAAAGGAGGAGAAAAAGAACATTATTTTATGCTATCAGCTGACAAAAACTAAGGTGTTAAGCAAGTAGCACATATCATCCTGATAAAGTTACTATGTTGTTTTAGTGAAGGATCAGCTAATGGTAACCATGTCTGATCTGGGACACCTTGAGTGAATCCTGGAGGCTTTATTTTCAGATACTCAAGTAACTTGAGGAATGGTCGTCCTATTGCAGTATGAATGTAAGAATGTGTGTTTGTGTGTGTGTGTGTGTGTGTGTCATGCTGGTAAGGAAGCAGGTCTGACTGTGATGCCATCTGTGCCAGCGCCACCCTACCTCCCTGTCATTTACACTTGGCAACACAATATGTACACTACACTACACATTACACAGTTTATCCAATCTGATATCCGAATCAGTTATGATTTCCACACTGGAGGACGACATGTACAACAGAGATAACCTAGCTTTCAACTAATCAATAAATTATTTAATAACACAAACAAACATACACAGGTAAGATTTTTCAAACGTTTTAAAAATAATTCCCTTCTGCTCACCAAGGTTGCATTTATGTGATCAAAAAATACAGTAAAAATAGCAATATTAAAGTTTTTCTAAATTAATATATTATAAAATGTAATTTATTTCTAAGTCAAAGCTTAATTTTCATAAATTCAAAAAATAAACATTTTATTATTAAATACGCTAAACACTATGCTGCTTCATATTTTTGTTGTAACTGGGGTACACTAGTTGTAGTTATTTATTTTTAATAAAAATAATTAAGAACTGAATATTTTTATTTAAATTATAACATTAATGTAAATAAATTAAATATAAAACAAGCTATTTGTCACTGCCAGGACATTAAGGTCTTTTTAAATAAATGAATAAATAAATATACACACAGCGGGTACAGAAAGTATTCATACCCCCTTAAAATTTTCACTCTGTTATATTGCAGCCATTTGCTAAAATAATTTAAGTTCTTTTTTTTCTCATTAATGTACACACGGCACCCCATATTCACAGAAAAACACAGAATTGTTGACATTTTTGCACATTTATTAAAAAAGAAAAACTGAAATATCACACGGTCCTAAGTATTCAGACCCTTTGCTGTGACACTCATATATTTAACTCAGGTGCTGTCCATTTCTTCTGATCATCCTTGAGATGGTTCTACACCTTGATTTGAGTCCAGCTGTGTTTGATTATACTGATTGGACTTGATTAGGAAAGCCACACACCTGTCTATATAAGACCTTCCAGCTCACAGTGCATGTCAGAGCAAATGAGAGTCATGAGGTCAAAGGACCTGCCTGAAGAGCTCAGAGACAGAATTGTGACAAGGCACAGATCTGGCCAAGGTTACCAAAAAAAGATTTCTGCTGCACTTAAGGTTCCTAAGAGCACAGTGGCCTCCATAATCCTTAAATGAAAGACGTTTGGGACGACCAGAACCCTTCCTAGAGCTGACCGTCTGGCCAAACTGAGCTATCGGGGGAGAAGAACCTTGGTGAGAGAGGTAAAGAAGAACCCAAAGATCACTGTGGCTGAGCTCCAGAGATGCAGTCCGGAGATGGGAGAAAGTTGTAGAAAGTCAACCATCACTGCAGCCCTCCACCAGTCTGGGCTTTATGGCAGAGTGGCCCGACGGAAGCCTCTCCTCAGTGCAAGAGAAATGAAAGCCCCCATGGAGTTTGCTAAAAAAAAAACCTGAAGGATTCTCTGGTCTGCACTTTTTGGCCTTAATTCTAAGCGGTATGTGTGGAGAAAACCAGGCACTGCTCATCACCTGTCCAATACAGTCCCAACAGTGAAGCATGGTGGTGGCAGCATCATGCTGTGGGGGTGTTTTTCAGCTACAGGACGACTGGTTGCAATCGAGAGAAAGATGAATGCGGCCAAGTACAGGGATATCCTGGACACAAACCTTCTCCAGAGTGCTCAGGACCTCAGACTGGGCCGAAGGTTCACCTTCCAACAAGACAATGACCCTAAGAACACAGCTAAAATAACGAAGGAGTGGCTTCACAAAAACTCTGTGACTGTTCTTGAAGAGCCAGAGCCCTGACTTAAACCCAATTGAGCATCTCTGGAGAGACCTGAAAATGGCTGTCCACCAACTTTTACCATCCAACCTGACAGAACTGGAGAGGATCTGCAAGGAGGAATGGCAGAGGATTCCCAAATCCAGGTGTGAAAACCTTGTTGCATCTTTCCCAAAAAGACTCATGGCTGTATTAGATCAAAAGGGTGCTTCTCCTGAATACTTATGACCATGTGATATTTCAGTTTTTTTTTTAATAAATGTGCAAAGATGTCAACAATTCTGTGTTTTTCTGTTAATATGGGATGCTGAGTGTACATTAATGAGGAAAAGAATTACCTAAATGATTTTAGCAAGTGGCTGTAATATAAAAAAGATTGAAAAATTTAAGGGGGTCTGAATACTTTCCGTACCCACTTTATATAGTTTGTTGTAGAAATAAGTTATGCTCAGAGTCCAGAGCCTCGATCATAATATTATAACAGGTTCCTTCCTATTAGAGACCTGCATGATCGCAGGACCCATCGCAGCAGAGTGTGGTGCAGGACAACACTTGATGGGTGGGTAGACACTTGTGTTACTGGATGTGGGAGAATAATTAGGGTGTGCTCACACAAGGCAATCTTAACCCCCAAAGCCTGGTTTGTTTGACTAGCATGATTACTCTGTTTAGCAGTCCCTGGCCCGTTGTAAAGAGGTGAGCAAGATCGCGGTTCAGTTATATTTAGATCAGTGAGTGAAAGCGCTAACCACGCCGGAGCGCAGATCTTCTGATGCGTGCTGCATGATTGCGTGAATATTTCTGAGTGGCAATAGCAATATATCTGTACAGCAATATATTGTGAGAGGGCCGTGTGCTACTGCGTCCCATACGACTCAAAATAATAAACCACAAAGTTAACAAAACAATGCACTTCACTGTGTTGAGCAAGCGCTTCACTGCGGTCTTCACATGCTATCGGAAACGTATTATTTCCCATCTATGAAGTATTTTTTTTTTTATTAATAAATACAATTTAATTCCAATCTCAATTCATCAGAGCTGATCCAAACATGTTCAGGAGCCACACTCATAAGGGTTTCCCTTTCATATGGATGCAGTGATGTCCTGGGAATATTTCCTGCTCGCCTTGACTGCCTAAAAACTTGAATCATCTGAGAACGTGTTTTTTTTTTTTTTTGATAAATGTAATCTATTACTAACACCTCTCCATGCTTGACATTCAAGTGGCTTTAATTTAAACATCTGACGAATAGCCTTTGTGTGTCACTGTAGAATATCAGACTTGAGCTAGACAGGCTGAAGAGTTTAAAGACGGTAAATGTGTTAAAACACTGAGAGCAAATATTGAGGCAAAAACTGCTGGGAGCGAGACAATTTTAGCTGCCTGTTGTCTTCCTGCTTTAATGAAAGGGTTGTGAGATATTTATGCACAGCTCTAAAAGCCAGTCTATAACTCCTAAACTCACTGAACAATAGCCCCTGTGGATTCAGCCTTCAGGCATTAGATACAGTCGGCCGCCTGTTTTCAAATTCATCAAGGATATTAAATTCAAACAGTCTCTTCTAGACAAAATATGAGTTCATAATTCATAACACTTCATCCAGCAAAAAAGGAAAAGGTGTCTATTCCCTGCTGCCCTTTCATATAAAAAATAAAAATAATTAAAAATTAAATTCCACCGACATATTTGTTTAAAACTGTTTTGGACCGTTTTTTTTCTTCTAAAAAGGTGATTTGTCTGTGTATATTTCTCTCCTGATTCAGACAAGCTTTTCACTTCACAAGATGTTAACTGATGGACTGGAGTGGTGTGGATTACTTGTGGATTATTGTGATGTTTTTATCATCTGTTTGGACTCTCATTCTGACGGCACCCATTCACTGCAGAGGATCAATTTGTGAGCAAGTGATGCAATGCTACATTTCTCCAAATCCATTCTGACCATGTTCTAATCGGATGGCCTAAGGGCAAGTAAATCATAAAAAATGTTCATTTTGGGGTAGCCTATTCCTTTAATTACAATAGAGATTTGCAGATCAGCACAAATGGCCTATACGTCTAATGTTCACTGTGCAGATTAGAAGAGCTGTTGCTAAAAAACATTTCTCCTTCATTCAGCTCATTACGTTGGTCATCTGGCTTCACAAATCCAAGAGAGAGGTTTGAGAGGATTTATTTGTTTATAGCACATTGGCTCTTTTGAAGTAGATCACATTAGCATAATGATTATGCATACAAACAACCTGATTCTGATTCAATTCGGATTCATCTGGCCCTCAGTGGTGGGTCCTTTGCCTAAACAACTACATCAGTGTCTCTCCAGAGAGGAGAAAACTAAATAAAAAGATAGAAAACAGATAGTTCTAACTCTACATATCAACAGCATCCTCTAAATTGGGCTAACATGATATGATATGATATGATATGATATAATATAATATATGTTTGGACAGTGTAAAACGTTATATTGAGATCTATTACAATTTACAATAACTTTGTAATGTATTCCTGTGATCAAAGCTGAATTTTCAGAATCATTAATCCAGTCTTTACTGTCACATGCTCCTTCAGAAATCATTGTAATATGCTACTTTGCTGCTCAAGAAACATTTTTTTTTCTAATAATGTTGAAAACAGTTTTTACTGCTTCATATTTTTGCAGTGCATTTTTTCAGGATTCTTCACTCAAAAGAATAGCATTTGGTTTATTTTTCCTAACATTGTCTTTTCTGTCACTTTTGACCCGTTTAATGCATCTTCGCTTTGCATCTGTTTTTCAAACAATGGTATACTCTCACACACACACACACACACGATAAATATTAAATTATTTAGTGAGATCTCTAACCTTGGTAAAATCTCAAATATGGTTTTGACAGCTGATATTATCATAGTGTCAGTTCTGACCACAAGGTTTCCCAAAAAAGATCAAATACAGTTTCAGATTATCTGGCAGTATTTCAAGAGTCAGACTCCTCAAATCAGGATATAGCTTTACAGGAGGATCTCACACAACTCATCCTCATGCAGCGCAGTGACGAGTCTTTAACAAAGCCGCCCGACACCCCAGGCTTCCTTCCACCTGCTGATCACACTTTTACATCGCATATCCATTCCCACAATCATTTTCAAATGCTGAAGTTTCATGTGTTTCCTGTAAAGGCCAATTTTTTTATCTTTTTGCAACATTTTCTGAGAGCAGGAAATCAGATTTAAGATGCTTTCCTGCAGCAAAACAGGTCTAGTCAGAGCAAAAGTATGATAAAATTATAGAGGAAATGTGATCGTGAGGACTATGATACAGTATGTCATGATTCACTCAAACCAAAGTGGGAGGTAAAACAAGTGGTTTCGAAAGAGGTCAGCTGCCAAAGTTCAGGCCAGACTGTCTACAGACCTACAGTACTTACAAAATTAGGCAAAGAAAATCAAGCATGGATGTGGGTAGAACCGACTCCACATGAAACACAAGATAACCCATTTGTGAAAAAAAAAAAACCCGGTAAAGAAATACAAAGCAAAGCTGCGGGGGAAGTAGAAGTGTGTGATTTATGACGTACACCAATTGTTACTGCCACTTATGTTATGAATTTAGAGAACCCCAATACATATCTTTTTAAATTGTTTTAAGAAAAAAAAAAAAAACTTTTACTAAATTAAAAAATAAGTAAATAAATAAATAAAATGGTAATAAAAAAAATAAATAAAAATCATAATAATAAATGATTCAGAATCTTGTATAATGGCTGAAGATGAATCATTTTTTTGGCTCAATGTCCCAGTCCTGGTGAGAAGGACTTCTGAATATTTCACGAAGCCTCATCAAACCCGCTCATTTCTGCAGCTCCTACGTGAAACAATGTAGCACACAACACACGGACGTGGCTGAGGAAGGGAAACCAATGCACTTCCTGTGTGTCATTTCCTTCAGAGGACAAAAATCACAGTGAGAAAATGTCAAATGTCAAACATGACTCGGGTTCATTCATGACTGAGACTGACAGTGATTAAGAACGATTAGAGAGCGTCTTCACAGCCGACTCATTTTATGTAGATGCACTTTAGATTCAGCTGAGGTTTGTCATCAGCTCAGCAGTCTTTCCACATACACGGCCCGTCTCATATTCACTCTCTAGTCTAGCTTAGGTGCACTCATCCTTTCCTACGGAAGCCCGTTTCTGCCACTGAAAAAAAAAAAGGTTTTCTCACAATTCTGACTTTTTCTTCAAAGAATTGTGAGATACTGTATACATTTTTAGTTGCGAGAGAAAAGTCACAATTCGAGATACAAACTCACAATTCTGACTTTTTTTTTCCTAAGAATTGCGTGATACAAACTCATAATTGCGAGTTATAAAGTCATAATTGTGAGATATAAAGTCATATATGCAAGATAAAAACTCATAATTCAGATTTGTTTCTCGCAGCTGAGATTTTATCTCTCGCAATTCTGACTTTTTATCTTGCAATTGCGAGTTTATATCATGCAATTCTGAGAAAAAAAGTCTGTCCATACTTTCCTCCCCTAAATTCATTTGAAGCAAACTGCAACAAAATCTCACACTGGAATTCGGCTGGATTAAATCATATTCTCTGTTTTAAACCTCAGTAGCAAAACTGTGCACAGACTTTTGGATAAATTCTTTCAATAGTCTATGACAAACGTACATAGTAGTCGTTGCATGCCATTGTATATGCTTTAAACATGTTTTGAATGCCCATGAAAGAGTTTGCATCGAAACTGAAGTCTACTTTGGGCTTAACCCTCTCATTGTTCCCTTCCCGTATGGTGCATCCTGAACTGCCTGTGTCTCTGTGCTAATCCAGAGGGATTTTAAAACATCTCCAGACCTGGGCTCTGGTGCAATAGCAGGAATCAACACAAATCTCCCTATCATTTCTGCCAGAGCAAATATGAGCCCTGAATGTTAGCTAAAATTAGGCTCGTTTGAGCTCACTCCCATCATGTGACATCAGATGATTTAGAACGGAATCTTCAAATAGAATGTGTTTGTCACTTCTCTATTGTCACCTTCTGGAGTTTTATGTTGGTTTCCTTTCAGCTATTTTGGCGTCAGTATACGAATAGATTTTCAAAAGTCAACAAATGTTAACAAATGTAAGTCAACGAATGTAAAAACTTTTGACAAGCCGAATATGTCAGTTTCATTCATTCCCTATAATAGGTATAAAGAACTACACACACAAAATATATATATATATATATATTTTTTTTTATCATCTCCAGCACATAATATAATTAACCAAGAATCAAACAATTGGAATGATCAGCAAAACAGAGTGAAATACTTCACACTGCATGTTAAAGAGTTGAAAAACTTGGCTGAGTTAGTTAACATTAGGGATGCACCGGTTGACCAGCCATAAATCGGAACAGGCCGGTTTTTGCTTAAAATACGCGATCGGCAATCGGCCGGTTTTTGGTCTTTTTTCGGTCGATTTTTCCGGAAGTGCGCTTGCGTGCACAGACTACATTGTAATCGTTCAATGTCATTTGTGTGGAAGAGTATTTCGAAATCTGTGCGCAGGACACAGGCAGCCGATCAGCACTGGAAGTGCAGAGCTTCCTGTCTGAGGCACAGATAGCAGGAAGCGATCCGCCGTTGGTGTACTGGCGCACAAATAAGAGACCCTTTCCTGCGCATTAAAGCCCTGAACACGAGTAGACCGTGAAGAGATGTTCAGATCAACTTCTCACGTGTTGGATGAGAAACGAAACGGACTAAACGGTGACAAAACTGAAATGTTTTTTTTTAGAACTTGCATACACGTTTGAAAAGCCAGAAATAAACGTCAGTTCTGCATTAGGATGATTATTCTTATTTTACCTTAAAATTACATCGACTTAATTTGATTTAAAAATCACCTGCTGTAGCACACTGAAAAAAGTGGTTTCATTCATCCAATTAAAACATTTTAGGGTAATGATTCACATCTATATTTTTTTTACTTGAGACAATAAGTTATTTATTTTTCATTTGCTCAAGTAAAAAAAAAAAATATAGACGTGAATCATTACCCTATTTTTTTTTTTTAATTGGATGAATGAAACACTTTGCATCTTTGTTTTATTCGCAACCAACATTATTTGATTTTAACATTTTGGAAAATGTATTTATATAGCATAATTTTATTTAGTCTCACTGGTAAAGACCTTTTTTTTTATTTAAAACCAAATGTAAAAACTAAAATACTGAATGCTGATTAAGAACCTCTTATTGAATGTGTGTTGATTGTGTTGTTTGGATTGTAGAACTATGCAGTTATTGCCTTTAATTTCACATGGTTACAGTAAATCTTTTATTTAAAGCCAGTTCTCTGTAGTTTCAACCCAATTCAAAAAAAAAAGCTGAATGCTGATGTCTGTACCATCTGTGTTTGTATTGAATGTAAGCTACTTAATGTGCAGTTACTGCTGTTAATTTCAGATGGTTACAGTTATTGTTTCCAATAGCCAAAAGCCAGTTTGGCCTATTAAATACCAAAGAAACATCTTGTTTATGCACACTTTCCTTCTTTCTTGTTTGTTGCTTAAAAGATTAAAAAAATAAAATAAAATCGGTATCGGTATCGGAATCGGCCAGTTTGCTTGTAAAAAATCGGTATCGGGATCGGCCATGAAAAATCATGATCGTGCATCCCTAGTTAACATCATACAAAACGTGTTGGTTCTGACTGACTTTTTTATGCCCAAACTGCACATTTAGACTTTGATTCTGAGATTGCTGATGTGCATTTTTTTTTTTTCATAATTGTGGAAATAGATGCATACATTCATATATATATATATATACACACATACATACATATGCATTACCAGTCAAAAGTTTGAGATCAGAACAATTTTATTTATTGGAGTTTCTTTTGCTCATCAAGGCTGCATTAATTTGATCAAAAATACAGGAAAATATGTAATATTGTGAAATATTATTATGATGTAAAACAACGTTTTTCTATTTTAATGTACAGTAAAATGTAATTTATTCCTGTGATGCAAAGCTGTATTTTCAGCATCATTACTCCAGTCTATAGTCACATGATCTTCAGAAATCATTCTAATATGTTGATTTATCATCAGTGATGGAAACTGTTGTGCTGGTTAATATTTTTTGGAACCTGTGATACTTTTTTTCAGGATTCTTTGATTAATAAAAAGTTTGAAAGAAGAGCATTTATTTAAAATAGAAATATTTTCTAACAATATACACTACAGTCCAAAAGTTTGGGGCTAGTCAATTTTTTATTCTTTCTTCACTTATTTTTTTGAAAGAAATTAAAACTTGTATTCTGCAAAGATGTGTTAAATTGTTAAGATATAGCAAAGATTTATACTGTTAGAAAATATTTGCATTTTGAATAAATGCTGTTATTTATTTTTACATTTTATTCATCAAAGAATTCTGAAAAAAAGTATTGCAGTTTCCCAAAAAATATTTGGCAGCACAACTGTTGCCAACATTGATAATCCTAATAATAAATCAGCATATTAGAATGATTTCTTAAGGGTCATGTGACATTTTATACTGGAGTAATGGCTGATGGAAATTCAGCTTTGCATCACAGAAATAACTTATATTTTAAAAGATATTAAAATAGAAACCATTAGTTTATATTGTAATAACATTTTGCCAGATTGCTTTTTGATCAAAAAATGCAGCCTTGATGAGCATAAGAGACTTCTTTAAAAAAACATTAAAGGTCCCGTTTTTCATGCTTTTTTGAAGCTTTGATTGTGTTTACAGTGTGCAATATAACATGTGTTCATGTTTCGTGTGTAAAAAAAACATAGTATTTTTCACACAATTCACTTATCTGTATACCGCTGTTTTCACTGTCACAAAAACGGGCTGATGACTTCCTTGTTCTATGAAGTCCCTCCTTCAGAAATACGTAACGAGTTCTGATTGGGCCAGCGGTTCCTGTGTTGTGATTCGACAGCAGCTGAGCGCAGGCTGCCCTCCTGGTAACGTGATTGGACTAGTTTTGAGAAGCAAGTGGGCAGGAGCATGTGCTGGAGATGTACTTATAATCACAGGAGCGTTTTACTAACGAGAAGCGCATGAAAATCGCATTTGTTTTTTTGCACAGCCCTAACATCTAATAACAAAGCTAAACAGCGTTGCCCTTTGTGTAGTAAGTTACAGAAACTGTTAAACGCACCAACTTAAATAATAAAATACACCGGTTGTGGTCCATAAACAACGCCTTCTCCAGACAAAGAGGGAACTGCTCCATCTTTCAAGAATAATCTTTGTGCGAATCCGGCATTAAACTGATTGAGATTGAGGAAGTTGTCCTCAGCAAGCTGTCCTCAGCAAAATGTGCTGCACATAGTTTTACATGTGGATTATAATTTTCGGGAACCGAGTTAAACATAAATTGTAACCATTAATCTCCAAGTACAGCGTCCCTGGGAAGCCCAAACAAAGATGATTGGACTGAAAATAACAGCGTTTCAACGACATGGCAAACACAAACGCAGCTCTTCCTTCTTCTCTGTCGGAGCGCAACAAGACCACGCCCCTTATTTGTTAATTCATGTGGGCGGAGGTTAGTCAAAAAACTGTTTTAGTGACGTCATTACTGCAGGAACTAGAGGGATGTAGTCCAAACGGGTCGTTTTTTGTAGGCGAATTCTGTTAAATAAAATATCTAAAACTTTTACAGATATTATTTATACTCTAACGACAACATTACACACTAACTAAAGTTTAAAACATGGGATCACGAAGAACGGGACCTTTAAACTAAACTTCTGAACGGTATATATGGCTACAAATGTGATCTTGCATTTACTTCTCAAAAAGTTACAAAAATAAAATAAAAAATAAGATAAAATCAGGAGCACCTTTCGATCAATGATCAAAAATTCTGATCAAAAATTTGCCTTCCCGTTAAGAGGTGATATTTGATTCCTTAAAGTAATTAACAGGGGTATTTATTTATTTTATTTTTATCTTCGTAATGGTGTAATTTTCTAATTTTATTAAATGTCAAATTAATTTTTATTATTTATATTTATAATATTTTCTAAAATGTATAAAACAATAGAATAAGAAGAAGAATAAGTTGCCAATCGTATGAAATCAGTATTAACAAAATCAATTTGTACTACAGAGATGGCAGAGAAGACAAAAGTGGCATGCAGTTATATTTACATCCGTTTAATGAGGCTCAGAGGTGGCATGAGTACAATTACATTCATAAATTCATGTTGAGATGTTTTAAATAAAACATATAGAAATATGCAATGATTTAAATAACTGAACTACTACTTAAAAATATAACTAAAACTGGCAGTAAATGGCGGCAAGTCACTGATTCGATCACTGAATCATTCATTCACTTGATTCGTTCAAAAGGCTGATTCATTTAGGAATAAAGCAAGTGGCTGTCTTTATGAATGGAATCACTGGCTCACTATATAAATTTATTTAAAGTGGCCCTATTATGGGTTATGAAAGGTTCATATTTTGGTTCTGGGAGTGCCCAACAACAGGTTGACATGCATGCAAGGTCAAAAACACTTTCATTGTCTTATAATATGCATTTATTTTTACCTTATTTGCTCAACGACTTCCAAACAATTCGTTCAACGATTTATTTTTCCAAACACCCCCTTTGCATGATGCTAATCTGCGGTGATTGCTCTAATTTTCATTTCATCGTGTCGGTGATGCCTGATAAAGCACCGTTTGTGAGCGCAGTGCTACTTTGTGTACAGGGTTTCCGGGGAAACTGCTATTTTTACTGCTCCAAAAGCAGCACCTAGTGACAAAGAATACATTTGCATTTTCATTCAGACCAATGAGAAAAGACCAACAAGTGGGCAGGCAATTTGCTAATATTTTGTGTTGAAGTCAACATGAAACGGCTTAGAATTCATTTTAAAACGACTCGTTTCAATGATTCTGAGTTGACTCTTTCATTTGAGAGACAATAAATAAAATGAAATTTACAAACTCAATCCTTAAAAGCTGCCACTCTTCTTAGTTCATCGCAATCTCACAAAATTCCATTATAATCAACCGATCTCCCCACAATGAATCTATTAGGCCTAAAAAAAAAAAAAGTTTGGTTCCGGTTGGTTGTCAGTTGAGGTCATTGGTCGTTAGGGATTTTTTTTTTTATTTATTTATTTATTTTTTTCTTTCTCCAGTGGCAGTTTTACACACACACACACGCGCGCTGATTTTAAATGTGTGTACCGGTACTTTTACGTGATTCTGTATTCCCGTTTAAAGTCTGTTGTTGCCATAGACACGCAAAACGCACACACACACACAAAAAGCCTTCGCGGGAGTTTGACAGGCGATCTCATAGTAGATTAACATGGAGGATTTGAACTTGAAAAACGGAGTGTACATCTTTTTGTAGTCAAACAACATTCTTTGTTATGTTCATTTATGTGGTTTATTTGATTTTGATGCTATAAATTAACTAGAAGCAAGAGACGATCAGTTAGTTTTAACTGATGATCTAACTTACAGCGATCTGTTCGACACATTCAAGAGCCACAAAACGGTATTTATTGTTTACATTTCTTAAAAAAATGACCACATTTGAAAGGTGAAATAACCAAATGAGACTTTGTTTCATATTAAAAGTAAGCTGGTAATGTTAATGTCCTGTCTGTCAGCATGTTGTCAGTGCCCTCTCTGTTCCGCGATATATTGTTTACTCCCCCCTCCCCCCGTGTTTCTCTTAATGTTACGATTTCCAAACCTTAAGTTATAGCTCACTTTAGGAATTGACAGTTAAAGGGTTTTGATGCAATACTTAATGGTTTTTAACGGATTACTTAAGTGTAAAACAGCATTTAAAGGAAACTGTAATTTAATTAACGATGTGTGAAAGACCGTTCTTCCCCAGTCTCATAAAATAAATTTGGGTCGCACATAAATTGACAGGGTCGGTCGGAAACCGGAACCAAACAAATTTTTTTTTTAGGCCTTACTTAAACCCTGTCCACAATTTGTTTGTAATAATGAGATGATTCGTGAGCTGAACAACTGAGCTGAACTCACTGAACAAAACGCTGTTGTTTTGAATGATGAGTGGATTCTGATTAAATCCACAGTTATGTTTGGTCAGGTCAATCGCGCTGGTCCTCCAAATATTCTTTCATAGTAGGGCTGCAGGATGTGTCATTTAAGCATCGATATCGCGATGTACGAATCCACGATAGTCACATCGCAGGATGTGCGATGTAGGCTGTTGTAGTTGTTCCGTTACTCATTAACCGTACGGGCCAGCTGCTTCCCGGCCCTTGACAAATGTGATTTGCGGATTAATTGCACAGTTTAACCATCATAGAGTGAAAGTTTATCAATTGCATGTGTTTTTAAGTCCTGTCAGTTTAACAGGGTGCATATAAGAACGGGGAGCGAGAGAGAAAGAGAGAGAAAGAGAAAGCGCGAGAGAGAAAGAGAGAGCGCGCAAGAGAGAAAGAGAGAGCCCGCGAGAGAGAGAGAGAGAGAGAGAGAGAGAGAGAGAGAGAGAGAGAGAGAGAGAGAGAGAGAGAGAGCGAGATTAATAAATATAGTAACAAAAGTATTGCTCGTGGTAAGTTCAAGTTAGTTTAAATGTTAACAATTCAAACCATATCCTAAAGTTACAAACAAATAATTTACTCTAATTTAAATAATACTATAATCAATTATAAATAATAATCATTTAAAATGAGAATGTAAGTGTGCGCACCCCATTTTTGTTTGTAAGAAAAAATTAGATTAGATTTCATATCGCAGAAAAGTAAAATATCGCAATGTCATTTATTCCCAATATCGTGCAGCCCTATTTCATAGTCGCAGTAGTTTGACTACTGAAGTGGCCGACTGTAGAGCCCTGTAATGTCTGACTTCAAGTCACACATTTGGAGGGTCACAGTGTAATTGCAAACAAATGCCTCACTGTACTGCACTCTCAATCATGCCAGAGTCACATTGCACTGCAGGCAACAGAATAGATGTTGTACAGCATCATGTTAATGAGTAAAAGCATGTGGAAAGGTGCAAACCAAAGATATTGATATTGCATAGCTCATGATCCATGTGGGGTGACCGGGGCCAATTAATTAAATGACCTGGAAATAGTAGCAACACTGCAATTTGGTTTTAATATGTCCAACACTCACAGCTACAGTACATCAGTATGGTCATTCATCAAAACAGTCAAAAAGTCTATATAATTACTTTTAATTTCCAAATAGAATGTTTTCACATTCTTGTTGTCATGCACTAATCAGTTAAAAAAAAATATCTGCATATCAGTTTATATTTGCATGGTGCTCTGATTCACAAAGCAGCTGTCTGAATCACAATGGACCGTGTTAATCATAGTACAGCTCTCTCATCACAGGAGACAGACACAGACTGACCCTGAACCATCTGCAGTGTATCACACGAGTGTGCAATAGAAGCATTTCTATGTCAATGTACTTAAGGATGTACTTATGTGTCTTCATCCTCAGAAGTGTACCTGAGATATATTTAGAAGCGCACATGTGGACAGACATTTGTAATTACTGGATAATTATTTAATATGAATTTCTGGGGCAAAGACATATTTTATAGCTAAACAGGGCTATCAAAGTTAAATACTAAAACCATAAAAAAAGCAATCCTTACACTTTTGTTACTTGTAAAAAAATAAAATAAAAACAAGCCAAAAAAAAAAAAACACTTGAAAGAAAATAAAATATTTCAGCCAACTGCAAGGAAAATAAGTTTTGTTTAGTTTAAAGGTACAATTTGTAAGACATTTGCAGTAAAATATCCAAAAAACCACTAGGCTAGTGTTATATATTTTGTCCAGCTGATTACTAACAATATCTCTAATGTTTTCAACTACTTGTAAATCATGAGAAAATTCCCATTCTAAACAGTGACACGGGGCAGAGTAGTCGCCCGTCAGTGACGTTAGTTACCCTTTGTTACCGTCTTTACTGACGTAGAAACCACATGACAACAGTGTCGTGGACAAATGCGGAAGTAGTGTCTAGCGTCCATCAAACCAGCTTACTTCAAGCTGTTCCTTATTTACTACTCCTTGCACGTTTTATGGTGGATTGTGTTACTCCTTTATGGAACATAATTACGGTTACCGTCTGCCGCTGGTTCTGTCGACAAGGACAGCTCCCGTAAACGTAAGCGTACGATCCATAGTCTGATCGCGTCTTTGCATTGACTTTGTATGTAATCTACTCGAGCAAATCGTTGAACTCGCCTTTGCTATTATTGTTTTTTGAATGTACACGAGTGTATATATTTGTTGAACAAGTGATAATCGTTTTCATATTGTCTGATTGATGGCCGTCAGCGGTTGGGTAGAAGATAATAAATCCCATCATTCCACGCTCCTCCTTAGCGTCATCAAACCACGCGATTGTTATTGTTTTGATAGTGCGCCCTCTAGTGCCAGGTCCTACAACCTGTACCTTTAACTTGTGTACTAAAATACATAAAACTAAACAGGAAATAAAAATAAAATGTATAGCTAATAAAATATAACAAAAAAATTAAATTACTAAAAATGATTGAAAATGAAAATATTAAATTAAAAAAATATATAAATATAAATAAAAGATAATAGTTCTACAAAACAACAACAAAAAAAAAAGTGCAGTTTATTTCCAGTTATTAAGTACTGCATGAGAATTAAAAATAAATAAATAAATATATAAGTTTGTCATCACAAAGACCAATAACTAGAACGATAAATAGCATCAGATCGATTAAAATGCATGAATTAAGCGTTAATTGTTCCTTTATTAAATTATGGAAATGTCATGAAATCAAAAAATCTAACAGTTCAAACAAACCAATAAATAAAGACTTTTCATGGCGCCTACCTACAGTATGAGTATGTTGGTTTTACAAGTTGCATATCTAGATGAATATCATGTGATAGTGAGCATAACTGTTCCTGGATCAGCTTTACCTCGTATATATGAGCTCTGCCTGCGATCGCATGACACTCTCATCAGCCTCTGTCTTCTGCTAGATGTTAAATCACATTAGAACATGGCTGGGTCCACTCTCCACGTCAACAGATCAAATCTACCGTCAGTTTCAGCAAGCTAATAAACATGTGAGTTAGCACTATGGTGGTACTACGGTAAAGTTAGATGGAAAAGCTTCTATGAAGCACATAAATGCTAAAGGGTCCCACTTTAAATTAAGTGGCACTTACATAAAAAATAAGTATGTATGTACTTGCTGTGCTCATATTATATTGCAAAACACTTTTTTTGCTTTTGATAAGTGTACGGTTAGGGACGGTTGGGTGGTATGTGTAAGTGTGAGTTAAGGTTTATGGGATGGGTCAATAGTGTAATTATAAATCTAACTACAGATGTAATTACATGCAGGTATTGTTATATATATATATATATATATATATATATATATATATATATACACACACACACACACACACACAAGTGCAATGTAAAAACATGTATGCACACAATAAATGCATGGTACCCAATGATTCATTTAAATGTAAGTTAAGGCTACTTAATTTAAAGTGGGATCTGCATCATTACATGGCACATGTCCAAGATTGTACACTGTGGTAATAGTGACGCATCATGTAGTAGACTAAATACTGTGGTAATAAGCATAGTAAAGTCCTTAGTTTTTGTAGATCACACTGTAAGGTATATAAATCCGTGACAGTGATGGTTAAAACCAAGTTTCGAGAGTTTTAAACTAACAGTAACTATGGTATTGTTGTAATACACTGACAAGACGTCTGTTAATATAACACTGTTTGATTACCTTAACAGAGTGTAAGGTGTTACCATAGTACAGAGGGGTAATACCATGGTAGTTCCACCTACAGTAAGGATAATGGTGTTCACGTGGTACTTCAATAAACTCTAAAAACTGTTGGGTCGTTTCAACCCAACAGCTGGGTCAAATATGGACAAACCGAACAGTTAGGTTCTATCTTTACATTACATTTACATTTTTAACCCAAAAGTTGAGTTAGTCCATATTTGGCCCAAAGTTGGGTTGAAACAAGAGTGTGTGGTAAACTCTCCAAAAAGCACATAACCCTCACGAGCAGTTTTCTCTTCAGTGAGCGTTATTCCACCAACACGGTTAATAAATGTGTAACGTGTATGATGCTGGACACGCACCGTCGATGTTCTCTCTGTCGCTGATGTGCTGCAGGTTGCAGCCCGTGTCCTCGCGGCTCAGCTCCGGTTCGGGCCGGTACGACTCCAGCCTCGAGTGCGCGTTCCGCCGGAGCTTCGGGCTGGACGACACGCAGCAGGACGTGCTGTTCCCCATGAGTCCCGGTGTGTGCGGATCAACGAGCGGCACTGATCGACGGAGCCCTGCCGCAGATGATGGGCGTAACAGCCGCGGACAACGGGAGGAAACACGGGCTCTGCGATCCGCGAGAAGATCACGCCCGCGCGAAACGCTCGTGTGGAGACATCAGCGGGTCACGATCACGAGCATCCCCCTCAAATCAACACATAATCCACGCGGACTGCTCTCGGGGAGGTCACTGTTACATCGTATCGTTCAGCTGTCAGTGTATCACCCAGCTCTCAGTCACAAACACACACACACAGACAGAGAAGACGAAACAGCTTCCGGTTCAGCGCCTGACGTCACTCAGAACGATACATTTTGTATCTGCTTGCACGAGATTGTAATATTAATACGATATGATGAGTGCCTGGAGATTTGATCTGGCATATTTGTCTCTTGTTATTGGTTGTTTGGAACTACGTTGATTTGGTTAAATATTAATCAATGAATGGAACCATTCGCATTAAACAGTCTGTTGAATGTTAACATAATATAGATTGTGTTTATATTTTGAAGGTTTATATGCTGTATATAAAGTACTCTATACAGATATACAAAAAAATAATATATATATATATATATATATATATATATATATATATATATATATATATATATATATATATATATATATATATATATATATATATATATATATATATATATATATACATTTGCTTAATCCTACAAACCCCTGACTTATGAAATATTAGTCAGATTTTTAATAGATCATATTTCGATTTTAACATAAGTTTAACATAAGTAACAAAAAAAATTGCTTAAATTTAACCAGTTTCATAATATTATAGACTGTTTCATATTTTTTTTCAACATCAACAAAAGCCATCATAAACTGCAAAGTGTGCCGCTCAAGTACGTTTACACACACACACACACACACACACACACACACACACACACACACAAAAGGCATGATATAAATAGCACATAAAAGAAACAAAACAAAAACAAAACACTTTATTTTAATGTGTCCATATTACAGTGTAAGTATACATGTACAGTAAGTATTGAGTATATGAATTAACTGGTTATGGTCAGGATTAGGGTGTGGCTCACGGTTACTTGCATGTGATTATGCATGA
Source organism: Carassius carassius (assembly GCF_963082965.1). NCBI lineage: Eukaryota > Metazoa > Chordata > Actinopteri > Cypriniformes > Cyprinidae > Carassius > Carassius carassius. Next base: position 4,642,243 of record NC_081796.1, on the reverse strand, counting down.
TTTATTGATATTATAATAGTAAGTATATGTAACATATGTAACGAGGACACCTTAAAACAAAGTGTTAAAAAATGAGAATATTAAAAATATAAAAACAACAACGCTTGTTACAGGGTATGGCAATGATTATTAATGCTAATTAATATAAAGTTTTGTGGGGGGGGGGGGTTATATTGTGTTCAGGCTACATGCAAAACAAGAACCATTTGCAAATTTGTTTATTGGTTTTTACGGATTAAAAAAATCATGATCAATCACATTGGTTATTTTAGTAGCATGTGTAAAAAGAAACCTGATGCTACTCTAATGCAGAAATCAACATGTTTCATTCATTTCACTTTTTACTTTGCTAGTGATAGCTGTAATGGGGCTAGATTTGTTATGCAGATGCTAAAAATGTGTGAGGGGTAGGTTTAGGGCCGGTTAGGTTCACAAGTTTTCTGTGAGAGTTTTTGTGGCGTTAGGAAATAGACAATATGATTCAGTATAAAACTCGGAGAGTCCTTTTAAAACAATTATTACTGTGTGTGTGTGTGTGTGTGTGTGTGTGTGTTTGTAAATCTATAAAAGCTATTGAATTTCACCTACACCAACATCTCTGTAAACAAGACACAGTCATTTAGAATGTAAGTTTTGTGACATTTAGGCTACACCAAAAGACTCTTTAAGTTTCACATAAAAAGGCCTTAATGAAAGGTTTGAGTTGGCCAGCATTGTGTTTATGTTATCAGAGCTTAGTTTGATTTAATGTCATTGACGTCATGGACACGTCATTAAATCACAAGTTCAAACCTCTTTGCTCCAAAGGAAAATTAAAATAAATAAATAGCAGCAGCGCCCTCTAGTGGTTCAACATGATATCTGCACTTGTTACATAGAACAAATCTAATACAATCATTGTATGGCCACCCGGGAGTTTTATAGGAAACGAAAATGCTGACATTTTAAAAGAAGAGTCAAATAATGATTTTCATTTAAAAGCAGGAAGGTCAGAGATCAAGTAATTTGCATGTGCAAGTAAAGTCAAAGCAGCTTTACAGTGTCAAACAGGAAAATAGATGGTCAGTAAAGCAAGAAGACAATAACAGAGACTTTGTTGCCAGCTGAAGTCAGTTCATGTGCAAATGATGTGCAGTGGAGCCTGTCCAAACTCAGAGTCTTAAACATCCAACACGACTGTCCAACATGACCTTCACTGACAGGAGGCGCTTTTGACTTACAGTAACGGGAGAAGATGAATCCACGCCGACAGGAATTGCATAGCTAATAATAATAATAATAATGATAATAATAATAATAAATCAGATTAATGACATTAGTTTAACAGGCAATCTTTAAAAAAAGTCATAATAAATTATTTAATCTCTCTCTCTCTCTCTCTCTCTCTCTCTCTCTATATATATATATATAAATATCAACCAGTCGAATGAATGTTGAACTCATTAATTCTGATTATTGAATTATTTTAATTACTCATCAGCTGTGCTCAATAAAGAAAGTTCATAGATGGTTTACAAATAATGTGGTTTCATATTTAATTTTAAATATTAAATACTAGTATTTAAGATTTCCAATGTAACATTACCAAAGTTTCTTTTTTTTTTACCATAATTATGAGTGTAGTATTTTGGCATACTGTAACTTCTTACCATGGTACTCTTTTTGTGTGTGTGTGTAGATATAACACAGAAAAGATAAAGATGGCTGGATGTTATCAACCTAATATAATGAATGTTTTCTGGCTGAAATAAAGTCTTCCTCAGAGTCCAGGGATGTTGGGTTGTGCTCTCGGCTCTGGACCAAATCATTTAAAATGAACCTTTATATCAGAAAACATTCTCCTTTCATTAACAATAAAGAGGTCATTATGATGTTTTGACAGACAAACCCCATCCTTAATAATCACGATTTCATCTGAAGACAATGCATTTGTACCGAAGGCTGATAACTTGCTCATTCTGATTCCCATTTTATTGCATCATATCTTTCCTCTAGCAGCAGAAGTGCCTCCAGAAACCGTTTAATACAAGACTCTACAGGACAAATGGTTATTACTGCCTGACAGACTCAGACAATGTTCACAGATTACAATATACAGATGATTAGCACAGCAAATGAGCAATGTTTACACAGAGCAATAGTGTCAGTATAGCAGTGAGCACATGAAGTGAGAGACTGTGTGCTGCATCACAATTCATATCAATGGATGCAGGCAGAAAATATACACAGAAAACAGAGCCATTAACAATCACGATCTCCATATATACGTTTTACATTTTTAAATCTTTTATTTATTTTTTAAGATAATATTTCAACTATCACAACAATTATTATTATTATTATTATTATTATTCAATCAGAACTAGCTATGCCAGATTTGGAGATGAATCACTCTTTTGATTCATTCGATCAAACGTGTTTGCAAAAAGGTCTGAATTATTCACTCAGTTTGATTCATTCAGATGTTCACTTATGCACTGATTGTTTGCAGCAGTTTCTCACACCAAAATAGCAACAGAGTGCTGTGTTTACCCAAAGTTGAACATTCTTCAACTCTCTGTGCTGAGAAAAAACGTGGAAATGTGAAAAAAAAACGTTGAAAAAGATGCCCATCGCCCGGAACACTCCTGACTCTTTTTCTCAAGACTGTGATGATGCATTACAACGTTTATCAGCATAAAAACATCCTCCAAAGTTGTTTATGTTTTCATCAAAAAAAAGAAAGAAAAAAAAAGTTACAGTAGTGGGTTTGGCAAAGAAAATTAAAAATAAAATGGCTTGATAGTGCCGCACATTCAACAAAGTGCCCCTCAAGCTACTTTTTACGTACGGAAGTCGGTAGACAGATGTAGTACAACAATACACACAAAACCCAATACGAAATTTTTTTTTTTTTTTTTTTTTTTAATTTTGTGTTGTTTTGTCTGAACACATCTTAAGGTCAACATTCAGTTATTATCATAGCACCACCTGCTGGCAACAGGAAATTACTTATTTTTACTAACCTAAACATGCAATGTCCGATCTGCCCAGGTGGGAAGGAAGTCGACCAGAAGTTGAAGTCGGCCGAAGTCGGTTGAAGTTTGTCCATTATTTATTTCTAAAGATACACGACAATGTATAAAGAGCTCCATTACCTTCTATGTTACATTATGGCCCCGTAGAAACAGTTTTTGTAAATATAGGCTAACGATTGCGTCATAACCACTCGACTCTCTGTCGCACAGTAGAGAAATAACCATACAAACAGGAGGAGAAGCTCGCAGGCAATTGGGGAGACGTCAAGAGAGAAGCCCATAGATACAAGCCCTGGCGTTACATTTTAAAATACTATACAAAATAATTAATCAGAATACTTACTCCTGCTCACTCACGCCAAAGAACTCCCCGCTCAAGTTCGACGTCTCTGCAAGATTAACGATGGCAGTTTGCACACACAGCTACTAGAAGATTTACATCTGTCAGACAGGTTGCTGACGTCATCAAGCTTAGTTTGAGTCTGCACGTCAGAAACGGAAGTGCTAAAAATCACTAAAAATGGGCTTCACTTGTCTCAATTGAGTTCCAATGGGGTCGCTGTGTCCATTTCTTTTACTGTCTATGGATCTGCCCCAAACTTCACGTGTTAGGTAAGAGTCCTGGCCTGAAGACATCTACATGACACTATGCAGTTATAGGCATAGCGCCACCTGTTGGCAACATGAAATGTCATGTTTTAAACTAACTAAAACATGCAATGTCCAATCTGTCCTAAATGTCTTGTTCGATAAGTCCTGGCCTGAAGACATCTAAAGACTATATTCAGAAAATATTCAGTTATAATCATAGTGCCACCTGTGGGCAACAGGATATGTCAGATTTTACACTCACTCAAACATGCAATGTCCATTCCGCAAACAAACTTCACCCGTTTTATAAGAGAACAAAAAAATCTGCTCCAACATTTTTTTGGTCCAGTGCGGCCCACCACCACTATATATATATATATATATATATATATATATATATATATATATATATATATATATATACACAGTACAGACCAAAAGTTTGGACACACCTTCTCATTCAAAGAGTTTTCTTTATTTTCATGACTATGGAAATTATAGAGTCACACTGAAGGCATCAAGGGCTATTTGACCAAGAAGGAGAGTGATGGGGTGCTGCGCCAGATGACCTGGCCTCCACAGTCACCGGACCTGAACCCAATCGAGATGGTTTAGGGGTGAGCTGGACCGCAGACAGAAGGCAAAAGGGCCAACAAGTGCTAAGCATCTCTCGGGGAACTCCTTCAAGACTGTTGGAAGACCATTTCAGGTGACTACCTCTTGAAGCTCATCAAGAGAATGCCAAGAGTGTGCAAAGCAGTAATCAAAGCAAAAGGTGGCTACTTTGAAGAACCTACAATATGACATATTTTCAGTTGTTTCACACTTTTTTGTTATGTATATAATTCCATATATAATTCCACATGTGTTAATTCATAGTTTTGATGCCTTCAGTGTGAATCTACAATTTTAATAGTCATGAAAATAAAGAAAACTCTTTGAATGAGAAGGTGTGTCCAAACTTTTGGTCTGTACTATATATATATACATATATATATATATGACTGGTATAGTATATAGGCCTATATACTATACCAGTCAAAAATGAAAGAAGTCTCTTATGATCGCCAAGTATGCATTAATTACATTAATAAAATACAGCAAAAGCAATAATATTGCGAAATATTTTTACTATTTAACATAACTTTTCTATTTGAATATATTTTAAAATGTAATTCATTCCTGCAATTTTAAAGCTGAATTTTTAGCACAATGCCACAGATATCGTATGTTTTGAGGGAGCATGCAGTTGGCATGCTGACTGCAGGAATGTCCTCCAAAGCTGTTCCCAGTGAAAAAGCTTGGTATGTCCGGTTACCAATCCAGCCCTGGTCCTGGCCTGAAAATATCTACACATCAACATTCACTTATAAGTTTGGCACATGCAAATGGCTTTTTTATTTACCACTTTAAATGCATATTGCCCACCGCTCACTGTTTTCCTAAGACCACCGGGTGGAGGTGGCTCCGGGTGCGAGGGCCCTTTCAATGCTAAATGTCAGCACAGATTCTCCAGGATTGAGAGAAAATGGTCTGCCCGCAAATTCAGGTAAAATCACACAACTCTTATCTACACTGTTATTTAATGGTGATTTTAAAGATTAACTTTAAGTGAGCATGAGATGACAGCAAAGGTGATCTAAATCTAAAAAAGTAGAGGACATAAGCATGTGCTATTCAATATACAGTACTATACGTACAGTCGGCTGATAGCTGATATAAATTGTTTATATTATATATATATATATATATATATATATATATATATATATATATATATATATATATATATATATATATATATATATATATATTAGGGGTGTAACGGTACGCAAAAATCACGGTTCGGTACGTACCTCGGTTTTAAAGTCACGGTTCGGTTCATTTTCGGTACAGTAAGGGAAAGAAATGCAAACATTAAACTGCAGGTTGTTTATTACTATAAACTTTTTTTTACAATTTGTTTACACTTTTTTAAAATACTTTTTAATAAAATATATATAAAATAAAAAAAGAATAAGAAATAAAATACTGCTGCAAAGTTCTCCACTAAATAAAATACTCTCAGTCTTAAACAAATATCATATATACTAAAATATAATGAAAAATATAAATAAATAACTATGATTACAGTGCAGCATTACCAATCCCAGCTTGTATGCCTGCTCATATTTAAAAAATAAATATAACTTTTCCAGCATCAACAGTTTCAGTTTTTAGACCTGCTCAGATTTCGTTATTGCGTTGGACCGATCGGAATTAAGAGCAAAGGTCTGTTTAAATGCCGACTGGAGCTGCGTTTGAATTACAATCTTTTTGTCCTATATATTCAGGAGAATATTATGCAAGTGACACAATGAGAGGGCTGTTTAAAGGGCTTTGGAATTGCTGGATGTACTGAGAGTGTCCAGGTAGGATTTAAGTTCCTTATAGAAAATAAAAAAGTAGGGCTTAGCATCCTGAAATTTACATTTGTGTAAAAAGAATTTTGCTAGAAAAATAAATAGGTTTATCAAAAAATATTGGTCTTTACATCTTTATCAAAGTTGTGCTGACCAAATAAAACATCTTTGTATAACAAAGAGAAGCTCTGTGATGAAAATGTGCGAACAAAGATACAAAAATTCTTCCAGAACAGACTTGTATATGTGCATTCCCAGAAAAGATGAGAAATGGATTCGTGTTCAGCACCACAAAAAGAACATAAAGTGTCAATATCAGGAACCATCTTTTTTAAGTAAAGCTTCACAGGATAAAAAAGATGAAGTAATTTGTAAGACACATCCTTAACCTTATTGGTTATTAAATATTTAGATGACAAAGTCCACACTTTCTTCCATGGAATATTGACAAATTGGCCATTCCAGTACGACACAATGTACGGGAGAGAAACAATCTCATTTTGAAATAGCTGTCTAATTTTTTTGTTCCGGCTACAAGAGTTAGATAAAAAACAAATATTTCCAATCGTTGTATCAAAAGGATGAGCAACTGATAAAGAAATCTGGGATCTAGCTGAATCTCTGAGAAGAAAAATCAGAAAAAAGAAGAATCTCTGAAAAATTGTGTTTATAAATTAGGTGCCAGGCCAAAAGTGCTTGTTTATGAAAATTTGACAAATTAAGGGGCAATTTGGTGATATTGTAATTACATAACAATAGGAAAGTCAGACCATCCATCTTAGAGAAAACAAGATTAGGAAGAGTATTCCAGAATGAATCAGGGTTAGTTAAATACTGTTTTAACCAATTTATCTTGAAAGTATTATTTAAAGAAGTAAAATCTAGAAAGTTTAGACCACCACATTCATAATTATTAATAACCACAGACTTTTTAATATAATGCCTCTTATGCTTCCACAGAAAATCAAATAGCATTCTATCAATATCTGCACATGCCGCTTTATCCACATTTAAGGAGAGGCAGGGTAAGTCATTCTTGAGATACCCTCAGCTTTAGCAATAAGAGTTCGCCCTCTCAGAGATAAATCTCTCTGTAACCATGAATTGAATTTCCTTTTAGCTTTCTCAACAACTGGGTCAAAGTTCAGTCTGCATCTGACTTTGTCATCCTTACATATGGATATGTGAGTGAGTGTGAGTGAGTGAAGTGACATTCAGCCAAGTATGGTGACCCATACTCAGAATTTGTGCTCTGCATTTAACCCATCCGAAGTGCACACACACAGAGCAGTGAACACACACACACACTGTGAACACACACCCGGAGCAGTGGGCAGCCATTTATGCTGCGGCGCCCGGGGAGCAGTTGGGGGTCCGATGCCTTGCTCAAGGGCACCTAAGTCATGGTATTGAAGGTGGAGAGAGAACTGTACATGCACTCCCCCCACCCACAATTCCTGCCGGCCCGGGACTCGAACTCACAACCTTTCGATTGGGAGTCCGATTCTCTAACCATTAGGCCACGACTTCCCATATACCCAGATAGGTCACCTGTGACTTAACTGGAATACCATAAAGAGAAAGAGATGGACAGGTTTTAACAGCTAACAACTTTTATTAAGATTTAAGTTTAAACCGGAAGCTTTGGAGAAAAATTGAATGTGTTGGATTGCAATCGGGATCTGTAATTCGTCTTTTAAGAACAGGGTAGTGTCGTCAGCTAGCTGACTAATAAGAATAGGTTTGCTGGCAATAGTAATACCTTTCAGATGAGTACTCAGAAGAAAGGAAGAAAGAAGTTGTGCAGCTATGAGAAATAAATAAGGGGATACAGGGCAGCCCTGACGAACTCCTCTTGACAATTGAAATCTAGGCGAGGTACCTGATTTAAGGTTGATGGAACAGTTGGCATTATTATAAAGAGTTCTTATAAACTTGCAGAATGGATCACCAAACCCAAGCTTTTGGAGAGCTAGAAAAATAAACTCGTGTTCAAGAGAGTCAAAAGCTTTGTAAAAATCTACAAAAAGAATAAGACTGTCATCATCAACTAATTCGCTATAGTCTAATAAATCTAGAACAAGTCGGATATTGTTTGCTATATGTCTTTTTGGCATAAATCCTGATTGAGTCTCATCAATAACTGAACTCAGAACACACTTAAGTCTTTTGGCCAAAGCCCAAGCTAATATTTTATAATCATTATTAAGAAGACAGATGGGTCGCCAATTATCTATCAACGTTGTATCTTTTTTTAGGTTTAGGTATCAGAGTTAAAAGCCCTTGAGTTAAGCTAGAAGGCAAAGTTTCTGACTGAATACTCTCCAAAAACATCTTTAGCAGGAACGGTGCCAATTCTTCTGCAAAGCTTTTATAGAATTCGACCGTTAGGCCATCGGTTCCAGGAGATTTATTATTTTTAAGGCCCTCAATCCCCTCAATTACTTCAGTGATTGTTATAGTTTTATCACAGGCAAGCTGCTCATCTTTAGATATACATTTAACCTCCTTTAATGACTGAAAAAAAAGGGAGGCTGAGTCGTTACAATAATTAGATGTATATAGTTTTGAATAGAAGTTACTACAAAAAGATGCAATATCTTTAGAATTATCTGTCAACATGCCATTGATTTGCAGAGAACTAATAGAAAGATTCCTAGAGTTGTGTTTTTCCATTCTAAAAAAATAAGCAGAGCTCTGTTCACCTTGTTCTAGCCAATTCCTCCTTAAACGAACATAAGAGCCTTCAGCTTTATATTTATAAATATTGTCTAATTTAGATTGGAGCTCTGCAAGTTCTAATAAATCAGTTTCGGATAAGCTTACTTGAATTTTGCTCTGAAGTGTTATGATCTTTGATATGACCTTCTCTTCTTCATACCTTCTCTGTTTTGCCAAAATGCTGCTAAAATGTCTAATACATATTCCTACTTCATATTTTAACAAATCCCAATTTAAGCTAAATTTATTTTCAATAGAAGCTTTCACCCAGTAATATCGAATCAGAAAGGAAATTCTTTTTTTTTCAAATCATCATGCTTAAGTACAGATGGATTCATTTTCCAATAAGAGGTTCTGGAATTTATATTTGAGTGTCCTGTGGATAGAGGAGTAGAAAGAAGAATAGTGTGGTGATACGTTAAGGGAGAGGGAAGAATACTAACCGAAACATTATAATCTTTGAAAGAGTATGGTACAAGCCAATAATCTAGACGAGAATGTCTTGAGCGATTCTCGTTACCCCATGTATAAGATTTAGTATTTGGAAACTTCTCCCTCCAAATATCAACTAAATCCAACTTCTCCATGAACATTTTCAATTTTAAATTAGGGGAAGTAGACTGCCTAGGAGGAAATCTATCAAGATTATTATCAGGAGTGATATTAAAATCTCCCCCAATACAAATTACAGCATCAGGAAATTTATTAGACCATAATAAAATTTTGTCTCCTATCTCATCAAGTAACAAGTCATTTTCTCTAGAGGTATTATACCCATAAATGTTTACCAATAAAACAAATATATTATTAATACAAATTACCAAAATAAGAAAGTGTCCCATAGGATCTATATAGCTCTGTAACACTGAAGCTGCAAAATGGTTTTCCACTATCATAACACCAGCAGAATGTTCTGAACCATGAGCCATCCAAACCTCGTTGCCCCATTGGCTTTTCCAAAAAGAAATGTCATTGGAAACAGAGTGAGACTCCTGGAAAAAACAAAAGTCAGTTTTAAAAGATTTAGCATACAAAAACAACGCTTTGCGCTTTACATTGTCACGCAACCCCCTGGCATTGAGAGAAACTATTGAAATAGACATTCAAAAGAACAGAACAAGAGAAATAACAAAAATACCAATAGTAGAACCCTCAAGGAAAAAAAGTGCATCAGTAGCTGACTAATAGTGTCGGGTAAATCTTCGGCATGAACTCAGTCAATCAAGTTAGTGAGCTTTCTTAAAATAAAATCTGTTAGCACTACACCCACTAAGAATAAACTGGTTAACCATATTTAAGGTGGATGAATTTCAGATCCATCAACAAAGGCGCGACCTCCAATGAAGTGAGCTTTCTTTCCCTCCTTTCGAGCCTTATCTACAGCAGGCCAAAGCAGCTGTCTTCTTTCTCGATCAGTCGCGATGAGATCCTCAGTGAAGCGAAGTTGATTGGCACGAAGAAACTCCGACGTCCTCGCTGCCTTCCACACACCGTCTCTGGTAACTCGCGAAGAAAATTGAATGATGACCGATCGCGGTCGTGAACTATTTTGGAGCCTCCTTCCAATGCGATGAACTGTGTCGATTTTGTCTGCTAGGCTGCTTCTTTCCTCAGGGAAAGTGGCTTCACAGATACGGATGGATTCCGCTCTTACATCCTCGCTTTCCTTCTCAGTAACACCGTGTAAGCGTAGATTCCAGTGACGGGAGTATCTTTCCAAGTCAGTGAGACGTTGTTCACAGAACCCCATCTTCTTCTCTTCAGTGTTCAATCTTTTCTCAACGTGACTGACTTGGCCTTTGATGTCGTTTAATTCAGCACATACGAAGTCCACTGTTTTTTTTAAACCTTCAATTTTAAGGGCATTTTCACTCACCATTTTCTCTAAGGTGTCAGAGCGAGTGTTAATCAAGGTGGAGAGCGTCGAAACAACAGAGGAGATATCATCATCTGTTTTGCCCTTCTTGGATGGAGGTTTGGCTGGGCTGTCTGGAAGTGGTGTTTTGGCCCCAGGCAAAGTTTCTTCCACAGATACATAGTTGTGAAAGTCCATCTTGTCAGATTGTCGCGAAACACGCAACATATCTTTCCTTTTGTCAGCGGATGACTTCATATTTCGAATGTCAAAGAAAGCAGAAATATAGATGTGGGTGATTTTGCGTAAAAATAACTTTAAGGAGTGATATTTATGCCGTTATTAAAGATTGTCAGCAGAGCTCGGCAAAAGTTATGTTAGCAGGATGCCATCTTGGACTCCTCCCCTGCACACACTCTCCCTGTCGGGTAAACCGAAGGCTTGAATCAAGGGCAATCATCGCAAATGACGCCATTACGTCGAGCGCAAAAGAACCGGTGAACCGTTTTCTTCAACCGGTTTATTGAATCGAACTGTCCGAAAGAACTACTGGTGATCCGAAAACCGATGCAACCGGTTCTTGACTCGTGAACGAGTCAGTCTTTCGTTCGTTATCTGGCTCGGCTCGGTGTTCATCTTCAGTTCTCTCTTCACAGCAGTTCAGTCAGTGTACTGTTTGAGTAAATTAATTACCCCGGGATATTGGTTTGTTTGAACTCAGAGGGAGTGTCAGCCACATTAAAAAAGTTAACAGCTTAAGTTATTTGTGGATTAATGCGTATTAGAGATGCGAACCGTTTAAAACGATTCAGTTCGATTTGGTGAACTGAATGATTCATCCGCGAACTGGATATCCAGACTGCTTTGTTTTGAACTCTCTCACACAACAGACACGGAAGAGAAGACAATGCTGAATAAAGTCGTTGTTTTTGCTTTTTTTGGACCAAAATGTATTTTCGATGCTTCAAAAAATTCTAACTGACCCTCTGATATCATATGGACTACTTTGATGATGTCAGTCTTTTTAAATCTTTTGTAAAATGATGTCTTTATTATCACTTTTGGTCAATTTAAAGAATCCTTGCTAAATAAAAGTATTAATTTCTATAATTTCGTTACCAAAAAATAAAAAAAATATATACTGACTCTAAGCTTTTGAATGATATAGTGTATAATGTTGCAAAAGCTTGCAAAAAAAATGCTGATCTTTGGATCTTTCTATTCAATCGAAGAATACTGAAAAAAAAAATGTACTCGTCTGTTTTAAATATTGATAATCATCAAATCATCCTATTAGAATGATTTCTGAAGGATGTTACACTGAAGACTGGAGTAATGATGCTGAAAGGTCACCTTTGATCACAGGAATAAATTACATTTTAGAATAAATTCAAATAGAAAACAGTTATTTAAAATAGTAAAAATATTTCACAATATTACTGATTTTGCTGTACTTTGGATCAAATAAATGCTGGCTTGGGGAGCAGAAGAGACTTCTTTAAAAACATTAAAAATCTTACTGTTCAAAAACTGATGACTTGTAATGTTTTATATTATATTGTAATATTATACAGTACATATATATATGTGTGTGTGTGTGTTTAATTTCTGTACCCCACACTTCTGAAAAGATGGCTACGCCCCTGCGCCACACCATTACACCACCACCACCAACCTGCACAGTGGTAACAAGGCATGATGGATCCATGTTCTCATTCTGTTTACGCCAAATTCTGACTCTACCATCTGAATGTCTCAACAAAAATCCAGACTCATTAGACCAGGCAACATTTTTCCAGTCTTCAACTGTCCAATTTTGGTGAGCTCCTGCAAATTGTAGCCTCTTTTTCCTATTTGTAGTGGAGATGAGTGGTACCCGGTGGGGTCTTCTGCTATTGTAGCCCATTCGCCTCAAGGTTGTGCGTGTTGTGGCTTCACAAATGCTTTGCTGCATACCTCGGTTGTAACGAGTGGTTATTTCAGTCAAAGTTGCTCTTCTATCAGCTTGAATCAGTCGGCCCATTGCTAAACAGTATGTTTATTTGACTTCATTTGGTTGATTAGTTAGGACTTTGATTGCAGATTTAACCAGTTAAATAGAAAAAGTTGCAATAGATAAACGTGAAAATGCTAGCATCTTTGTTTGTTAACAGTCACAAAATGTCAGCTCAGAATCAAATGTCAGCTCAGAATCATATGTCATTGTGATTTTTGGGCCTTTCCCATCAACCATCCGATCCGTCTCTCTCCTCAGCAGCACACATTCCTCCTTGAGTTCACAAGGAAAGGACATAAGACGCCTTTTCTCTTTCCATTTAAATCTTGAATGACATTTATTGGAATCAGATTAGCAGGCTTGCATTTCCATATCTAAGTGAATTGCACTGAATAGCATGAAAATGTCATGAAGAGTTACATGTTGCGATAGGTGGCTACTGTTGCCTTGGCATTTGAAATGGTGAGTCTGACTGGATTCAGCGGCTGTTCTATTCGTGTTGCCTTGTCCTAATGGCTTGCTTCATTGTTCGCTGCTTTTGCTTGATATTTCACTTCTTTGTTCTTCATATTGTGTTTCAGGACAGATGTTGTGAACCCTTCAGCTTAATGAAACCATTGCTTTCTGCCTTTTTGCAGTCTGTCACTGATAATGTGGACCTCAAAAGCCTTTTGTGTTCTGTGAGAGGTCTGGAACTGCTCGGATGTGGTGGTTGTTTTCAGCCACAGTGGGGCAGTGTGAGGTTGTGGGATTGGGCCATAATGTTGTCAGATGAATATTAAGCCAACAGTCCATTGATTTATTGTGAAAGACAACACACATTTGTCCATACACACCAGAATAGGCAGTGCTGTGTATGGTTTTTAATAGTTATGAGAAGAGAAAGTTTTATTTAATTTATCTATTGGTCTCCTCAGAGAAATGTTGCCTTGGGAAACAAGGTTGCTGTTACATATACAATCCACACTCATCATATATACCTTTACATTCATATACCCACATTACCACCGCTCTTTACTCAGTAACTTTGTTAGTAATGACACACCGGAAAGTTTTTTTTATTCTTCCCAGTGGCATCAAATCCTACGTCGTATGTTAGATGTGGTCAGTTTTTCTACCTTGCTGAACCAGCTCTTCCTCAAATATATCTTCCAAAGAGGAAGGGTGCAAGATGACATCCACTACTGTTTTACCTGGGACTTTTAGTTGTAAAGTACCATACCATGTTGAAATCCCATATTTTGCTAATAATATATCTGCGACATTAAAATCAGTACAAGCACTGATTTATCTTTAAGCATATACATGTTCTGTATGGTCAACATGATTTGCCCACTTTATATTAGACCAATCAGACGATTGATGGTATACAATATACAGCTATGATTCAACCATTTGTTTTCTTTAAAAATGTTTTAATGTTTTTGAAAGAAGTCTCTTATGTTCACCAAAGCTGCATTTATCTGACAGAAAATATAATGAAAACAGTAATATAGTGAAATTTTTGTAAAATTTAAAATAACGGTTTTCTATTTGAATATGTTTTAGAATGTAATTTATTCTGGAGATGCAAAGCTGATTTAAAAAAAAAAAAAAAAAAAAAAAAAAAAAACAGACAGTCATGAATCTGAAGACAGCTGCCAAAATCTTTTTTGTTTTTTCATATTGTAGTTTTATATAGAGCAGGGGTGCCCAAACTCGGTCCTGGAGGGCCAGTGTCCTGCAGAGTTTAGTTCCATCTTGCATCAACACACCTGCCAGGAAGTTTCTAGTATAGAATGACTCACTATGCGTAGTTACATTATTATTTTATTTTTTAAATGTGATGAACTGGGTAAGTGAATGTCCTCATCGAATGTCTTATCACTAGTCTTGCATTTATTAAATTTGCATGATTAATAGCCAGTTTGGCTTGCTGCAGTATATTACATGAATTACTGCTTAACTGAACTGGCTGTTTCATTAACTTTTGACCTCCAAAGCACAAATTATATTGTCTTCTCTGAACTTGAAAGTTCAACTTATTCCAAATGTGTATTTTCTCTCTCTCTCCCTCTCTCTCTCTCTGTATCTAAATCAGCCACATTTTGTTTCCTTTAAAAGTCTAAAATATGCAGTTTTTAAGCAATTTTTTTCTACTAAAATCACTAAAATCTCGACATTGATTAGTTTCTACAGAGGTGGAGATGTGAGATTGTGCCTCTGAAGGAGAGCTGCTTGGAAGAGAGCCCGCAGAAATGAATATGAAGGCTCCACACCTCTATATTATCAGCCAGCAAGAGGCACTGATCGTCCTCCTCCAAGCACCTGGGTTTTAAACAGCAGTTTTAAGCTGGGAAATTCACCTGGGAGAGAAAATTTCAACACATTACCTGGAAAAAGCCATCACGCTATCACTCAAGTCTTCCTGGTGGGATATCTGGCTCTAAGCCCTCTTTCTGTAGCACACTCCCGAGAACTTAAGAGCCAATCAGATGGACAGATGTGGATGTAAAACCAACTCCTGGCCGTTTATCCCTCTCCGGGGTTAAACTATAGCAGTCAAGCCTTTGCTCTTTCCTGTAGGTCACTGCCCAGTCAATAAAATGACATTATCTTCAGGACAGACATTGTCTGCATGTTTATTGCATGTCACCCGTGAATACATCAGACAGTGAGCTCATGAATATCATAGTGTCTGTGTCTATACGTAGCAGCAGCTTTATGATTTTGTATGCTCCCACACAAGTTTTCCCTGTGGCCTTGAGGAGATTCACCCCACCGGGAAATCTGACAGAGCTGTATATTCCCATTTCAGAGATGATGGTTACATTGCTCATTGTATTGGCTGCTGTCAAAGTCAATACGCAGTAATAGGCCGAGCCTGTGTTTTCACACAGTATTCTAATCTAATTATGATGCTTTGCTTTCTGCGTGTATCTTGTCACAAAGCAGAGCAGAGGACGTTATGGAAACGGCGACAGTGTGTGTCCTTTACGATATCGGAAAGCGCTCAGAAACTGCTGAAACGGCTGTAGACAAAATGAAGGAACTGTTTAAAGGGATAGTTCACCCAAAGATTTAATTCTATATGTAACTCACCCTTGTGTCATTATTTATCTATGTTCAGTTAGGATGATTTTTTTTTCTGTTAAAGTAATATTTTCTCAATTGAAAAGTCATATACACTGTAAACCAAGAGTTTAAAGTGTTAGAGTTACTATAAAAAAAAAAAAAAATGGTTGAAACTCTAACATCCGATCACATGAGATACGTCGGAGCTGTAAAATGCAGATATACACACATCCGACTTAACGTTAACATCAGTTAATATTTATTTTATTTCAGGCAATGAATGAATTAATTTATTTGTTTATTATTAGTTTGTTTTAGTTTCAGTTAAAGGTGCTGTATGTAGGATTGACACCGAGTGGTTGAACTAGGTATTGCAGTCCAAATTCAAAATATTGGAGAGGGGTTTTTTTTCACCCGGCCTCTCCTCCTCAGACTTGATGCACACACACAGGTTGCCAGATCGACGACACCAACAAGAACGAGAGCACTTGACGATGAATGAAATTAAATACGCTGTGTTTTCCGGCAACTGGCAACCTGGGGTGCCGAAATACACTTGGGTAAACTGGCAGTGGGCTGAATTCACAAACTTAAACAGAGACCAACTTTCTGGCCCGAACGCACATTTTTAAGGGAGAATAACTGACCTTAGCATTGTTTTTCAGATAAACAAGTATGCTAACTTGGCATGTTTCTTAAATATCTGCAAACATATTATGGTATTTTTACACTTTAGTAATGTCAAAAACATTTAGCACCTTTAACTATAATAACTGTGATATAGTGAGGAAGAATCAAGATAATTTTTATTTTGCATTTGTTTGTCAAATAAGCTACAATTTTGTTGGATGAGATGTTTTTTTTTTTTTTTTAATTGTATTTGATTAGGATATACATTTATAGTGCTATCTATAAAATTAGCCTTAGCAGGACAAAGACATCTACCTTATTTTTTGGCAAAAACTTTTAAAACAATATTTCCATCACATAATTCAATACATAATTTTAGATATGGTGGAAATGATATGTGTTGGCTCAGATAAAATCCCAGAAAGCTGACATGTGTGTCCACTGTTGGCCACGGCAAAATGAAATAAACCAGTCTAAGTGTTTTGCAAGTGAGTTTATTTCCTAAAGGTCCACATGACTAAAAGTGGCCACACAAGAAACATCCATATAGAGCAGTGGCTTGGCCTGCACTTATGTTGTCTATTATCTTGGTTTCCACAGAAACATGACACACAGCACCACAGCCTGAGCCTGAAATTACACTCATTCACAGATCCCAGAACTGAATTACACATCGCTGGAACACCCAGCACCTCTCAGCGCATTTCAGCTAGTAGAGCCAATACAGAGACATTAGAGATTTAGAGCATTTAGTTGGAATATCGGATTACTTTGTCGCACAAGGCAACACATCTGTCCCATGCAAATTGCACAGTCTGCAAATGATGTATCATTGGACGTAGGCAATGAGCTGATGATCCACAGGCAGCCAAGCCAAGTTCCTGTATCATGGCATACATCTCAAGCATGCATATGCCGCTGTCTATAGCAGGCATTGTTCTCGTAGCACATCTCACCTAGCTGCAATGCTGTATTTAGAACCCTCTTCTGTTTAAAAAAAACATGAAATTTTAATTTGGCCTCGGCTGGGAATTTTAAACCAGGATTAATCTGTAAGGCTAGACAGGTGTGATTGATCATTACTTACACTTGATCAGGAAGGTTTAGTATTCAGATGACTGCAGCGGTAATGTGGCCGTGTCACATGGGCCACTCGCAGTGGTGCTGGAGTATCACTGACTGACTGAGGAGTCATAATTTTAGCCACTCATGTAGGGGAATTCCACTTACTGTACTTGGAACTATTTCATAAAGAAAAAAAAAACACACTTACTTACAATCTTATAAATTTAGGAACTAATTGTCCGAGCTTGATTCTTGTCGTTCCCCATGCACTCATGACATTTTAAGTAGAAATGTCCCCCTAATTTATTAGTGGAAGATCACAGCATCGATTTTGCTGTCAATCTTATTTTGAACTGTATTTCTTTTTAAATGTATTTGCCAACATCGAGTAGATTAAAGAACCTGTTCGGCCTTTCATGCGTCACGCACACAAAATGCTTAATCGGTATGTTCTTGTTCTTATGTAAAAAGATCTAAAATACATGTTCAAAGACTCCAAACAAGATAAATCTAATTCTCATTTTGAAGTTGTATGTTGCTTCTTTAGCAAATACACACTTTAAAAATGGGGAAAATCAATGAATATTGAAACATCAAAACAGGAAGTTAGAGGACTAAAAATATGAAAGCATTTTTGCATGACATTTGATATACACTCCAAGCATATCTGAAAGTGACACACAAGCTTACTGTAACTCACTTTTGGACTGTTTCCATCACATTCAGCCAAACTTTATACAGTGTGACTCATCATGTGGTTTCCAAAAGACTATAGTGAGATACTTGTGCATTTTAAGGCATTGTAGGTTTGCAAAGGTTATTCCTCTCTCATGGCAGTTTGTAAGGTTTTAGTAAATTGGTGGATAATTTGCATTAATTCTTGCAATCTCATATGCAGTGGTGTAGTGGAAAGGCACGCAGCGTAGGGGGACCCATAAACTCCCTGTACTGGGTTGTGTCAGAAGATGATAATCATGTCAATGATAGCCAGAGATATTGTCAAAAACATCAGATATTGGCAATATTAAGAGCACTTAGCATTTCCAAATTAATGTAGGCCTGTTACATTCTTCTATCATTGTTATAATCAGGTTGCTTTTATTATTAAATTAATATTATAATTAATTTGTCCCGCAATAATTTATAATGACGCGCTGTGAGGATAATAAAAGATTAGGCCATTAGCTTGCTCCTCAATGAGAATGTTTTAAAAAAGGTATTTTAAAACAGGTCTATTATACAATGAATTATGGGCCTATAATTAAAATGAACACTGCAGTCATCAATGAAAATTAAGACCAGCTTTATTCAAGCACCAGTTTTCGAAATCTTTCTGCATTGTGAAATGACTGAGGTTAAGACAGTCACTGGCAGAACTCTTGAGCAAGTTTGCACAAATATTTACAACAATGCGACACAGACTGTTTCTACACTAATCACATTGTACAAATTAATGCAAAATTGCCACATTGTGAAAAAACTTGTTTTTTAAACTAATTAAATTGAAGTAATCAAGCCTTCTAAGAAAAACTAAGATCTTTCAGTCTGACTGTAAAGGCCCCGATAAACTTCAAACAATGTTCGTTTTGGTTCTTCTTTTGGGGGCAAAAAGATGTTCGAAAACGCTGAACGACGGTATACTGTTTTGAAACTTTTGCTGCTGGAGCTGAGCTGTTGTTGTGGTGAGCTGTTTCGAACTGCCGAAACAAACTCCAAACAAACTTTGTTTCGGCCTAATTTAGTTTGAAATGACATCTGTAGCAAATTAAAACTCCATGATCACGGGAAGAAGGAGGCGGGAACCGGCGGACAATCAAATATAAACTTTAATTACAAAATAAAGACAAAACAGCACAAATAAAAACCAAACACAGGTCTGGTCCTCTCTCGTCCTTCACTGTCGTCGCTCCGGTTTTATATCCCTCCATCTCCTCCGTGGGACTCAAGACCGGTGGGTCGCGCAGGTGTGGCTCATTTCCAATCACTCCACCGGCCTCGCTCCTGTTCCCACGTCTCTCGGCCCCGCCCCACTCGTCACAACGTTGTATCTGTTTGTTCTTCGATTTCATTTGAAGTATATCTGGGCCTTAAGGCTGTATATAACTCATTTCCTTTGAAGAAACAACTTCGGAATGCATTGGGATGAGATCAATGAAAAATAAATAAATAAAATTAAAATGAAGAAGAAGAAGAAGAAAGTAAATCATAATTATATCTGATAATCAAAAATATTAATAAATTATATCTAATTTAAAATATAATACTTGACAATTATTTGTGTGTGCTATGTAATTTAATTCTTTTGAAGTACTGCATTGTTAGCCTAGCACTGTTTTTATAGTGTCTGCTGCCTACACATATGATTAGTGTTCCAAATCAGTCACTTAGGAGGTTCCCGTTGAGTTAAGATGCTGCCTTAGAAGTTGAAATTGCAAAAGTAGCAATAGTTTTGAAACAGTGCCATTGTGTTTATGGATCATCAGAGGGTAAAACCTGGGAACATGCTTATTTGTGCAGCCTATTTATTGATTATCTTTATGCTGTACTCTTTGTCCTCCTTAATGTTTGGAATTCCAAAATGTCTCTGTTCATGCTACTGAACTGGAAATTTCTGCCTTACGTTAACTAGATCAATCATTATCCAAAGCCACGTGTCTAATATACAGTAGACTAGGCAAATATAAATATTGGCAAACAATAATAATTCTGGAACGATCAGCACAGTGTTCATGTCTACCAGATGCTTAAATCTCTTAAGCATTTGGAGCATGTGTGTCCCCTCTTCCCTTATTTTATATTACGTGAGTTCTTGCACCTTGAAAAATAAAAATGAGTCAGATGGAAATTTTTTAATAATATGAAATTAAGGAATGCTGCCTCAGAGGAAATCTCTTAAAGAGTTGCTGAGTGTAGTTACATAACCTTTTCAGCCAGAGCCCAAATAGATCAAACA
Source organism: Carassius carassius (assembly GCF_963082965.1). NCBI lineage: Eukaryota > Metazoa > Chordata > Actinopteri > Cypriniformes > Cyprinidae > Carassius > Carassius carassius. The sequence goes on along the minus strand of NC_081796.1, from coordinate 4,621,959 downwards.
CAATAAATTACAGAGGGCAACCACTTTCTACTTGAGATTTCCACCAAGGCAAGCATTTTCACTGTTATTTTCCAAGTATCTTGACTAACACTGAGTCACACTGTGCTTCATGTGAGTGCTTCTCTCTCTTTCTGTCTATGGAAGTGGTTTGGCTGAGAGCACAAAAGCTTATTTACAGTGCTGGGATGGTCAGTGTATCTCCACAGGGTGTGACCAGCAAAAGAGAAGAAAGGGTGTGGATCTGGCTCTGTTACAACATCACTTTTAGCCCACCGTGACACTCCTAGTGAGTCACCAACTTAACACTGTCAACCACACATCTCTCACGTGGACGGACCTGCCACCATACACCCAGCCATCCCTCATCTCATCCTACAGTCTTCTTCATTGCTTTGGATTATCTCTGAAGATTTACTTCTTCAGTTACTGTATTTGTGAACAATAAAGAATTCAGTGGTACTCAACCCTGTTCCTGGTGTACCTCCAGTAATATGAATTTTGGAATTCTCCCTTTTTTTGATCAGTTGAATGTTGGATCAGGGAGACATCCAAAATGTGCAGCGCTGGGAGTTCTCGAGGACTTGTGTTAGGAATCATTGAACCAGTTATCTTGCAAAGAGTGCAGTGAGCTTTTTTTATCTTACCAACTAACCAGGGGTTTCCAACAAAGCAAACTCTAAAATTAGCCATAAAGTACTATAAAAGTAGCCCATTGATCTCATGTGTCCAAGTTTTCTTAAACTGTGAGAAAGATCGTGCAAGTTGTTATGCACTAAAAAATATCTCCCTTCACAGTAGCTCTTAAATATCAACATTTGCAAACTGTCCCAACAACTACTGACGTTTGGAGTGATTTATCTTAAACGTGTCGCAACATGAGTTTGAGAGCTAACATGCTGGCTTCTGCATATTCAAACTTGCTGTGATTATGTAAGAGACAATCAGGAAACTGTGCAGTTCAGTTTCAAACCTAGAAAGTTTGAAAATGCATAAGAACAAATTAGATTTGAGAGTCAAAGCAAGGGCAAATTTATACTGAGTAATGACTCCTAAATGTGGCAAATACCGGTGACATTTCAGACAGTAATTTACCACCTGATATTGGTAAGATACTGGGGCAGAGTAGGACCACTTACTAGAAGCCTACAGCTTAGGGACTAGCTTAAAATATAATGCACATTCTGTTTCAATGGTCATAAGGACATCTTTTATGGCCCCTGGTCATCATCCACATTCATTCTATGGAAAGGAGAAGCTTGGACATTTAGTTAAATGATCTTTTTTTCCTCAAAGGGTGGGAAAGCAGGGGTGGCGTTTCCGTGTATAACAATTGCCATACCATAGCCTCCCCCCCATCATACTCTGGTTGTTCATTGTCATACTCTAGGCAATGCAATATCCTGTGATGCAATCTCTACCATTCCCTTGAAACGCCACTACTGTGGGAAAGACTTACAGATTTGGAATGACACCAATGGTGACAGAATTTCTGGATTTACATGTCCTTTAATGTCTCACTCAGTCTCATTGTTCTAGATTGAACTTTTCTACTCCTTAAGCAGCATTAACTTTCTTTATCTTGGTCAGAACCCCTCAAACACTTTCTGACCCAGCTCTCTATGGGATAAATTCCCAGCAGCCAGGGTTGGCATGCCATTCCCCTAAGAAACACCCCCCTCCCCAAACCCTCGTTTTATCTTGCTTTCTCTCCTCTGGTGAGTCACTCTCTGTGTATCTGGTGACACTTGCAGGACTTTCTGATTCAGCTTATGGTTATACAGGTACGCTCATTCACACACATGCTTTACCTCTCATCATCTGACTACCAGGAAGAGTACAGCAGTCTGACTGAATAGAAATTATGTCATTAACCTCTTACCCAACAGGGACAGCGAGAAACTGTGAGTCAGTGTGTGGCTCAGCAATTCCTGCTGGTCATTATCTCAGACATATGATTGTGATTTAGCAGGAGATGGGATAAATGTAACCGCATACCATAAATAATGCAATCACCATCAGAAGCCATTAGAGTCTACAGTTTGTGGATACAATACGGAGGCATTTTTAAAACACAAAACCATGTACGAGACAGGCAGGACAGTTCATATTGCAAATTGAATTTAGATGTTACACTTTTTGCAGAAAACAGAGTACGAGATATGAGGATGTGTGGTTTTATCTTGCTCCTCCAGGTGGTTTGTCAAAGTGTGTTTTGGGTCAAAGGATAGGATTGACTCATACATGTATTTAGGTGTGCATTTCCTGTTCAGCACATGAATGACATTCTGTCGTTCCGGTCTGGAACACAAGAGGAAATAGGATGTGATTGCAAATGGTGATTGAGCATAGTAGCTTATTTGCCTTTGGGTCAAGCTGAAATGTTCTTGCATAAATGTCAACATATCAACAAGTACGTATGATGCATGTTATATCCACTAATGACTACCTGTCCAGAGTTTTTCTGATATTTAAAATGCTGATCCATTTTTGTCTGCATGTACAGTAGGTTATGTATGTAAACGTGGTTGCTGAATATAGAGTTATTTAACAGAACAACACGGCTCAACTCTCAAAATCCACTGCTCAGATATGACCAGCCAGCTGTTCCAATGTGGGTAACCCTCTTCATCTTTCTGGGGGTGGGGATGGAGATGGTCTTTTTACATGACATTTTCCTCTTTCCATTTCTTGTTATCCTGTAATTCTTCTTTTCGTGACCTTTACTTTTGGACCTAGAATTTAACATCACTTGAGGACACTCAGTTATGCTTGGTAATATGAACAAAGATAAGCAAAGTCGTCTCAGAGAGAAACCACTGAAACGTTCATCATAAAAGGTGTTCTAGTCTTTTATGCCTATTCTATTATCTTACTTTATGCAATATCATTCAAATATGCACGGGGCAAGCATATTTTTAAGAGACATCCTTATCACATAAGGATGTCATATTTGGTATAACTTGACCTTGTAACAAATTTCATCTTTTTATTTGAAAGACTTTGAATTATAAATATGCTTAGACATCCATTTGAAGATGACACGTTAAGGCTGGGCTTTCATATAACACTTTAGCACTTGTTAACAAAATTGGCAGGCCTCCTTTCTCTAGGGCTTGAAAGTGACTCTACATTCCCATCACTTCCCCGCATGAGTCACCAAATTTGTTCTCAATAAGATTCAATAATGCACAATATCCCACAGGACAACATTTATAGCAAGTCTACAGTGATTCAAATGCCATACTCTGGCTTTATCGTTCTTTGTGAAGGTTTTATTTGAGAGAATTCAGCGCTAAAGCAGAAACTCGCCACACTGACAGCTGTCTGATAAAATGCTGCCAAGTTATTGAGAACACTTTCAACATTTCTAATAACCACCTAGGTATCTACCACGCTTAAAGTGATGTATTATATTTCAAACAGACCATTTCTCACTGTCAGTAATGCACATCAAATCCTACTAGCAGAGGTTTATAAGATTTGATCTGCTTTAATGCCTTTAGCCACAACTACCGGTTTGCTACAGGAAATCTCATTTAACTTGTGGCTCGAAATGCTTGCGGTTTGGAGTGCTGCAAAAAGAAAGCAGAAATCAAAATCCATCTTGATCTTGATTTAGACTCTGGTGGCAAGTTCAGCTAATTTGTTCCTTGTCCATATAAAGAAAAGAAGCTAAGAAAATAGTAGCCCGTCAGTTGGAGATTATTACTGTGTGTAAAGCAGGATTGCACAGGAGCCTGGAACATTCTTTGTCTTGATTGAGCAATAAGTGGCTTGTACAGTCTTTTCCATCTTGGAACAAAATCGTGGTGGTAATGAGAAGCAAACGTTTCCAGTTCTGTCTCGCGTCACCTTATCCTCAAGTGACCTTTTGCAGACAGAACTGAACGTAGTAAAGCTCCATTTCCAAATTAAAATCAATCAGCTGAAGGAAACAAATGAAGCAAAAAGCCAAGTGGATCAGACATACATATTTACTATGTTAGCAGTGACCTTCAGAGAAACATCAAGTTCACGGTTTTTCCCTTTTCATCAGAATAGAGAATAGAAAATCACAGACATATGCATAACTCAAACCCTCAGTTTCACCTCAGATAGGGGTGTTTATTCAACGGCAGACACTTTCATGTCTGAGGGGGTAGGGTTGTGATGGTGAGGAAATTTTCCCAAGGGTTAATCGACCTGGGATAACACCGGTAATACCGGTCTCACAGTTGGGGTGGTGGGGGTTGGAGTGTTAGTTCATTTGAGTTTCCCTCTTTTCTTCATTTTCAAACGGCTTGTAAAAGTGCCGTGCGTATTTTACTTTCAAATTTGTGGCTATTCGGAATTGATTCAATTCAAGCAACAACGTCAAACTCATAGAACTTTATTAACAAAACAAATAAAAATGCACTACATATGCCTAATAAAATAACAACTTACTTAGGCTACAAAAAGTTTAAATAAGTTGCTATATAAAACTGAAAATTAACAAACACTGTGGAAATAAATAAATAATTGCCCGCGGTAAGCAAATAACAGAACCGGTGTTTTGGCTTAACACCAGTATATCTGAAAACATAGTCTTCCACAGCAAGCCTACTTAAGGGTTGATTTCTTTAAAACCTGACATATTTAAAGTTTTTAGTTTTATTACATAACATGGTTTACTTTTAAAGCTGTACTGGAAACCATTTTACAATGACTTCATCATTTGGTATCTTTTAAATAGGTTTCATAGGTTTTATTCTTGTCCCAGAAACAGGCTTTCAGTGTTAAAATATGAAAACTAACCAGTAAAAACTGCAGCAACCCTGGTTCGGATCTGGGTCACGGCACCAAAAAACAAAAACAAACAAAATAATAAATAAATACATATAACTTTAAGTAAAACTAAATGTTACTATTATATAATACTAAATATCTGTTTAATTATTTTTATTCAAATATTTTTGTGCACCATTTCAAGTCAATCTGTGCATTTAGTGTGATATGTGTTGGACGTTGTTTGTTGACACAAACCAATAAATGAGTGTGAAATGTTTTAAGAGAGTTAAAACAGGCCAAAAGTGTTTTTATAGATGAAGCTCTGAACCCATACATAACAAGCTCTGTTATATAACATGTAAATGTTAATGAGAAGCAAACAGAAGTGTGAAAATTGGTGAGGACGCTGAGTTCTGTTGTGGTGTTTGAGCTGTTCAGTTTGAAGCCAAAGAGGAATTAAAGAAAGCCAGAGGACGCTTGCCACGTTTTAACCCGATTGAATGAAGGAAAATGTTGAAATCTGCAAAAAGAGAGTTTTGAAAAGTTATGCAATCAAAGCCTAGCTTCCCTAAAGTTTGGTTTCAATTGCCTTTGAAATGGAAACATAGATAGTCACTTCTTGGCACTGAAACACTTCTTGTGTTTTTTGTTTGTTTTTTTTGTTTGTTTTATTCTGTGTGGTGATTGTTGTTTGGTACACAATGACATAACAGTGGTGAAGTCTGAATTCTTCTCTCTGAGTGAAAGAACACTCACAGCCATTAGAGGAAAGAGAGGCACGTCATGATGTAAGTGTGGTTTCAGGTTTCCTCGTTCACCGTATCCTCAAATGACCTTTGTTGTCTCTATCGAAAAATGAAAGTACATGTCTCTTTAGTTTCATTAATTGCTACTTTCCATTTGTTTTCTCTCTTCTCCTGCCCTTTTAGAATAGTTTACATCAGTTTGAAAATGACATCAGCTATTTTTCCCTGACAAAATTGTAATGGATTTATTTGGTGAAATTAGTTGACCATACAGGATCCAAATGGTTTGTTAACATTACTGCAAGAACATATGGACATGACTTAATAGCTAGTTACACTTATATAATCACATTGCATGCTAATTACTTGGTTTTAATTTGCTTATTATTATAATTGTTTTTTTATTATCTATCATATAGTTACTAGGCAAATTATTATATATATATATATATATATATATATATATATATTTATATACACCCACACACACACACCCACACACACACACACACACACACACACACACACACACACACACACACACATATATATATATATATATATATATATACAATTATTGCCAAACTATAAACCATAATAATTTCCCCTAGAAAACATCTGTTAAAATCTCTTGAGAGAATGACTGCAGCTTCTTGACTTCTTTATTGATCAGCCCTCTTCTGGCTTACAAGGGTCAAAGTAGTGCCTGTAATAATTGTGGTGTTAACATGGTTTTTAAGAGCATTTAGGCCTTGTTTGTGGTTCTGCAGTGGCACGTACAAAACACATTGGTCTGGCAAATTCTCAGGAGTTGCAGAAGATGCATTGGCATTCACTCCAGCTCTCAACCTATGCTGACTGAACCATCAGACACACTAGAGGGCAGTGTGTATACAACATGGAGATGTAGACAATTAAGACACCTCGTTCTGAGCACATATGTGAAATTACACAAGATCAGGTTTATTATAAATTGCATTAGCCATTAAATTACATTGAATAACCACTATATATATAAATATAATATAAATATAAATTATCTGTTTGTCTCCGCCTTGATTTGCCTTCAATTGCCTCAACTAAGATAATCAAAATATAATGAGCTGATATCATACAAGATCGTGATACCTCCATTTCAGGCTTTTATTTAATTACGTTATGTTGTATGTTTTAATTCGATTCAGGTGGTCTTCAAGAGCCCACAAATTAAAACTAAGGCCAAATAATCAAACAGAGCCAACCTACAGGTCAAAGCCAGGATGATATGTAATACAGCTGAGAGTGTGTCCATCTACCTGTCTTTCTCTTTCTTGCTCTTTTTTTTTTTCTTCTTCCCAATCACCCATTTAGACTCAGAGAGTCTGGTTCTCTTGGCACTAGGCTGACGAGACGGCATCAAAGAGACATTGCCTCTGTCACATTATGCGGCTCTTCCTTGACCAGGTTTTGATTGAGCGTAGTGATCCAAAACTGATGCCTCCCAGATACTGAGTGACTCCAGAGGGAGGGAAAGACAGGAAGAGAGAAAGATCTTGTCATTCCGAGATGCACATCAGCACACATGAGGGTAAGTGGGGAGAGATGACAATGTTGGCCACGCTCGGAGGAGTCTGACAGTAGCTCATCTCATTCTGCCCGCCTTTAAATGATGTCTCTCTCTCTCTCTCCGTGACTTGAGCTGCTCAGTTACTGTAGTATGGAGCAGCACAGCACATCACAGAGATGCAGGCAAAACACTTTTGGTTTTCTGCAGGGCATCAAAAAAACAAAACAAAGATGGCTGTTCAGAATCACTTGAGTTCATTGAGTTCATAGCTTCTCATATTAGCGAGCTGCGATGAAGAGATGTGTGTACACTTGAGATATATAAACAGAATTGGTTTGAGTTGAAATGCTCTATCTATCTATCTATCTATCTATCTATCTATCTATCTATCTATCTATCTATCTATCTATCTATCTATCTATCTATCTATCTATCTATCTACTATCTATCTATCATTGTTGCGAGCAGAAAACACCAACACACTCTGCAGGTTGATATCATAGGAAAGTGCATATGGCAATAATGCACAATTGCCATATTGCCATATTTTTTACTAAAAATAAAACCATGAAAAGTAATTACAATGAAATAAAATAAATAAATAAATAAACAATTGAAAAAAACACTAAATATTTATTTATATATATATTATATATAAATATTTATATATATATATACATGTATAGATATGTATAAGTATATGTATATATATGTATATGTATATGTATATATATGTATATGTATATATACAGTACAGATCAAAAGTTTGGACACACATTCTCATTCAAAGAGTTTTCTTTAGTTTCATGACTATGAAAATTGTAGAGTCACACTGAAGGCATCAAGGGCTATTTGACCAAGAAGGAGAGTGATGGGGTGCTGACCCAGATGACCTGGCTTCCACAGTCACCGGACCTGAACCCAATCGAGATGGTTTAGGGGTGAGCTTGACCGCAGACTGAAGGCAAAAGGGCCAACAAGTGCTAAGCATCTCTCGGGGAACTCCTTCAAGACTGTTGGAAGACCATTTCAGGTGACTACCTCTTGAAGCTCATCAAGAGAATGCCAAGAGTGTGCAAAGCAGTAATCAAAGCAAAAGGTGGCTACTTTGAAGAACCTAGAATATGACATATTTTCAGTTTTTTCACACTTTTTTGTTATGTATATAATTCCATATATAATTCCACATGTGTTAATTCATAGTTTTGATGCCTTCAGTGTAAATCTACAATTTTCATAGTCATGAAAATAAAGAAAACTCTTTGAATGAGAAGGTGTGTCCAAACTTTTGGTCTGTACTGTATATGTATATTGTAACCAAGTTCGTTCGTGTGGAGGGGAAGGAGACCGAGGTCGGTGTACTGAGACTTGTGGGAAACTTTATTCAGAAAAAAAAACAAATAAACAATCGCGCCACATGCGCATGCACTTCACAATATTTCTCTACTGTAGTCTTCGTCTCTGGGTTTGCAGCTCGGCAGCTTCTTACTCGCACGAGTCTCAAGCTCTCTCTGAACTCGCCGGTCCTGAGCCGGCCTAAATACCGGTTCCCCAAGCCAATCACTGCAACGAGAGCCAGGTGTTAATCGTTTTTCACTTGCCCCACTTACCATCGCTCGTCTCCTCACTCGCTCTCCCTTCGCAGACCTCACTAAATCACGCCTCCCCCGCCACATACCCCCACCGCCCGACCCAGGCCGGGGAGCCATCCGGACTGCAGCCCCCCCACCCCCACACCCCATTCCTGGAGAGGAAGTCGGCCACAGCCATCTGCGCCCCTGGCCTGTGAATCACCTTTAATTTAAACGGCTGTAAAGCTAGATACCAACAGGTGATTCGCGCGTTGGTATTCTTCATGCGGTGGAGCCACTGGACGACGCGTCAGTCTGCAACAAAAAAGGGGAGAGAAAAGTTAGGAGAGTGCAGGAGTGGTCCACCACACAGGGCAGCCTTAACCCAGGTAAAGGCCTGTTGGCACTGCTACATCCACTGGACCGCATCTGGTACCTCCTTTTTAGTGAGGTCAGTCAGCGGGCTGGTGAGGTCCGAATAACAAGGAATAAACCTCCTGTAATATCCCGCCAGCCCCAGGAACTGCCTCACCTCCTTTTTGGTCTTGGGCCTGGGGCAGGTCGCAATAGCCGCCGTCTTATCAATTTGGGGACGCACCTTCCCGTGGCCCAAGTGGAAGCCCAGATACCTTACCTCCACCCGCCCGTCTCAGCGTCCCGAGGACAGCCCTTACATGCTCCATATGCCGCTGCCAATCCCCACTATAGATGATGATATCATCCAAATAGGCACCAGCATATGCAGCATGGGGTCGCAGCACTCGATCCATGAGGCGCTAAAACATAGCTGGGGCCCCGAACAAGCCGAAAGGAAGCGTCACAAATTGGTGTAATCCAAACGACGTGGTGAAGGCTGTTCTTTGGACGTGGGAGATAAGGGATCTGCCAATATCCCTTTGTTAAGTCCAATGTCGAGTAAAACCGAGCCGTGCCTAACCAGTCGAGCAACTCGATAATCTGCGGCATTGGATAAGCATCAAATTTTGATACTGCGTTCACCCTGCGATAGTCCACACAAAACCGCACCAAGCCGTCCGTTTTGGGCACCAAAACTATCGGGCTCGTCCATTCACTGTGTGACTCCTCGATTACTCCCATTCCCAGCATTGTCTCTAATTCGGTCTGAACCACCTTTTTTGTGTTCAGGTAATCTATATGGCCGGCTGCGAACTACCACGCCCGGCTTTGTCTCAATATGGTGCTGAATTAGATCAGTACGACTGGGTAGGGGCGAAAACACGTCTGCAAACTCTACCTTTAACCGCCCAATGTCAGTGAGCTTCGAGGGCGAGAGGTGATCCCCTCCCGGGGCCAGGGATTTTTCTTTGATGATCGCTTCTGGCCCGAGATCCTCCTCCTCACTCACTGCCATCGCTAGCAACACCGACCCCTCTTTGCTCTATTTTTTAAGGAGCTTGAGATGGTAGATTTGCCGTGCGTCTCCTCTATCTGTTCGTACTACTTCATAATTGAGATCTCCTATCCGCCGTGTGACCTCAAAGGGTCCTTGCGACTTTGCTAATAATTTGGAGCTAGAGGTTGGGAGTAACACGAGCACTTTATCTCCAGGTGCAAATTCTCGTAACTTAGCCCCCCGGTTATATAGCTGGCTTTGCTTGTCCTGGGCCTGGAGCAAATTTTCCATAGAGAGCCGCCCCAGTGTATGGAGTTTTGCTTGCAGGTCTAGGACATATTGAATTTCGTTCTTACTATCCGAACGTCCGTCCTGAATCATGGTTTTCAATGAGAGATTAAACAGTTCGACCAGTCCGTCCATTTATGGGTGATAGACGCTGGTACGTACCGCTTTAATGCCCAACAATTCGTACAGTTCGCTTAACGTGCGTGACATAAACGCGGTGCCCTGGTCCGTGAGAATCTCTTTTGGAATTACCTACGCGGGAGATTAAACAAAACAGGGCGTCCGCCACACTCTTTGCCGAGATGTTGCGGAGCGCCACCGCCTCAGGATATCAGGTTGCGTAATCCACTATGACTAACGCAAAGTGATGTCCCCGTGCCAATCGCTCTAATGGCCCGATGAGGTCCATACCAATTAGTTCGAAGGGGGCCTGCACTAGAGGAATAGGGCGCAATGGCGCTTTTGGGGTGGCCAGTGGGTTTACCAACTGACATTCCCGACAAGACGCCCACCACCTGCACACGTTCTCGTGAATTCCCGGCCAAAAGAATCGGGTCATTAGATGATTTAGTGTCGCCGTCACTCCTAAGTACCCTGCCATAGGATTACAATGTGCCTCCCGATGGCTCCGAGGTACAAACAATTGGGTTGTATCTTCCTTTGCCTGAGCGTCACGGGTCACTCTATACAACCTGTCCTTAATAATGGCAAAATACGGATAGGAGAGCGCTAGGTCAGGGTGGAGAACCTGCCCATCGATGGCACGGACCTGCACGAAAGCATGTCTGAGGGTCTCATCCTGGGACTGTTCCAGGGGAAAGTCATCGCGACTGGAAAGGTTTAGCCTCACCAGGCCGCTCGGTTCCCCTGAGACCACACCACTAGGTCCTGGCACCAACGAAATGGCCATGATCCCCGCAACGCCAGCAGGCCGGCCCAGGCCCCCCCGCCGCCCTAGTGGCAGGAAGTGGGTCAGGCAATAGGCATGGGGAAGCAGCCAATCGCCTGACCCACGGCGATCCCATTCCTCGGGTCGGGCCTAGCGCCCCAGCTGCTGGCTCCGTCTCCGACCTCCAGCGGGGGGCGGCCCTCGGTGGCCCAGCCCAACGGGACCTACGGAGAGGGACGGGTTTCGGGGCAGGGGAAGAAGGAGAGACAGGGGAAGAGAGAGAGAGATAGATGGTAGGGGCTCGCCGACCCCGGAGCACGCTGCCAGCTGATCCTCCGCCAGTTGGATGGCCAGATTCAGCGAGGCCAGGCGGTGGCACTGGACCCACTGGCGATCAACTGCTCCAGTACCACCTTGCTGATGATGGTCTCGGCGTCGCTTCCTCCAGCCAACAGCTATTTGCGCCACGAGTCCCGGAGCTGCTGTGCCAAGACAAAGGGTTGGCCCGCTTCAGTCAGTTCCAGCGACCGGAAGCGTTGACGGTGTTGTTCAGGGCCGAGGCCGACCCTCTGGAGAATGGCTCTTTTTAAATCGGCATACACCAGGAGGTTCGGGATGGGTAGTTGTTGGGCAGTCTTCTGGGCCTCCCCCGACAGCAGTGGGATGATGCGGACCGGCCAGCTGTCTGTCCGCCACCCACATGTTTCGGCCGTTTTTTCGAACAGATCAAGGAACGCCTCTGGATCATCTGTTGGCCCCATCTTCATGAGAGGCATGTGGGGTGTGGGGCTGGTGCTGGGGGACGCCGACCTCATCCGACCCTCCCGGTTCAGTAAGCTCCGGAACAGCTCGCGGTCCTCCGGCTTGGTGTTGTTCCTGATGCAGGCCCGCGAGCGATCTTATGATCTCTGCAAATGGCGATCCCGATGTTCCTGACGGAGTTTGCATGGCGGAATTGTTCTCCTGCCTCCCGGGTTTCGGCACCAGGGTTTCGACTCGTGGGAAACTTTATTCAGAAAATAATAACAAATAAACAATCGCGCCACATGCGCATGCACTTCACAATATTTCTCTACTTCCCACTACTGTAGTCTTCGTCTCTGGGTTTGCAGCTCGGCAGCTTCTTACTACCACGAGTCTCCAGCTCTCTCTGAACTCGCCGGTCCTGAGCCGGCCTAAATACCAGTTCCCCACCCCAATCACTGCAACTAGAGCCAGGTGTTAATCGTTTTTCACTTGCCTCACTTACCACCGCTCGTCTCCTCACTCGCTGTCCCGTCGCAGACCTCGCTGAACCACGCCACCCCCGCCACACACATATATATACAGGTCCTTCTCAAAAAATTAGCATATTGTGATAAAGTTCATTATTTTCCATAATGTAATGATAAAAATTAAACTTTCATATATTTTAGATTCATTGCACACCAACTGAAATATTTCAGGTCTTTTGTTGTTTTAATACTGATGATTTTGGCATACAGCTCATAAAAACCCAAAATGTCTGTCTCAAAAAATTAGCATATTTCATCCGACCAATAAAAGAAAAGTGTTTTTAATACAAAAAAAGTCAACCTTCAAATAATTATGTTCAGTTATGCACTCAATACTTGGTCGGGATCCTTTTGCAGAAATGACTGCTTCAATGCGGCGTGGCATGGAGGCAATCAGCCTGTGGCACTGCTAAGGGGGTTATGGAGGCCCAGGATGCTTCGATAGCGGCCTTAAGCTCATCCAGAGTGTTGGGTCTTGCGTCTCTCAACTTTCTTTTCACAATTTCCCACAGATTCTCTATGGGGTTCAGGTCAGGAGAGTTGGCAGGCCAATTGAGCACAGTAATACCATGGTCAGTAATATACCAGTGGTTTTGGCACTGTGAGCAGGTGCCAGGTCGTGCTGAAAAATGAAATCTTCATCTCCATAAAGCTTTCAGCAGATGGAAGCATGAAGTGCTCCAAAATCTCCTGATAGCTAGCTGCTTTGACCCTGCCCTTGATAAAACACAGTGAACCAACACCAGCAGCTGACATGGCACCCCAGACCATCACTGACTGTGGGTACTTGACACTGGACTTCAGGTATTTTGGCATTTCCTTCTTCCCAGTCTTCCTCCAGACTCTGGCACCTTGATTTCCGAATGACATGCAAAATTTGTCCAAAAGTTCAGTGCTGCTTCTCTGTAGCCCAGGTCAGGCGCTTCTGCCGCTGTTTCTGGTTCAAAAGTGGCTTGACCTGGGGAATGCGGCACCTGTAGCCCATTTCCTGCACACGCCTGTGCACGGTGGCTCTGGATGTTTCTACTCCAGACTCAGTCCACTGCTTCCGCAGGTCCCCCAAGGTCTGGAATCGGTCCTTCTCCACAATCTTCCTCAGGGTCCGGTCACCTCTTCTCGTTGTGCAGCGTTTTTTGCCACACTTTTTCCTTCCCACAGACTTCCCACTGAGGTGCCTTGATACAGCACTCTGGGAACAGCCGGTTCATTCAGAAATTTCTTTCTGTGTCTTACCCTCTTGCTTGAGGGTTTCACTGATGGCCTTCTGGTCAGCAGTCTTACCCATGATTGCGGTTTTGAGTAATGAACCAGGCTGGGAGTTTTTAAAAGCCTCAGGAATCTTTTGCAGGTGTTTAGAGTTAATTAGTTGATTCAGATGATTAGGTTAATAGCTTGTTTAGAGAACCTTTTCATGATATGCTAATTTTTTGAGATAGGAATTTTGGGTTTTCATGAGCTGTATGCCAAAATCATCAGTATTAAAACAATAAAAGACCTGAAATATTTCAGTTGGTGTGCAATGAATCTAAAATATATGAAAGTTTAATTTTTATCGTTACATTATGGAAAATAATGAACTTTATCACAATATGCTAATTTTTTGAGAAGGACCTGTATATATAATCTAATTCAAAATATTAACAAAATATAATAGTATATCAATAATATATAAAAAAAAAAACAAGGGAGAATTTTGTTGTATTTAGAAGTATGTACTGGCTGCTCTTTTCTATATACCTGTAATGAACATGAAGGAGAATGCATACTGAAAAAAAAGAAGACAGACTCCAATGCATCAATTGCCATCATGTGAAGTGTAAAACTAAAATATTGCTAAATTGTATGAGTCCATAATTCATAGTATTGCTTTCTCTAGTGGAAACAAACAAACAAACACCTACAAACAGAAAAACACTCACCTGAATCTGGGCAGAAATATGCACAAATCAAGCACAACTTACAAGTGAAAACAGTCTAAAACTGTTTTAAAGTCAATAGATTAGTTTTTATTTGAGTGGACAACAGGTGACAGACTGAAGGAAGTGTTATTATAGATTATGGGCTCACATTTTAGGCAGAATTTAGTGACGGCTTAAAGGTAAAACGTTTTAATTATGGATTTGTTAATTAAAAACACAGTTTTTCACTTCACAGGATGTTACAGTAACTGATGGATTGGACAGCTGTGTGGATTACTTTTTATCAGCTGTTTGGACTCTCATTCTGATGGCACCCATTCACTGCACAGGACCCATTGGTGAAAATAATAGTCGTTAAATTAATTGTCTATGATTAACATTTTCAAACAAAACAACAATAATTTACTGAAACCCCCCCAAACAAGCCCAGCGAAAGTTTGGAAAGCTGGTTCCGCTCACCCATACACACTCTCGTCTGGAATGTCACCCTTCCCTGACCTTCCTCAGTTACATAATTTACTACTTAAATCTGTATATAGTGTTGTGGAATGTCATCCTCATAATTCTCTCATTTGGCAGGTTGCTCATGAGTGCTGTACGGTGCTTTCACCTCACGTGATGCATCCGGCCAGCAGCGCCCACATGCTGCGGTCGTGCACTTTAAACTGAGGTTCCTGCTCTCATGCATTTTCCATTTACATGAAATATGCATCTTTAAGAAAGCCCTCATATGCCAGGATGCAAGTGCATGTCATTTCCGGGTGTCAGAATACACGCTTGCCTGCTTGCTTCCTGATTCTAGTGTACACATTCATTTGAGGGATATTGGAGGAAATATTGTGAGGGACTGATTCCTGATGCTATTTTAGATTCTCTAAATGTAGCCCTGAATTTTGTCTGGAAAATGAAAAAGATCAGCTTAAATATCAATCCCAGGTGACTTTGAAGCATTCGATCTGGCATTTCATTTAAATTGAAGGGGTTCTTCCAGGGGGTCTATGCTTAACCTTTGAGACAGGTTCTGTTTTAGCTGGCTGTGAGGGTCCGGCTGTGTGTGCGGAGATCATTACTGCTCAAGCCAAAACCACTTCCCATACATTCATGCCATTCCTCGCACTTGCATTTATTTTATTTTATTTCTAACCTCAAACACACTCAGCATGCTCCCAGTCTTGCTTATTAACTGTCTCATAACCGTGGTCTTTCACCTGCACTGCACTGACCTAAAAAAAAAAAAAAAAAAAAAACTCTTTGACCTAAAGAACATTTTGTCCAATGTAAAAGTTTCATGGTTGTTAAAGGTTCTTCGTGGAAACATCAATGCCAAAAATGACTTTTATTTTTAATATTGTCCATTAATAATGGAGATTCATTTGTCCATTTATAATGTCCAACACAGCCATCACAGGAGAATTCTGTCACTTCCTTGAAACATCACAAACCAATGTCAATTCTTGCAGTTTTGCTTCACAGGAATAAATAACATTTTAAAATACACTCACCTAAAGGATTATTAGGAACACCATACTAATACTGTGTTTGACCCCCTTTCGCCTTCAGAACTGCCTTAATTCTACGTGGCATTGATTCAACAAGGTGCTGAAAGCATTCTTTAGAAATGTTGGCCCATATTGATAGGATAGCATCTTGCAGTTGATGGAGATTGTGGGATGCACATCCAGGGCACGAAGCTCCCGTTCCACCACATCCCAAAGATGCTCTATTGGGTTGAGATCTGGTGACTGTGGGGGCCGTTTTAGTACAGTGAACTCATTGTCATGTTCAAGAAAGCAATTTGAAATGATTCGAGTAGCCATCAGAGGATGGGTAAATGGTGGTCATAAAGGGATGGACATGGTCAGAAACAATGCTCAGGTAGGCCATGGCATTTAAACGATGCCCAACTGGCACTAAGGGGCCTAAAGTGTGCCAAGAAAACATCTTCCACACCATTACACAACCACCACCAGCCTGTACAGTGGTAACAAGGCATGATGGATCCATGTTCTCATTCTGTTTACGCCAAATTCTGACTCTACCATCTGAATTTCTCAACAGAAATCGAGACTCATCAGACCAGGCAACATTTTTCCAGTCTTCAACTGTCCAATTTTGGTTGAGCTCGTGCAAATTGTAGCCTCTTTTTCCCATTTGTAGTGGAGATGAGTGTTAAAGTGTTAAATTTAAGCAACTCAAAATTGCTTAAATCACCTTTCTTTCCCATTCTGACATTCAGTTTGGAGTTCAGGAGATGGTCTTGACCAGGACCACACCCCAAACTGCATTGAAGCAACTGCCATGTGATTGGTTGATTAGATAATTGCATTAATGAGAAATTGAACAGGGCTCCTAATAAACCTTTAGGTGAGTGTATATTCAAATAGTAATCCGGAGCTGCTGTGCCAAGACAAAGGGTTGGCCCGCTTCGGTCAGTTCCAGTGAACGGAAGCGTTGACGGTGTTGTTCAGGGGTTGAGGCTGACCCTCTGGAGAATGGCTCTTTTTAAATCGGCATACACCAGGAGGTTCGGGACGGGTAGTTGTTGGGCAGCCTTCTGGGCCTCCCCCGACAGCAGTGGGATGACGCGGACCAGCCAGCTGTCTGTCGGCCACCCACATGCCTCTGCAGTTTTTTCGAACAGATCAAGGAACGCCTCTGGATCATCTGTTGGCCCCATCTTCATGAGAGGCATGTGGGGGGGTGGGGCTGGCGCTGGGGGAGGCCAACCTCGTCCGACCCTCCCGGTTCAGCAAGCTCCGGAACAGCTCGCGGTCCTCCTGCTGGACCTGCATCATGGCCTGGAACCGGTGTTTGTGGTCGGCCCATAAGTCCAGCAGGGCTTGGTGTTGTTCCTGATGCAGGCCAGCGAACGATGTTATGATCTCCGCAAATGGCGATCCCGATGGTCCTGATGGAGTTTGCATGGCAGAATTGTTCTCCTTCCTCCCGGGTTTCGGCACCAGTGTAACCAAGTTCGTACGTGTGGAGAGGAAGGAGACCGAGGTCGGCGTACTGAGACTCTTGGGAAACTTTATTCAGAAAATAAAAACAAATAAACAATCGCGCCACATGCGCATGCACTTCACAATATTTCTCTACTTCCCACTACTGTAGTCTTTGTCTCTGGGTTTGCAGCTCGGCAGCTTCTTACTCCCAAGAGTCTCCAGCTCTCTTTGAACTCGCCGGTCCTGAGCCGGCCTAAATACCGGTTCCCCACCCCAATCACTGCAACGAGAGCCAGGTGTTAATCGTTTTTCACTTGCCCCACTTACCACCGCTCGTCTCCTCACTACTCACACTTTTTCCTATTTGTAGTGGAGATGAGTGGTACCCGGTGTGGTCTTCTGCTGTTGTAGCCCATCCGCCTCAAGGTTGTGCATGTTGTGGCTTCACAAATGCTTTGCTGCATACCTCGGTTATAACGAGTGGTTATTTCAGTCAAAGTTGCTCTTCTATCAGCTTGAATCAGTCAGCCCATTCTCCTCTGACCTCTAGCATCAACAAGGCATTTTCGCCCACAGGACTGCCGCATACTGGATGTTTTTCCCTTTTCACATCATTCTTTGTAAACCCTAGAAATGGTTGTGTGTGAAAATCCCAGTAACTGAGCAGATTGTGAAATACTCAGACCGGCCCGTCTGGCAGCAACAACCATGCCACGCTCAAAATTGCTTAAATCACCTTTCTTTCCCATTCTGACATTCAGTTTGGAGTTCAGGAGATTGTCTTGACCAGGACCACACCCCAAATGCATTTAAGCAACTGCCATGTGATTGGTTGATTAGATAATTGCATTAATGAGAAATTGAACAGGGTTCCTAATAATCCTTTAGGTGAGTGTATATTCAAATAGTAAACAGTATTTTAAATTATAATAATATGTCACAATATTACTGTTTTTATGATCAAATAAATGCAGCCTTGGTGAGCATAAGAGGCTTCTTTCAAAAACACTGAAAATCAAACTTTTGAATGATAGTATATAGTATTTCATCTTAAGTAGCCTATGCTCTTCATTCACACTGTTGTCTTCTTGGAAAACAAATACTCTAACATTAAACTTTATGAGAGGCAAACACTGCTGAGGGTTGGTTGTAATTAATGGCTAAATTAATATAATAATGTAATAATTTTCACACATAAATTGTGTGAAAATTGTTTCTTTGACTCTTTTTAGATCATCATAATGGGGTCTAGGAAAAGGGTAAAACAATAAATGATATACAGGCATGAACAGCAAAGTATAGCAAATACATTTTTTTGTGACTTTTCTAAACAAAAACAATAAAAGCTTGTTGAAATCTGTTTTGATAAAAATCAACCCCTGGGGCATAAAATTCTTGTTGTATGCATTTATGCTTATGCATTTATTCAAATATGCAGCTAAAATCAGATTTTTGTTTGTTCTTGCATACCCAACTCAAATCACACACACTCAAAAACATTAAATATGAATAAAAATGTCGATTTTTGAATGTGACATGTATGTGATATTACACACAGTTCTTTTTTTATAGCAGATATTGCCTTTGGAGTTTTTTGTTTGCAAAACTGATCACTTCAGAATGAATCAGAGCTGCAGCTCCATTCCTCATGACTAACTCAGCTGGTATGTTTGATATGCCCACATTATTTACCCTAACTATAAACCATCTCTTGGAGAAATTATGTCTCCTGTCATGCTGAATCAACTTTTTATAATATATAATAGTCAAGACACCAATGAAATCAGAGAAATTTTAAAACAAACATGAACCCTGAACCACTATGCATACGCCCTCCACAACCAATTGACTATGTCCTTGCTTTCTGATTAGAAACAGACTCTAACAACAGGAAAAGGAGTGAGAGTGTTTGTGTGCATGTTGTTTCTTTATGAGAGGACAGAGGTAACTCTTGAAATTGACCTTATTTTTACAAAAGAGCAAGGATGCCATTTTTACTGTGAATGTGTGAGGCTTCCGCTATCAGCGGAACTTTACTAGTACAGTTACTACAATTAACTATTTGGAAGTCTCGCACATTTACAGGAAATAACTTGCTTCCATCCTGACAAATAAGGTGGGTAACACATTATATATATAATATAAATATAAAAAATAATAATAATTATTATTATCTATAATTATAGTTATGTTTAATTCTAACCACATTCTTAAATCTATAGGACACTGAGCCACATGAACTCTCAAAACAAATAGCTTTTGTGTTAGTTTGAGATAATCATTGCTAGCAATGTGCTAAAACATGCTAGCAACATGCACAACATGTTAATGTTATGTTATACAAATGTTAGCAATATAGTATTAATGCACAAGCAATGCTGGTAATAATGCACAAAGCAATGGTAATAATGCACAAGCAATGCTTAGCAATATGTTAAAGCATTAGCATTAAAATGTTTTCTGTTTATCTGATTTAAAACCTTCAAGCATTTGAAACAATTTTTCAGACAGACTTCTTCAAGCCAACATCAGAGTTTGTCATCAAACTTTGTCTTATCTAGTTTTATTATATATTTTATTATATGTTGTATGTTGTATATGTTGTATATATATATATAATTTTTTGTTTTTAGCTGAGTGATAAAATTAGCCACACAGGCACATGCAATTGGCAAAAAATAAATAAATAAATAATAATAATAATAAAATTAAAAAAAAACTCTGAAATGAGAGCCCATGATAAACGTTAGATTCCAAATTATGTACTTCCAGTAAGTTCTGCACCAGATCACAGCCATTGAGATGAATGGAAATGCTAACAAACAGTTTCCCTCGGGGATTATAGACCTCCTCAACCCGGAACATGTAAAACTATTCACACAAATTCAATACAGTCCCTGCTTTTTTTATTATTTATAGCTGACAGGTGTGTGAAACTCTTTTTAGACTCTTCAAACTCAAAACGAAATGTTGGTCACAAATGCAACCGTTGAGATTAAACGGGTTAACTACTGGTGCATTTCAAAGCCATAGTAGACATAAATAATTTAACATGCATATCATTATAATGGCACTGCTGGAAGTCGGCTATGATAGTGAAGCAGAAAGAATAAAAGGATAGGCCTGACTCAGCATGATATGCACCTCCGGAATGCGAGAACCATCTTTTAACAATCATTGCGATGTCTCCATGCTGTGCACAGACTCTTCAAGAGGAAAAAGAGAGTGGCAGAAGGTGGACAAGATACTTCAGACACTTCTGGGAGAGCAAAAGACAGCAGGTTGGCATCCTGACTGGCATAGCAAGCACATGGGAGAGCACTCAAAGGCTTCACCTTCAGAGAGGTGTTGGCACGCAGCCGTGTTTAGCACACAAAAGTCTAGATCAAAGGCCACCACAGTGCCCCTGCCCTACTTTCATCTGCTTTCCCACACCTGACATCAGGCAGCCGCAGGGGGCAATTCATGTCAGAGGTGTCCTCTCCGTTTATTCTTCCTCATTTCTTTATTTTCCCTCATTCTCAATAACTCAAGCATGGACATACCTTTTCTAATCAGAGATTAACCTCTGTTGGATATTTCTCAAGGCTTTTCTGCAAATCAACACCAGGGACTTACAAGAGATGGATATCTGGGGGAGATGATGTATCTCAGAGTTTCAGTTCAAGTCATCCTTAAACTCTTAAATCCTTAAAATCTCTTTTCTCAGAAATGATTTCATCAAATTCTTTCATCGGATTGTTGTACTGAACCCTCCTATTTTTGTACTGAGATATATGCACGTATACAGTCATTCCCAAGGTGATATAAGGCATGTAAACCTTAAAAAAAAGTGGTATTCTCAAAGAATGTTCAAGAAATGTGCCTGCACTTTTAAAAAAATAATTACACTTTAGCAAGTGTTTCTTATGGAAACAATATACTTTAAAAGAATAAACATAAAGGGATAGTTCACCCAAAAAATGTAAATTATTTGATTCAAGTTTATTTGTATAGCGCTTTTTACGACATAAATCACTGCAAAGAAACTTAAAAAAATAAAAATAAATAAGATTCTACAATATTTAGTTGTAGCTTATCAGTGTTCACTGTCAGTTTATGTGCATATGACAAAAATGTACGAAAAAATCAATTAAAGATGTAATCAAACAGACGGTGTACACTATTAACAGCAATTATGATGCAATCACACTTGTAGCAATATTTGTTAGTTCTGTATGTTGTTTCAGAGTTAGCATCATCTGGTGTCCTCTGAGGGGTCAATATCATCTCGTCTCAGGTGTTCTGGATCCAGACTGAAGCTTGTGTAAATCCTAGTTAAAATCCCCATGGCAAAACAGAGAAACAAATAAAGACAAAATTAGCAGTTTATCCCAAGCAAAAGAAAAATAATGCACATTTATTCAGATATGACTGCAGTCCAAAATTATGAGATGCATTATTTGAAGGTTTGGCCAAAGAGATGTATTTTTAATCTAGATTTAAACAGAGAGAGTGTGTCTGAACCCCGAACATTATCAGGAAGGCTATTCCAGAGTTTGGGAGCCAAATGTGAAAAAGCTCTACCTCCTTTAGTGGACTTTGCTATCCTAGGAACTACCAAAAAACCAGCGTTTTGTGACCTTAGGGAGCGTGATGGATTGTAGCATGGTAGAAGGCTAGTTAGGTACGCAGGAGCTAAACCATTTAGGGCCTTATAGGTAAGTAATGATAATTTGTAACTGATACGGAAGTTAATAGGTAGCCAGTGCAGAGACTGTAAAATTGGGGTAATATGATCATATTTTCTTGACCTAAGGTAAGGACTCTAGCTGCTGCATTTTGGACTACCTGTAGCTTGTTTTTTGAATATGAAGGACAACCACCTAGAAGTGCATTACAATAGTCCAGTCTAGAGGTCATGAATGCATGAACTAGCTTTTCTGCATCAGAAACAGACAACATGTTTTGTAGCTTGGCAATGTTTCTAAGATGGAAGAATGCTGTTTTTGTAACATGAGAAATATGTTTTTCAAAAGACAAGTTGCCGTCTAATATAATGACTGTAGAGGAAAAAACAGTACATCCGTCTAGTTGCAAATTTTAATCTACAAGTGTAACAATGTTCGTAGTATGGGAAGGAGGCAGTAACCGGCAAACATAAAAACTGTCATACTCATTCCTTTATCCTTCTGGAGCCCATACTGCTTTTCCAGGTGTGAAATATTAGTGATAACAGCACTGCAACCATTTCACCATTTTTATGCAGTATTTCTTACATTGAGTGTCATGGTGGACACCCAAATCCACTATAATTTTATATAAATAATACTGCTTTTGTGACACATTGTAGGTTTTTTTCTTTTTTTTTTTTAGGCAATAGTGTAGTTTTTTGGACTTTAAATATGCAGTGTGTTAATAAAGATAACGCTTCAATGTTTCTGGAGATGTGAGCTCCAGGGTGTCAGTGGCCATTCAGTGCTGATGAACACGCCGAGAGAAGCCTTACCACGGCCAGTTCTTCTGTATGTATGTGTATGCAATACAGATGTTGCCATTGTTTTCAGTGTAGTTTAAATACATATAAAAAGTAATTTGCTTAAATTTATAGTGCTTTTTGATCGTATGTTTTTATTGATGATAAATGATGATAAATGACTTTACACTTTACATTATTTACATGTAAATAATAAAGTTGTAATTTGACATTGTTACAAAGTGCACTTTTTAAAAAGAGAGGGACAATAAAACTGGTTTCAATTATGAATTACAAACAGGGATTGTTCTATTAAATAATGTGTATAAATTGAGCATATCGTTAATTATATCAGTGATCACAATGACACTGTGAACCACAAGAAGAAATCAGTAAGGATATTCTGCTCAATATTTCGGCTCCAACACCCAAGAGCAGAACACAATTAAATAAATATACTTTATTGACCTTCATACCATTCTATACAGAAACCACAGCCTGATTCTATATTAATAACATAAAACTCTTTTTACAGTGCTGCACGGGATGGGAATAGATGTACAGCCTGGGTGCAAAGTACCCCAGCGGTCACCTTAAATTGCAAAAGAGCAATGAAATGCATTTTGGAAACTGTAACAAGCCCCCAGGGCTTGTCAAAAAATGAAAGCAAAACAACGGAAAGACAGCAAAAAGAACAAATCTCTCTTTCTGCGGTACAGTGTTGAATGTATGATTCGTATTGTTTCAATCAATCCCAATTTAATAGACAGCAACCCAGAGAGAATCTTTGGGGAGTCGTGAAGGCTGACAGATGAAAAGGTACTGCTATCATCAAAGATCGCACCAGAACCCAGGGCTTTCATTCAGACGTGAGGGATGAACACAAAAGTATGGTGATTCTCATATTCTTATGGGCCACAGCACAGTAAAAGAGCCAAAAATGGTGTGCATAGGTGACTATGGAACACAGATCTGACATTACTTAAGTCTGTGCTCACCGCCATCAAAGCATAAATCGTTTTTTCGTCGTAAATATGTGCTCTTGTAAAACCCAAGAAGGATTTTCTGTAAGGACATAGAGGCATGTTGGTGCAGGTTTAACAGTATTGTTGTCTGTAGGAAACCTAGGGAACAGTTCTTAGGGTGAAATGGGGTCCCAGAAAGTTCTACTTTACTTCTCACATATTGTTTCCTCAGATTATGTTGTGAAATATACACGTGAACATATACCCAGTGGTTGAGTGAACATGTGGGGCAATGATTTGTGGCAGTTAATTGTTTAATCATTGAGTTATTGAATTGTATAGAATTGAATCCCTTGACACTAAATATTATTTTATAATATATTTAAATATGATTTCTTTAGAAAACACCTAATAGATTATTCAATTAGAGATAATTTCAACTATTGTATTAAAAGAGAAACAACTACTTATTGTCTTGATCAACCAGGATTTTTGTATAATGTTTAATGGGTGGATTTCTGATTGTGTGTGTGATAATAAAAACTTTGAACTTTTCTTTTTTTTCATTTCTGTATTAAACATTTTCAAGTACTAGCTAAACTACTTTCAGATCATGAATAAATGTTGGGGATTTCACGTAAAAATTTTACATTTCAGGTGTTTCATTTAACTGCGTACTTCATCCGCCCGGAGCTGCTTGATTGTACAACTGTTAGCGCAAGCTAAATTAAAGTGATTATTACATTTTGAATATGGATATTTTTCTTACAAAAACACATCAATTCCCTGCAGGAGGACTTTGTTCACCCCCCAGAGCCATGTGAGACACTTTTTATTATGGATTTGTATTTCACTTCTTTTGGAATGATGCACTGCAACACCCGCTTAAAGAGCTTGGAAGATCAAAGACACTTTTTTACCTAACTCCGACTGGACTCGTCTGAAAGAAGAAAGTCATATGATGTCATGAGGGTGAGTAATTTATGGGCTAATTTTCATTATTGGGTGAACTAACCCTTTAAGGTTCCATTTATTAGCAGCTAACTACATTAGTTTACATGAACTTACAAGGAAAAATACTTCTAAAGCATTTGTATAAATACTGTAACAATTAATTCATCCTTGGGAACATAAAACTCATGCTAACTGAAGAATCACCCGCACATTTTTTTCCTGGAATGCACTCTCAGTGCTTGAATTCATCCCCATAAGCCGGTTGTTGAAACGATGTTTCTTCTCAGCAGCGCACAGCATACATCAACAAAATGCCACCATGAGAATAATTCAAATAGGAATATGATAACCTGCATCATTATGGTCAGAGTATACAGTAAAAGCCATTACAAAACTTCAGTGATGAAAATGTCTCTGTTTTTGTTGTTTTGGTGTTTTAAGAGGTGAGGGACCTTTACGAGAGTCTAATTAGCATCATTGGCTCTAAACACATCTCACTCTCAACATTGAACCCTGGCCAATAAATAAAGCCACATATCTTGAAAACAGGAAATGTCTGTTGTGGCGGTAGAACCATTTAAATCACTATCGGATCAATATCCCTTTAATGTAAAACTTGGATGGCTCAAATGGCCTTTTTTCCAATTATACAGCCTGAGTGGATTTTTATCCCTCACTTACATAGCTGTTTGGCTGTAACTTTTGACTAGTAACAAAATGCTAAACCTCTTTTTCCATTACAAACAACAACTTTCTGTTCAGTTAAGATGAATGAAACATTTGATACCAATAAAGTCGCCCACATTTTACTACGGAAACACTGAAGGAACTTGGATGGCATAAAATCATTCTTTGCCTAGTTTTGTCAAGCTTCAGCAAATGAATACTGCAGGCCTCCATCGCTAACAATCTAAGCTGATTATCATTCACGGTCTCTGGCCGACTCCTGCAGGATTTCACAATTTCAGCAAGATTTACAGGAATTGTGCAGAAAAATGCGTTTCACTGGATATCCCGAGCTTGAAATTTTGAGATATTGAAGATGCAGGTAGTTTTTCCCATATAGCAATGAAATACAGTATGCCGTGAGTCTGTTCAATCACAGATAAGCCGCTGCATCCAAAAAAGGTCAGATCCAATGAGAGCATGTGAGAGAGAGCGAATAACTCTAAATAAGCACTTATGTTGAACAGATATGGAGTTCCTCCCCCTGTTCTACACCGTAGCCTGCATCAAATACATGCAAACTCCACTGAAAGCAAAACAAACGCTTAGGGTACATTTTTAGCATTACTGGGATTTTTGCGGTCAACACGACATGTTAAGGCCAACCAGACTGTGCTGTGAGGAGAGATCGTAGTAAACAAAACAAGTTAGAGGCCACTGGTTTAGGAGTAATGCGAAAATAGGAACACAGTGGACATGAAAAAATGCTGCTCCAGCTGATTTATCGCCACAATCTAGTCAGAGAGTTGACAGAAGACGCAGCTGGTGTGTGTCAGAGATGAGAAAGTGGATTTAAATGATCGTATCGGACCTCGATCCAACACCATCCTTGACTTGAAACAGCACTTGTTTTACGTAACATCGCAAAACTGGCAGAGGGTTTCTTGACAACCTCAAAACACAAACATGCAGCTCCTGTGGAGTGATTGAAGTGCAATATTGAGGTAAAACAAACAGTTATGAGGGTCAGAGGTATTTCTCATTGCAGTTCAAAAGTTTTGGCACCTTTTGATAGAGTCCATGACCCCTTGACCTCGCTATCACAGGCCCCGTTTAAACTTAAAGTGCACCATGTGAGCGCTAACAGTTGTCAACACTTAACCCCAGACTACAAAGGTGAACGCTAAAAGCCTTGTAGCTTCATCCATGGACGTCACTTTCCGTAATAAAATACCACAAATGCTCTAAACCGCAGCTCAGTCCAGACACGCAATCAACCGCAGCCAAAGCTGCAACAAATGACACATTGACTGTCTGTGATTTTGAATGGGCAAAATGAAAGATCAGTTTTTGCTAAAGGTAAATAGTGAGTTGAAAACCATCTCTCGATTGCTCTTTCATGTCACGGCTTGTTTTGAAATTTCACAATGAATGTCTGTCCATTAGCTGGCAAATGACACATATTGAGTAAATCGCTGTCTTAAATAATGCCAGTAAGCAGGGTATAGATAATGATCACAGGCTTAACTGATTTATTGGGCTTTCCGGCACGTTACGTATTACAAATAAGCAACAGCAATTGAAAGCGCTCCTGGTTGTTTTGCCACCTTGACAGCGGTGGGGAGCGAAAATTGAGATCTCTGTCAATATGATCCATTAACTTGGACGTGTTAACTTAACAGCTTCATGACGGTTGTTTATTTGCCTTCTCTTTTTTCCTATGCAATAATGTAATCCAAAACCCTAGGGTATGGATTGTATACTTGATTTCTAAAGAAATAAAACTTAAAATAGTATTTTCAAAGCAAACTGTTTATTCTATTAGGCACGGTTTGATTCAAACAGGGTTGTTTAACCTGGGGGGCTTGTGTTTCTCAGTGGTTAAGACATGATGCTATCTGAAGAAGGCCTTCACGTTAAGACCCCTAATCAAATCACTTGCTCTGAAGCCTCAGGGGTGGGAGTATACAAATACTAGATGGCTTCATTATGTGCAGTCTCGCAGATCAAGACTAGTCACAGTGACTCAGCTTAAGAGGTTTCTTCTGTTAAACTACTGGATCAACCTCTGTGCTATTTTGATGTTTTGCATTTTGCTAATGAGCTAGAAATGCTAAGCAGCAGGCTGCATTTGGGCTTTTTTGGCACTGATTTTTTAACGTAGTTCTGTGTAATGCATTGAAATATTGTAAAAAATATACTAGACTCTTTTTGGTTGATAAATCTAAATGTTTGCCTGCTAGGTTCCTAAACATTGATTAAATTAACATTTAGCGAATATTAAAATTCCATTTTAGGAAAATAACCTATGACTCATAATAAATTAGACTGGTTTTAGTCCAGTTAATACCTTGTGAAAAATAAATGTGTTTAATTGTATTGATTGTGCTCTTGTCCACCAAACAGTTGATGGTAACCATTTACTTACATAGTATGGGAAAATTAAATAGTTAAATATTAAGAAAATGTTATGGCTGTCAGTGGCTACCAGAAACTTTTCAGTTACCCATATTCCTCAAAATATATTTTATGTTTAGCAGTAGAAAGAAATTCATTCAATTCTGAAACAACATGAGGGTGAGACAACATTTTCAATTGTTGGGGTGAATTATCCCTTTAAAGACACCTAATATAAAGTGGGACCATTGAATTATATATTTACTTTTTATGAAAAAAGACAATTGCTAATTTGTCCCATCTAAACAAAAGATTTTTCAATATTGTCTGGTTTGGAATGCACTTTCTCGCTGTGCCACACAGCACAATATACTTTTATTTGTTTATTTTCTTAAAGGAAAGCACTGATGTTGCTTTTATTTAGTGCATGAAGACTTTTTTTTTTTTTACATTTGCATTGGAGGTCAGCTTTATCATTTGTCTTGAGTGAGTCTGGAGCACTAGTATGTGAGTACCTTGAAGCATTACTCTCACTAGATTTGATCAAATCAAAACACAACAGAAACTGATTTCTTATCTCTTAAGATGCTGCATTTCCCATTTTCCGCTGAGCAGAAAGAGTGCATTACAAATCATTTGATTACTTTTGCCTCAAATGGATACCCAACAGCACAGCCCTTACCCTAGGAGCCCTGCATTGCACATAAAAATCCAATTAAATCCCGCAGCTTCTGTATTTTAAAATAATTAACTGAGTTAAGTGCTGTTATTGTCATGAAATGGGACTAAATGGAACTTTAAAAGTTTATTCTTTATTTTTTAAAAATATATACTGTATATTAATGTTATGAGACTCAAAACAATGCAATTTTCCTTAATGCTTGTAATTATCAAGCGTTGTCATTTTGTGTGAATGTGCTACAGTCTACTGTCACAGCGATGAGTTAAATGTATTTGGGTAAATGTCAAATAAGAATGATGGAAGAAAAATAATCTAGTTGAAAATATGTGCAATATTCTATGAAATGTAATCTTTGTATTCATGTTGGTTTTTTAAATTTCTGTATAAATGCCTTTAATCCATTTTCAGTAAAAATGTTGATTGAATAACTGAAATGTCAAGTGGTGTAACTATAAAAATGAAGGTAATATATTTCCTGGCACCTTGAATCTCTATCATCATTTTTAAAAAGGTTTTCAATTATATTTTTCAAGGTAAAAATTTCCAAATACCATGAACATTTGAACCATGAATATCATAGTTTTCTTGAGGTTGTCCCATTTTATGATTGATTAAAAAATAATAAATAAACACACTCAAACACACAGAGGGTTTAAGGGGTTATCTCTTTAAAAAAGATAAACCATTTTAATATTTTAAAACCTTGCAATTTATCTTTAATAAATAATTGTTAAAGATTATCTTCAAATACTTTCAAAGATGCATTGGATATTTTTGGCCCCACAAAAATTATCAAAATTCATTTTAATTGAGAAACTGAAAACATGCTTATTATTGAAGGCGTATATTCAAGAATCACATTTTTAATGTATTGTTGAATAACTAAATAGAAAAGTCATTGACCCATATGCCAAACGTGATGACATTGATTTTCTACTTGCCTATTCTTCAGTAAAGCTCAAGGTAAAGGCAGTTTAGCAGCTCCTGGTCAGTTCTTGGACAACTGATTTCAGGAAGATGTTTGCTCCACAGGCATTGGTGAATGTGATACACCCTTCTTCCCTGTTCCATATGGCGCTGCCCTAGAGGCCCGAGAACAGCCAGCTGTTCATTTCTGCACCCTTACATTGATTTAACAGTGGTAATAGGATCTCAGCATTAATGTTACGATGGCAGGGATGTGTTGACCAGACTGGAAAAGACGCTTGCTGAGTGGTCCAGTGGACATCTCTTTATAATAACCTTTTGTTAATATCTCCTCAAAGGCCCTTGAAATAATCACATTCTGAAGTGGCATGAAATTCTGGCGCGCTCCATAAACCGGGCTTGTGGCCACAGAAGGATGTAATTAACTCATATTGAGTTTCATTATCATGAAGAGCACTCAGCTAGCATGCGGTTCAAGTGTATAATTGTCATATTAGATCCAATGCTTTTGAGAGATCAAATAGAGTTTCAATCAAGTTGTCGGAGGTGGCTTCAGGCAGAAGCAGATGTGACTGACACAGATCGGCTTGTTTTTGTTGATGCTTGTCTTGTTAACCAGGAGGAATCTGTTACATCTGTTTGCTTTAATCTTTCTGTTGCATCTCAGGTGCGAGAGATGGGTATGAAGACATCATCTTGTGAGACTCTGATTTGGAAACGCCACACTGTGTTTGTTACTCTCGGCGTTTGAAGATGAGAACGCCCCAGCATATGTTCAAAAGCTCGGCAATACAATACACAGCGTGTTCTTCCGCCTTGGTATTGCTCCACTGTGAAACTCTTCTGGTACCATGCTAGAAATGTCTTGTACGTGACTTAATTTGAAGCCACTTAGGAAACTTGTGGAACAAGACTGTGACAACAAGAACAGATATAGCAAACAAAGCCTGAACGTTTGTGGAACTGCTCTGTAGTGGTGCTTACATTGCTTGTGAAGCGACTTGTTAAAAATGTCTTTGGGTTTTCTCGTTCTTATTCCCATGTGTGAGGCAACATAAAGACTGGCATTGATTTCTACCCTGCCTTGCCCTTGGGAGGCGAAGTCTGACAGATGGGAAAAAACAACATTTGAGGGGGGCAGAGTAATAAAGAAAAGTTATCCTGTAGCAGAACGTGCTTAGAGTCAAAAATTCTCGCTCGCTAGCTTCCTGATGGCACCTCAGAGGAGCCTCGCAATCTTTCTGATCTTCTTATTTCTTGAAGATCGAATAACTGACAGACATTACAATCACACGATGTTCTCCAGATACTCCTCTACACCAAGAAAAAGCTTCAAATGAAGCATGAGACTGAAGATGGGATCAAGGGAAGAAAAATGATTTGGCATCGCTCAGCCTTCTCATGAAGATTCAACATGCTGTAAAATGTCTCGTGTGATTCTAGCTCCAGATGAATAGGCAAAAGCCTGTAATGTTCCTAAGAACATTTGAAGATTTTCCTTTTACATTCCCTCAAGAAGGAAGAATGCAGCACAGCATGGGAATGGCATTTAGAGATGATGTCAATGACTTCATCCCTCAACTTTGTTGTATAAGTCATCCCATCAGTCATACAGATATATGATACCTCAAATCATTGGAACCACTTCCAAATGATCTGACTTACAATTTTCACCTAAAAGATGCAAAAAAAAGACCACAAGGAAGGATCCCGAGGCATATTTGGGGAGTAGAATTCCATAGAGTCTTAAAGGTGGACTCTTTTTCTTTGGTAAGAAACTAGCAAACACTTATAACACCCAATCAAACACATAAAAACACCCAAAGCCCTCGGATCATGGCAGCAGATTTTCAACAGGGAAACCATTTGTTCTTTAGAAAATGTTAAAGTCTAGATTTGTTTGGTGGTATTGTGGCCCTATTAAAGCCATGTCTTTATCCTCCTCTGGTTTCATTCATTGCTATTTGAATTCCTGTTTCAATAGAAAGGGGTTGGGGGCACCGTGAGTTTTGTGGAGGACTGCTGAGCAAACAAGAACAGGCCCACATCCCTGCTGGAGGAGTACAATGGCTCACCCTGGTTAATTTGTACTTGGGGATGGAATGAATGCATCATATGACAGAGAGGCCCCAGGTTTAAATCAAGAGAGAGAGAGAGAGAGAGAGAGAGAGAGAGAGAGAGAGACGGGAAGAGAGTTGATCCACAGCTATAGATTTTGGAGTTGAACTTTATTTGAAAGAATATTTCTTACAATGTAATTATACAAGTACGTATAGAGTAA
Organism: Carassius carassius; assembly: GCF_963082965.1. Classification (NCBI taxonomy): domain Eukaryota; kingdom Metazoa; phylum Chordata; class Actinopteri; order Cypriniformes; family Cyprinidae; genus Carassius; species Carassius carassius. The sequence continues at coordinate 4,590,351 of NC_081796.1, read as the reverse complement.
TATTATTTAACAATATGTACCTACCATAATTCTTCATAATTTACTTTTATTACTATAGTAAGTATTTGTAAAATATGTAACACAGTCACTGTACAATAAAGTATTACTGACTGTGTTCATGATACTTTATATTACAATGTAATAACTAATATATTACTCATATTAAATATCAGAATAATTAATAATAGTAAAAATGTATTTATTATTATTTTTTAATACAGTATGTAATTGCTAGGATGTTGTCTGGCGGTTGCTAATTTGCTAATTTAATAATTTAAATAATTAAAAACGATTAAATAATTATAAAATACAAGAATATTTTTTTTTTTTTACATATATGATTAATATTATGTACAACAATTATCTTCATTATTTCAACAATTATTAAAATGTGTAATACACTGGAAAATATAATCATTATTAATATATAATATTAAATATATTAATTATCAAATATAACAATCATTTATAAAAAATCCATTAAAAATAAATAAATAAATAAAATGAAATAAATTACTAAAGTAGTCTTTCCTCAAAAGGATCACTCAAGTAATCCAAACATAACTTAAGTGACTAGATCTTTTTTTACTGGAAAATTCAAGTGCATTAGCAAAACTAAAAGCTTAACATTTCTGCTTTTAAACTCTCAAACCTGCTTGCCTGTTTCCATAAAGTCCCTAAGTGTATTACTGTAAATGTATTTCCTGTAAGTTGGATAAATGGAGGGATACTGGAAATAACTCGAAATATAAAGTACATGTGGCTCTTTATTATTATTCAGCATTTGCTTAGGTAACACATAACATGAGCTCTGTCAAATGAAGTGTGACCAAACCTTTCAAAAAGCAGAGGAAATGTGGATTCTTTGTGCACACGGATGGGCTGGGGTACGACAGAGTTTATCAGCTACAGCTGGTTGTCTAACCCACTTCTCCTAACCCCTGTGGGCCAAATCCCAGCACGTCTGTGAAGTGTCGCTCCCTCCCCCTTCCATCCAACATCTGCAGAGACCTTTGAGACGAGAAAGGGAAACTAATGCAATCAGTTGCTCATTTTCTGCCATACAGATGGATAGAGAGACTCCGGTGGAGGGGAAACTTTTCTACAGCCGTAAATCTCTCTGTGCTATCTCATACTGACCACAAAATACATGGCTAATTGTGAATATATTTTTCCCAGCCAGCTCTAGATGCGTTATGCCTTAAAGCGGGAAATGTTATTCTATAAAAGTAATTAAAGAGCTCAGGTGAGGTATAGCCTCATGCATTGCTGTGCCAACAGGTCATTCTGAATGAAACTCTAACCCTTCATATAAGAAAATGAGCATAACATGCACTACTGCTGATGAGAGATATGATATGATATGATATGATATGATATGATATGATATGATATGATATGATATGATATGATATGATACGATACCGGTAATGCCACAACTTTTAATTAATAATTTTAATTAAAAAAAATATTTTATTTTGTATTTCAAATTAAATATCACAGTATATTATATTGTTTACTACCACTACTACTATTAAAATTTATTATTTTTTTATATTAATAATATTTATGTTCACTTTAATACGCAAGAAGAAAAATACAAATTATTTTTTAACTCAGATGTTATGCAGAATTGACATTTTTTTACTTCATTTACTTTAACTTCTCACTTCATATTTTACATTATTATATTAAATATTACAGTATATTTTATTGTTAATATTAGTAGTAGTATGAGTAGTGAAATAATAATTCATTTTCAACTCATATTCTGTATTGATATTAGCTATTTGATATTATTATTATTATTATTATTATTATTATTACTACTACTACTATTTACAGTATTTTATTTATTTATTTTTTTTAACAGACACGCTTTAATGATATTAGCTATTTTAAATTTAATTGTACTTAAATATTACAGTATGATCGATTATTATTAGTAGTAGTAGTAGTAGTTGTTGTTGTTGTATTAGCAATAATAGGAATACAAACACTGCTAATTATAGTTTGTGAGCAGTAACATTGTGAAAAGCACTCGTTCGCCTTTTTCTTTCTACTTCATAACAATTGTTTGATGATGCAATGCTTCTGGATGACATCACTTCCTGTCAGTAGCTCCAAGCTGTGCACTTCCACTACGTCTCCTCAAAATGAGTGGCCAAACACTAGCTCTGGTTTCCTCCAATCTGTTGAATCCAATAGGGATTGTCACCCTGGTGGAAGCTTGAGGAAACAGATGTGTTGAGATAAGAAAGATGTTGACCTGATCTGGCTGAGGAACATGTGCTGGCAAACCCCACACCCCCCTTCTCTCTCTTTTTCCTCTCTTCTTTGTCTTCCCAGCTGCTTCCTTTCTATGTTTTGTCCAGGAACAGTCACCTCAGCTGGTTTAAAACCCTGACATGTGCCGCCTTCATTTTATGATGGTGGGTGTGTAAATCTTTTATGTTTTTTTTTTGGATCTGTTGCCCCATTCTTAAAGTTCTCCTAAATGTGAAAGTATGTGAGTGATTAAAGGCACATGAGTTAAACTGCTAGTTTTGATTGCTAGTTTATGATTGATCCCAGACTCCATAAGCAGTGCTTGTAGACTCGTGAAACCAATCAGATGACAGAGAAATGCAGTCACAGTTTGTTTTGAAGAAACATTTTAAAATGTAATGTGCATGTCTGTTTGGTTAATTAAATATAATTTATTTGCTTAGTTTATATTCAGTAATACATAGTAATCAAATTTAGTGTTGTTATTGTTAACTGAAATGGACACTTTGACAACTGTTGTACCATTTTTGTTTAAAGCCTTATACATTTTTTTTTTTCTCAAAAATCCCTTTGGAGAAAATGAATGGGCAACAAAACAAAACCCTATATGGCTGAATATGCTGCATGTGAAAGACTGGATAAATTACAAGCATAAAACAAATAAATGCAAGGAAGAAGTCAAATCACAATATAGTATGCAAATAAATTAAAGAACAACCTATCCCAACATAAAATGCAAACATTTCTATAATGTAATTTCTATAAGTTTTCAAATCTTGAAACAATCTAAATTCTTCAGAACAAGGAATGTCAATTCTTTTAAAATATTGCAACACTATAAAATATGTGTAATCTCTCTGACTGGTCAGCATTTTGTATTGGTGCTAGGTTTTTCATGACAAATTTGTATTTTCATGGTGTGAAAGTTTATCTCTGAAATAGAGGAAATTTAAGCATAAAATTCATGAATCATCAGGCTTTGGAGAGTATATTTCACTGCTCATCTATTGCGCTTAGATAAAGATTCAAAGGAGAGCATACCTGGAGGACATCTTCAATGTGAGCAGGACATCAGAGGAAAGTGAATGAGGCTGGTGCCCTCTTTTCCACATGCTTATACATTTCATATGTGTCGCTGCTGGCCAGCTTGTCACAGGCATAACATGCCACCACGTTTTACAGTCATTCACTTGATTTACTTTTAGCAGCCTCACTCATCAAACTCCTGAATCTGCTCTGTTAGCACTATAGAATTTCACAAAGGGCTCACTGTGTGTCTATATGTACAGATTAAGGGAGAAATGTTTCTACAGAAATGACATTAAAAATGAAAAACTTGCTTTGAAATATATTTAAAATGTTTTCAAAGAAGGCTCTCATTCACATTCTATTACATTTACCTTTAATTTTAATTAAGAAATTCCTTCAGAGCTAATCTTCTATATTCCTCAAGAGATACAGGGTTTATTTTGTTTTGAAAATCAAAAGTCACATAGTTGAGTATAATTTTTATATTTAAAAATGCACTTAATCTTGTATCCACATTTTTTATATGTTTAAATACAGTATAGGTATTTGGAAACAAAAATGAATACCCAAATAGTACCTGAATATTCAACTTTTGTTCATTTTCATACAAATTACGATTCCAGGGGCAGATTACTGATGACTAAAGCTTATTTTTGCACAGTTCCTTGCACAATACTATGCTATGACTTCAAAATGTGTTTAACCATAGTGCATGCTTTTTAAACTATTCCATTGTAATTTTTGCATCATATATCTTACTCCATTTGGATGGCTTTTCTGAAATAGTAAACTTGCTTGGTAGCACACCTGGTTCAGCAAAGCATTTGGATAAGAGTCCCATGAAACAAGTTGCAAAACTCAAAAAAAAAAATTATTTGTTAATTATATTAGTTAGGTTTAGGGTTTGGTTTAGTGAAAGTGGTACATTAAAGGGTTAGTTCACCCAAAAATGAAATTTAGGCTGTGTTTTACTCACCCCAGATGCATCTTAAGTGTATATGACTTTCTTCTTTCAGACAAATCCAGTCAGAGTTATATTAAAAATAGTCCTGGCTATTCCAAACTGTATCACTGCAGTCCTCGGGTGTTGCAGTGCTACAGTTAAAAATAATTGAAATAAGTGAATAAGCGCCCATCCATAAAAGTGTCTCGCATGGCTCCGGTGGGTGAACAAAGGCATCCTGTAGAGGATCCATGAGAGGATCTATGAACTAACCCTTTAATTTCAAATGCCATAGAGCATTAACCTTTTAGTGCCACTCACCAAACATTTCATTTCGGAACTGACGTGATGCTAACAACAAACAGCATAATAAAATGTTGTCACTGTCATGGCCACTATGATTTACTAAGTAAATTTAAAACATAGGATAAGATTAGTGCAGCGTGCCCACAATTGAACTAAAATTAATTTGTAAAGGGTTCATGAAAGCAAGGAACAATTTGAACAAAAGACGATGCTGTGCCAAATATATTGGATGCAACAGTAATGTCGCAACACACAGTTGAGTAACTGTTTTTCATTATGTGGTCACTATCGCTTTGTCTTTTATCACAGATCGTTTGAGATGTACTGAGCATTTATTCAGTTTAACCTAAATCACAACAGTGTACATCCATAAAGAATGTAGACTATCAAATATGTTAGCCAATCATGGAAGTGGGTGTTTACTTCCGAATCTACATTCCACCATGCCTATTCTAACAGAGTTTTCTGATGATGGTGGTCAAACAGGACAGAAAATAGCCTATTACTTCTAAATTATTATTTTTATTTGGAAGTAAAATGTCTGATAACATTATAAGTGGATCTCAGAGACCAGTACAAAAAAAAAAAAAAAAGGCAATTAATGACCCCCTTAATTCATCACCATGATATGTATTGATATACATTTCCTTGTGTCATGTGCATCACTCTGTACTCAGTAACCTTATGAACATAATAATTAGCAAACTAATGCTTAAAAAACTAGATGAGAAAATACGTTGTTTGTTTTTGTGTTTTTTTTTTCCTAATTTTAACCAGATTCAAGCTGTATTTTATATGAACTTGTCCATATTTTGTTTTCTTATGAGGCCTACAAACACTAAAAATAACATTTGTCCCAAGAACATCATGTTTTTTTTCTTTAAATGTGCGGAGGCTTCCAACTTTTTTTCTTGAACAAATCAGTTACCATCCTCATGTCCTCGGCCATCACTCTTGAGACTGTCCATCAGATTCTTCTGTATCTCCTGAGAGAGATTGAGTCTCATCTGAGGGAGTGTGAGTGAAAGAGAAAGTGCAGAGTTCTAACAAGACAAGAAGCCAATCAAAGCGCAGAGCTCTACTGGATCTGACAGAAGAGGTGATAACTGCCTTTGAACCCGGTCTGCCGAAGGCCATCGGCATGCCTCTAGCTTGGCCTTCCTTTGATACCGACCTCAGAGAGCCAGAACCTTCCATATCTATCACAGCAGGAGATGTGCACACATTCACACACACTGATACTGATTTCAGACCTGCAGAGATCATCACACTGCACACCAGTTAGGAATGAGAGTGATGCCATGTTTGCGTCAGATATCTACCAAGCCTTTATTAGACTTTTGGGTAACACTTTACTATAACTTTCATTGATAATAAACATTTGTGGTCGTCTCCATTTCAAAATCCACTGTGACCACATTTTAAGGCATATATGCCTTCATACCATAAGGTACAGGCTGTATTTGTTGCCTTGAATGATACCTTATTTGGGCCAAATTCTAAGTATAAATCATATGTTTCCTTCTGTCTGAAATGGCGGATAATTGAAATTATATTCTGCACTTGCACTGCAAATGGCAACCTGCGTCAGGGCAAAAAAAAAAAAAAAAACCTTGAACACACTACAAAGACTAGTAGTGTGAATGTTCAGCGTCTTTATGAGTGGAAATAACTCTCCATACCAGCAGGGGGTAGTTGTCTGTTCGCGTCGTTTTCTCTCACCACAGATGGATTCAATAAAAATCATCACAGATGAGATGAAGAGAAAATAGAAGAGCCTTCTTGTAAGTCCTCTGTGACTTTGTCATTTCACTTGTGCTGATTCACTTAGATGAAAAGCCAGTCAGAGTGATCTATAGTATCAAAATAAAACTAGATGCCCAACAATTGCCCCACATTGTCTAACAGGTGACCCCAGTTTCCTTTTACTGTCATTATAAGAAAAAACGAACAGCCACGATGTTCTTCATCATTCCTAATTTTCCATTGAATAAAAAATGTCATACAAGATCAGGATGACAAGAGGTGAGAAAATAACGACAGATTTGTTTTTGCTTTTGGGGGAACTCATTAAGTTCCACACAGATGGTGACTTTCTGCAGACCTAAGTTCTAACCCTGTCTCGAGTGATATGCGATATTGCCGTGGAAAAGCATACTACATGTCAACATTGGGAAAACTCTTTCCACGGTATACAGAGTAAAAAGGAAAAGATGTCACATGAAGACATTTCATGTGAAGGTCATGGAACAGTCATTTTCCTGCTAATTTTGCACTGTTAGTTTATTCATGACAGATCCTGTCTGCAAGACACGTGCTCTTTTGCCTGAATGATGTTCCATAGTTCAGTTCCAATAGTGAGCTGCCTCGCTGTCTGCTGTCTTCATACCCAACTAAGGAAGCTTCAAAACCAAAATGGAACAATCATAAGCAGGGCTGAAAATGGGGTGAAAAGGAGTCTGGGAAGTAAGTTTACTGAGGGGCGCCATTCTGTTCCAAACTGGTTAATTGCTGCAGGAATATTCAATCAGTGCATGTCCTCAGCAATAAGCTAATTTCAGAATGAGACGTATCTTCAGGCTAAGTTAACGGCCAAGATGGGCTTTTTTTTTCTCAATGTTATTGTTAGTATATATACTGATTATAAGTGACTGAAATGAATCAACAGCAACACCATTAAATGTCACTTACGCATTATGCCATACAAATTGTGCTCCTATTGTGAAGCACACAAGGGACTCCACTAATGCTCACTGTTAAAGTCAACATGACATTAAAAATGACTCTGGTTATGTTCATAATACACGCTACTGGTTATGTAGTGCACAGATGTTCTGGTATGCACTTCGTACTGTTCATAATTCAGTCAATTCAAGAAACATACATCCATCCATCAAAAAAAAAAAAATATATATATATATATATATATATAATAAATGTTTTTTTTTTTTTGAAAATCGTTTCGTACTGAAATATGTCATGTTATGGAAGTAAAATGGTTGACTTCAAAATTAAAACTCCAGTTTTGCTTCTTTTATCCAAGATCTACAGTACAATTTATCAGCAGAACTTAAAGTAAATTCAAGATAAACAACCATGTGAAAATAAAGCCAAAGGATTCATGCCATTCCATCAGCAAGCCCACACACGCTCCCACAAACACCCACTTCCCAATTCACAAAGTGCGTATGGATCCGAAGATTCAAAAAAGAAAAGAGGGTTTACTGTCAGATCTGTCAGGCTGGGCTGCTTTCTCAAACTCCACTTCCCCTTCTGGCCTATAGTTGAAAAAGAACAGGTGAGAAAGGTTACAGGTGCAGAATTGGAAAAAAAAATCACCTTCAGGGGAACATCGGAAATGTCATTGACGAGAGAGAGACAGCAAATGCCCTAGCTTAATATAATCCAGCTCTTTACTGCAGTCGTGCAGAGAGCATATTCTGCATACACACATGCAAAACAAACAGATGCGCACACACATGTGCACTGCAAACTCTACATATAAAAAGATCATCTATAATTGCATCTCCACCTGCGAAAAAGGAGGGCAAAATATCCTCAGGGCTTTTTTGGCAATATTGCAACGAAGTCAGAGAAAATTAAACAAATGGTGTTCTGACTGGTTGAGCACGATTTTATTTTAAAGCTTATATCTGACTTGAGGTCCTAAGAGAGAGTGGGAGAGGCTGTGTGCTCATTTTTGGCAAGAGCGTTAGCTCTATCCACCTTTTGCCTGTGTGATTTTGTAGTGTTAAGAATACATTTGCTGTCTGCCATGATTGTTTTACCTGAGAGTGTTGGGCTGGGTGAGAAAAGAAAAAATATTGGGTAAAGCTGGAAACTGTTGCTTGATATGTTTGCCCTACTGAAATAGGGGCCACTTGGGGAACAAACTAATAGAATGCAAAATTACCTACATAGATCCTTACACCTTTTGAAATTATGACCAATTATTATGTGCTAATTATATGATTTCACATTCCCTTGAACAAAAAGGTTTGCGAATGGTGCTCTCTGTGAAAATGGCGTCATAACTGGAACATTTCAGGAAAGTAATGCATTTACTTGATTATTTGAAATGAATTAATTTGAAATGGATACTGCTGAACTATAAAATAAATCACATTTTCCCCTTTAGGCTCAAAGTTCACAGTGAATTTTGAACAACCATTATAGTAAGTCACATGATCCTAATATGCTCATTTGAGTCTCAAGAAACATTTCTAAATGTTATCAATGTTGACAGTAGCTGTGCTGCTTTACTTTTTATTTATTTATTTGAAATAGTGAAAACTATGATACATGTTATTTTCAGGATTCATTAATGAAAGTTCACCAGAACAGCAGAACAGAACAGAAAGTGCAAGAATGCATTATGTGTATAAAGTATTTTTGAACTGTAAACAGAAAAAACACAAAATGTAGCATGTAAAATAAAGGTCATGGGAGAACCACTGGCACAGTTTCCTGAGAATAATCCCAAGAATAGACAGTAATCTGTGTAAATTTTACTACATCTAACTTATGAAAGCATTGAAAGGGTAGAACAAGAATAAAAAGCAATTTGGCAAACATATTTTAATATTTTTTTCATACAGTATGAAAGTGCACATAGGAAGGCGGATAGAAAATGCTCTTTGATGCTGGTGAGCGCTGATGGCCATGGAGGGCAGGCTGAAAGACGAGACGTAAAGTACAGCAAAAAAATTTCCCAACTGGGGTGGTTTTCTGCTTACTGAACACTTTGGCTGTGCATGTTTTCAAGATGTGAAGTGCGGTGTAATCGTGTTCTCCCTTCCCCTTACATGTGGCCTCAAAACTCTCTTTCTGCTAACGCTTTTATTTGAAATCAAGATGAAAGGAATGTTCCGGACTTCCGATTCAAGGCTTTTATTTTTTATTTTTTCAATTACTCAGGCACTGATAAGTAAAAGGGGTTTTTTGCATGTAAGAGAGTGTAAAATTAAAATAAATCTTGTTTCTCTATTGAACACTCTACTGAGTTAGTATTTTTTTTATTTTTTTTCCCAGCCTATAGGGGAAATTAGATTTTCCATATAACGGAAGTACACTACATTACTGCTCCTGCCGAGTTGAATGAAGGTGAATGGGAAATGAAATGCTTTAAAGGATTTAAAACAAAGAAATTCTGTCTTTGCTGTTATGTGATATGATTTGTTTGCTTTGGCTTTCGAAACAGCTAGTGCAAACGTGTCTTTACATGCTTCTTGATTTTCTGTGTAAAGCAAAGTAACAATTGTATGAACTGACTTTTCAACTGTAATTTGATCTGCGGTAACAAGACCCACATAGTCAGAGGTCAACATCTCAATGACCCTTATTTATCATACTTCATTGGAGAATGAAATTTATGTCAATAAGTAACGGCATCTTGAATGAATTAGCGCATGAGATGACCCATCTCCGAAGGGTCTCCTGAGCTCTAGTGTAATACAGCACCCACTCGTTCCTGTAAGCACCTCACAAGGGTCCTTAAAATCAAGTATCATTTGGTCAAGTAGTCTGGACGGGCAATTGGCTGCCACAGCTAGTCAAAATAATAGCAGTCATGCACAGGATCTGCACCTGCAAAATTTAGCGTGAATGAATTTGAAGGGTCTTGACAGTTTTTAGTTAAGTTCAAGCTCTGTTTACGACTTTTTAAATATTCATTTAATAATATCCATTTTCCAAGTCAGTGCAGAAAATGTGGGGAAAATGGTAGGTTCCTTTGCTGTTGCCATTGCTAATGCTAATATTCCAGGACCAGAATGTCAAGCATACTCTCATTACATTTACATTTATTCATTTTGCAGACACTTTTATCCAAAGCGACGTACAATTGGGGAATACATAATGTGATTCTGCGTAAAGAGACAAACAGACACAAGAAGTGCTCATAATACCATGTTTCAGGCATTTGTTTAAATAAGTACAAACTAGAAAGGAAATAAATAAATAAAGATAAAGACAAAGTTTTTGTTTGTTTATTTGTTCTGAAGTCAAGTAGCATCAAAAGAGTTTAGTTTTCAGCTGTCACTCGAAAACTGTCAGGGACTCCGGCATTCCGGTTAGGGGTGGGAAGATCATTCCACCAGCTAGGAATGGTGAACGGGAATGTTCTGGAAAGTGATTTTGAGCCTTTCTGTGAAGGTACAATGAGGCGTCGGTCACTAGTGGATCTAAATTCCTGGAGGGGATGCAGATTCGTAATAATGCGTGGAAGTAGATGGGCGCTGAGACTGTGGCTGTATTATATAGGTCGCTGTGATTTTGCCAAGTAAGACATGTTCCTGGATCAACATCTTTTGATAATCCTTGATCAACATTAATGTCCAAAAATATAGAATTAACCTAATTCCTACCTCTAAACCTAACCCTACCAATAATTTATTCCTAAAATCAGTGGGAAATGATAGCTGATTAACATTGGTTGATTGGAATGTTTTTCCAGGATCAACAAGGATGTTGATCCAGGAACATGTTGTACTTGGTGAAATCATGCTTACCACATTATATATGCAAGCATTAATGTCTTAAACGTAATGTGCGCTGCAACCAGTAGCCAGTGCAAGGAGATAAAAAGAGGTGTAACGTGGGCTTTTTTAGGGCTCGTTGAAGACCAGCCAAGCTGCTGCATTTTTAATAATTTGTAGAGGTAGACAACAAGAAGTTGTGCAGTATGCTCCATTAGAAAGGGCCTAATCTTTCTGATGTTGTGCAATGCAAACCTGCAAGAACAAGCAGTCTTTGCAATGTTTTCTTTGAAGGTCAGCTGGTCATCCAAGATTACACCAAGATTTCTGACCGAAGTTGATGGTGTAATTGTAGAACCTAGCTGGATGGTAAGAATCTAGCTGGATGGTGAAAACATGCTGTAGATTTGGAGTGGCATGGAATAATAGTTTTGCCAGGTTGAGCTGCAGTTGATGTTCTTTCACCCATGCCGAGATTTGGGGGGAAGTTGTGGCCTAGTGGTTAGAGAGTTTGACTCCTCACCCTAGGGTTGTGGGTTCTAGTCTCGGGCTGGCAATACCACGACTGAGGTGCCCTTGAGCAAGGCACTGAACCCCCAACTGCTCCCCGGGCGCCCACTGCTCTGGGTGTGTGTTCATGGTGAGTGTGTGTGTGTGTGTGTGTGTGTTCACTGCTGTGTATGTGCACTTTGGATGGGTTAAATGCAGAGCATGAATTCTGAGTATGGGTCACCATACTTGGCTGTATGTCGCTCACGTCATGTCACGTCACGTCACGTTACGTCACGTCACAAGATGTCTGCCAGGCAGCCTGAGATCCATGCAGCTTCCGTTGGATCATCTGGTTGAAATGAGAGACAGAGCTGTGTGTCATCAGCATAGCAATGGTAAGAGAAGCCATGTGCCTGTATTATGGGTGTATAGAGAAGTGGAGGGCTCCAAGAACTGATCCCTGAGGAACCCCAGTGACCAGTTGATGTACTTCGGCTACATCCCCTCTCCAGACCACCCTGAAAGACCTACCAGTGAGATAGGATTCAAACCAGCGAAGTGTAATCCCTGTGATGCCCAGTGATGAGAGGGCAGACAGGAGGATCTGATGATTAACAGTGTCAAAAGTAGCAGATAGATCCAGCAGAATAAGAAGTGATGATTTGGAATCATCTTTTGCAATCCACATGGCTTCCATGACTGACAGTAGCGCAGTCTCAGTTGAATGGCCACTCCTGAAATCTGGTGCCAATTGTTATACCAAATTGTACAATCTCATTTGTACTTTTTTTACGATCTGCTTCTGATGTATTCGAGTAATGTCAGAAAGATCATCTTTACGAGTTCAACACATGTGAATGCCATCACAAAGTTGTAATTATGCATTGGAAACAGTAAACTTCCTCTGGCCATATACACAATGTAAAATGACAAATGCTTATAATTACTGGAATAAATGCCCTAAATGATCATTATATGAGTTTAGAGAACAGAACTCATTCTCGCAATTGCAAATATTGACAATATGGTAACCATAGCAATGTTCTGGCATCTCACATGCTTTGAATTAGCAATTTTTTTTGACTAAAGTAAATTACGGCGACCAAAGATTTGTTATGTTTGGTGATTTGAACTAAACCACCATCAACAGAGATGTCGTGTTTTGTTTATGTTTGGAAGGCTGCCTCGCAGAGTACACTCTTGAAGGGTTGCCATGTCCACTTATTATATACAATGCTTTATTGAGAATCTTTGGGATTAAAGTCATCCAGTTTATGGAATTAATAATGTAGGCAGGAACATGCAGCAATATTTTGTTATGTGGTTTATTTCCAAGATAAAGCATTTGGATTTATGTTTATTGTGGGCTTTTTTTTTTTATTCCTAGCAAGTTCTGGCAACACTAATGAGTCAAGATGTACCTCGCTCCCTGTGATTTCTTGCAATGTGCAAATATAAGAGAACCACAACTCCTTTAAATACATCATTAACAACTACATGTTCAGTTCAGTGCAAACTATTTTTGTAATTGCGACTGTTGCTACCTATATTTATTGAAAGTAAATTTGGATGAAGAATGCAGTTGTCTCTCCCATAATTTACAGAACTGTGTGTGTACAAAACAAGATTAATCAATAAAAGGTGAATGGAAAACTGAATTCACCTGCAGTGTGTTCATGGACTTTCATTTCTGTGTTCCAAGTTTCATGTACTAAACAATAGGACTGAACAATTACAATAGATCATTACAGCACCTTCATAAATTAAATTAAATCATAAAAAAACAGAAATGATGCACAGTATTCATTCATCATTTTTTAGGGTTACAAGAGTGGAGTTTAAAAAAAGGATTGTTTTTTTCTGATATTTTTTATCCCATTGTGCTCTGACTAAAGTGACACACCTTTTGTCACAATTACGACTTCCGAAATCATTAATATGAAATTCCCAAGAGGACTTGAACTCACCATTACACCCCATTGACAGTTAAGGGGGTGGTTACACAACATTGTTTTCAGCTACAAAACCAAAGACTTTTATGTTTTTTGGCCATGCATTTACACAACAATGACGTTTTGGGGGACCTGAAAGCGCAAACTGAAAAAGTGCAACTTTTTGAAAACGGTACTGTTATAATCAACAAAACTGCAAATTTGTAAAAAATTATGACATCATGTGCATGTGGACTGCACGATCAGTCTATAAGAATGTGTATGTGTGAAATACTGGCCTGGCATGAATAATACAGAGTTTTTAGTCATTTTTACAAATCCCTGTGTACAGGGATATTTTGTTGTTTGTGAAGGTGGTTACCCACAATCATACCACATCTTTAATACTGAATATAAACAAATTCACAAAACTGCCGCATTGAATTTATTTATGCTAGCTTAACTGCTGCGCTTAGTTAACAACACACTCTCCTGTTTCCCTAAAGAAATGTGAAGGGGGAAGGGAGGAGATACAATGGCTCAGATAATCTGCAATGCATTAGCAAACATGCAAACAGTATGTTATTGCCCATTAGCGGTTAACAATGAGTGCAGCTTCTCAAATGCTGCAGATAGCCATTACTGTAATATGCCCCATCCTGGCTTCCCTCTCCCCAATGACAAAGTCCTTCCGGCACTGACATTAGATCAATAATGCAAAAGCCTTCTTAAGCTCCCTCCTTGTGGTTCTGTTTAAAAGGGCCTTCAAACTAATGATGCAGGTTAATTGGCTTGTCATCATTTGGGAGTTTACCCAGATAGAGAGACACAGAGAGAAAGAGATCAGGTGGACTCCTTAAAAGGTTTGCTCTCAGTGACTCCTCTTGTTGTCCAAGGTTTTTTTTTCTTTTCTGGCAACCCACCAAACAGTCGAAGAGCCTTTTTTAATCACAGTTGGGTCAGCATCAAATAAACTGAATGCCTTATTAAGAGTAAAGAGACCTGCAAACAGGTCCTCTTGACACGTTGAAGGAAGACTGTGTTCTTGTGTGTGTGTGTGTGTGTGTGTGTGTCGGATTTTTGCACCGATTATTTTTGCTGTATAAAGATTAAAAAAATAAATAAATTCTTCCCTACTGTTACACTACTGTTCGAAAGAGGGTCCATATGTTCACAAAGGCTACATTTATTTGATAAATACTACAATAATAACATGAAACGTTATTACAGTTTGTAGTATGTGTTTTCTATTTCTATATATTTTCAATGCCGTTTATTCTTTTGATACGAAGCTGAATTTTCAGCATCTTTACTCAAGTCTTCAGTGTCACATGATCCTTTCGAAATCATTATAATATGCTGATTTGCTGCTAATGAAACATTTCTTATTTCTATCAATGTTGAAAACAGTTGTGCTGCCTAATATTTTTGTGGAAACCATGATTCTTTGAATCGAAAGTCGAAAAAAAAAAAAACTGCATTTATTTGATAGATAAATTTTTGTAGCAACATAAAAGCGTAAATCCAATAAACCAGTGTGTGAAAAAAGTGTTTTAAAAGACTTTAAATTGGGCACATTTAAAAAAACACCCAGTGATTTCCTTGTCACAGATCCGCAACAAGTGGCTGTTGTCTGTAAGACAAAAGTGCACAGCTTAAACTCACCGGCTAATACAGGAAGGATAAAAACATTCTACCTCGCTTCAATGGTTCTCTAAGTGCACAGTTTGACAGTCTGAACCTTAGCAGGGATTTGCTATCTGGTCACATGGGTGACTTCCTCTTCATCAGTCTGTTCCTGGTCAGTTTTACACCCTGGACACCCGGCACCCAATCGAATGACACAAGCCCCACTTATTAATCTACCAGCCGGCCACTTTGAGCCCACCATCCGTTACAGGCAGCATCAGGAGCCATTATGGTGACACAGCACTACATCATGATGAATAAGTCATAAGGGTGGGTGGTTAAAGCCTCTCCCCCAGTCCCTGTATCAGCATTTAGTATAAATGACTTTAGCTAATGATAGGGAGACAAGGTACAGCATTAGCTGGTATTCTGAGAGACCTTGGGGTGAGATGAGGAAAGCCTTGTGAGAGAGACACTTTTTGTGTATGTGTAATTTAAGAGCTTTCATATGACTCATCTGGACTGACTTTTAAACGAGCTGTAGTAAGCTGTTTGACAGATATACAGAATTGGAGGAGGAATAAGAAATGAGTCTTTAGCGCTGGAAAATCCATATCCTTGCAGTCTGTGTGCGTGAAGGATGGGCTGGATTTGTCAGTCTTTCTACTTAATAACCCAGTTGGAATGTGAGCAGAAGGGAGTTTTGGGGCCCCCACACACCCATCCCCTCACAACCTCAACCTCCCAACCCACCACACACACACACACACACACACACACACACACACACAATGCAGTGTTAGTTTCATATATGGGCATAAGGAGGAGTGGGGGAGCATCGGAGAAGGAAGTTGACGTGAAAATATCACTGTGGCATTTGGGAAAATTTTAGCTAAAGGTGGATCTGGATCCATGGGGGACTGTGTGAGGAATTCACAGATTGCATAACAGCCCCATAGTGTATATATATAGAGAGAGTGATATACCTTAGAGCAAATGAATATCTTGTTGACTTTGCTGAAATCTATACTTTTTTTCAGTCAGTCCAAATATATCAAGGTATTCATAAATAAATTGAAATGTAATTCGTACATTGCATACAGAGTTTCAAATTTATTTAATAGACAGCGATTTGAATTAACCTCTTTTATGATTAACTTGTTTTTAATTTTATAAATAGAGTACATTTTGTTTAAAAATTAAAAAAATAAGGTAGGACCCCTGCACACCCTCATGTGTCAAGGCCTAAAAACCTAAATAATTAATGTAAGTAAATAAGTATATATCATCTTGGAAATCTTTTATTAGCTTTTATTATTATTATTATTTTTTTTTAATAATGATTAAGATGTGTACACTCTTACATTTCATTTTGTTACATACTTTTAGAGTTAATATAAGCTTAAAATATATGAGGTTGATAGGGTATTACTCAATGGTTGATTACTGCTTCCAGTAAGAGGAACCCATTATAAAGTATCTATGATATTCTGGTTACTAAATCCAAATGGGGCTATTGGGGGGCCTCCCCACATGTAGTATCTGTACACTGCCCACCTTAAAGTCTCTGTGATATTCTGGTATTTAGCCATGGCTGATTTCCACCTCAATATTCAGTATTCAGAGCTATGAACATGGCATCAATGTGTATGAGATTTTTCACTCCTTGTATCATCCAGCAGGGGAGAACCATATGCTTGATATGACCTCTCCTCAAGATGGGTTTTGATTTCTTTCCCATGCCCGTAGCACAAACTACAGGATGAGAGTAGTAAGCATTAATCACCAAAACATTGTCTTTACAACATTCTATCAATATACTCAAGTTATCTATTGGTTATAGAAAGGTTGAGGTTAATCTTGAAGGTTTTGAAAGTATTCCAAGAAGATCAGAGCAGTTAGAAAAGATGCTACCATTCGCAGCACTGCACAGAGTTTATGAGTACAGCAGTAGGACAATTCATTTGACAAGATAAATGCATTTTAGGCATTTAAGGCTTCATGGAGGGCTTCTGCTCCTTTCATCATTGTTCGAAAGAAGGACACACATCACTTTATTGTCTGAAAAAGAGTCAATCACAAGTGAAGTGGCCTCATTAGAATTACTTGGATGCAGAAACTCTTCAGACAAGGACGCCAGCAGCGTTTGCAGCACACACACCTGCGTTAAGGTCGAAATCTCAAACGGAATAAATCAGAGCAGCGTACTGAGAGAGAGCACTTTCAGCGACATGCTATCATTTATCCCCTTGTTTTTGAGAGCTGCAGTTTCTGCAAACACAATGAAATGCAAATGAATGCTGCATGTGTTTTTCTCGGAAGACTCTTTGTCATATTCACAAATGCGGTGGCAAACTCATGCTCACTTGGACACCAAACGATAATGCCCCTTGTCTGAGATTCTGGCAATGATCAGGTGATTGTTCTCCTTTCCCACCAGGATTGATCGTCTCTAGAGTGCCATGACATATGCATAAGCAAATCAATCAGACCTTGTTCTAATCAGTTCCACTTATATCACCCTGGAAATAAATTGTCCATCCCATATGGGAGGGGTAAGGACCAATCAATACGGGATAAGGTGAAGGTCTGTCCAGTTCTGGGCCCTGCAGGCTGAAGGTAGGGTGAGGGGACACTTTGGCTCCAGAGTAAACAGGTTGCTCTTTCCATAAAGTGCTTTGTCACTGCTCCAGCTACTGCTGGCACACGGCCCCCTTGTCTTTCCTGAGATGTCAGTCAATAAACCTCCTGAAAGTGTAAGGAACAAGGGGGAGGTGTTTGCATATTGTGAGGGGGTTGGAAGGACGCTGGGCGCAGAGCTGAATACATTACACCTACTTAAATTCCATCTCCCATCCTCCTCCAGGTCCCAAAACATAAGCCCAGACCCTTGAGCAGCTGTTCTTCATCACGGGTTGCTCCAGCCAGGAACATAACAATAGTTAATGGGCCACACCAAGAAGTAGGGTTATGACCGTCCTGTCGGCACATACTCAGGTCAAGTGTTCTTAACTCTGTTTCTGGAGGCACTCCCACATTACACAGTTTTGAACTCTTAATAATCAAACTGAATCTGAATCAACTCATCAGTTTATTAGAAGATACTCCAAGACCTGAGATGAATAGGTCAGTTTTACAAAGTTCACAGATTGGGGAAGAAAGAGGTGGGAACCAGTGAATGTTTAACATAAATTTAATCATATAAAATAAACAAACACAAAACTAAAGTAAAAGCGCCAGCCCCTCACAGATTACTGCCACAAAAAAACAACAACAACATAAAGAGTCCAGGCCTGGTACTCTCTTGTCCTTCACTGTAGTCACTCCTCTTTTTATCGTTCCGGAGCTCCTTCGTGGGACTCGAGACTGGTGTGGCGTACAAGTGATGCTCATTATCACTCGCTTCACTGGCCTCTCTCCGTTCCCACAGTTCTCAGCCCCGACCCACTGGTCATAGTCAGATAGGGGAGTCATAAAAAAATATGTGTATTGGGATGCATCCAGGAACAATCTATGGTCTGGTCCACAGTGCAGCCTATTCTGGTCCACTCGGGGGGAGACAGGGGGAGACATATAATTCAACCAACAAGAGTTTGTTCATCCAACTTTGGCAAATCCAGTAATTAGTCCTCAAAAGTCCTCATTGTATCAGTTTGGTAGTTTACAGATACAGCTTTGTTTCTTGGTAAACTGGTTCACCAGAGCCAAATATCATTTATAACGATTAAAATATCTAGCATGTATTAAGCGAGGGACGAAGAACGGACCCCTGGAGCCTGCATAAAGACAGCCATTAATATTGAGACTGCATGTCTAAAGCAGTTCTTGGCTTGAGACGGTAGGTGAACAGACTGTAGGTGGTCGATGGGCATGCCTTTTGAAGTTTCAACTAGGTCCACCACCCAGAAAGGGCTCACATCCACCATTGTTGGTTTACTCTGTCCTGTAACCAGGAATGGTGCACCATTGTTTTCACAGACCACCTGCTCTGATTCATTCTTGTCCCGTGGTAAAGCCTGGGTTTGATTAGAAATACGAGAGTTTGAAAATAAAAGGCTGGCAGGATTCAAAGTGACTCAAAGATTCACAAAGTGACTCATGTTTCTTTTTACCACCTTTAAACACTGTTTGCTTTCTTATTCATTCTTCAGCTATGCTGTGGTCTTCAGCTGTGGAAGATGGTGCTTGTTATGCTTCTAGAAGTCTCACAAAGCTCTAGGGAACGTTTGAGGAGTGTCCAATCACTCTCACTCTCGATTAGCCATAAACAAATAACAGAGGAGTTAGTCTGAAACAGATGTGTTTTGTCAAAGACTTTTCCTCCCCAGTACGTTCTCTACAAAATTCAGTATATCAAAGTTTAATTGACATTGCAAATGGATTTTTCACCCAGTCAACTTTTTAGGTGAAAAGCCTGCATTTATTTTGTAAGATGTGCAGATAACATTTTCAAACACACACTGTTTTGTTTGTTTCGTTGTGCCTGATCGAGTACATGTGTGACGTATAAGCAGTTTCTCATAGTTTAGACTTTCCCGCTAACATGAGACTACCATCAAATACTAGTCTCTGTCATGTTTTTATGTTGGTGTGGTTCACTCAAACATGCAAGTGTTTTATTATAGCTTTTGCATGCTCGTGCAGTGCTCAGTTAAACAATCCTGAAATGTATTCATATACACATCAGGGTGTGCTTGGCATTGTGTCTGAAGACTCGAGTTGACTGGCAGCAAATACCATGCTATTAAAAGTCTGAAGAATGTGTTTGCAAAGCTATGTTTCATAGCTTACATGCTATATCTTTTTTTATTCATCTCCACACCATAAATGTGTGTTGTTTTTGAAAGATCACACATGCTCAGGCTGCATAAAAGACAGGCTATGATACAATGTAGAGACTACCTAAATTCAAACAGCTTCACTTTATCTTTCTCTTTCATTGAGATCCAGTCATTTGAAATTCAGGGCAGATTTATGATGTGCACATATTTTGTAAATTCTGTTATGTGATGTTTATTGAACAGTGGATATGAATGAATTGAACGGAATGGGGATGTGAAAAAAAAAACAGTTTTAACGTGGTGTAAAATCAGAAACAGATTTTTACCAGCAAAATGTTCATTTTTTAAACAGAAATTTTCATCTTGTAGTATTAACTCCAGAAAGTTCTGGGACACTGTAAAGTCTATGGAGAATAAAAACATTTCCGCCCAGTTGCCCGCAGCATTGAAGTTTGGAAACACTGTTACCACTGACAAATTATTGATAATTCAAAATTTGAATGAACATTTTGCTGCAGCTGGTCATGCTCTTAACGTAGCTTCTGATCCGGCTAAGAGTTTTGTACCATCCACAGCAACTTGTTTAAGTCGCCCTCATTTTTCTTTTACACAAATACAGACAGCCGATGTGTTGAAATAACTGCTAAATCTGGATCCCTATAAATCTGCTGGGCTGGACAATATGGACCCTTTCTTTTTAAAATTATCAGCTGAAATTATTGCGACTCCTATTAGCACCATATTTAATCTCTCGTTGGTATCATGTGAGATTCCCAAAGATTGGAAAGCTGCCGTGGTCATCCCCCTCTTTAAAGGGGGAGACACTTCAGATCTAAATTGTTACAGACCTATATCTATTCTGCCATGTACTGCGAAAATATTCGAAAGCCTAATTAATAAACAGATCACAAAATATTTTGAGTTCCACCATTTATTCTCAGCCGCACAATCTGGTTTCCGAGCTGGTCATGGATGCACTTCTGCCACGCTAAAGGTACTTAATGATATCATAACCTCTATCGATAGTAAACATTATTGTGCAGCCGTCTTTATTGATCTTGCCAAGGCTTTTGACTCTGTCAATCATTGTGTTCTTATTGACAGACTAAACAATTTGGTTTCTCAAGAGAATGCATTGCTTGGTTCTCAAATTATTTTTTAGACTGAGTTCAGTGTGTAAAATCAAAGGACATGTTGTCCAGTCCTGTGGCAGTCTCAATGGGGGTGCCTCAGGGTTCAATTCTGGGGCCAACCCTTTTTTCTCTATATATCAACGAGGTTGCTAGTGCTGCTGGTGATTCGTTAATCCATTTATATGCAGACGATACCATTTTATATACATCGGGACCAGTGTTGGGAAGGTTACTTTGGAAATGTAATAGGTTACAAGTTACCCTATTTAAAATGTAATAGTAGTGTAACTTTTTTAATTACTTTAATAAAGTAATGTAACTTATTACTTTTGAGTACATTTTGATTACTTTTATAAATTTCTAATGAATGTTAATTTGCAACTGTTAATCATCTCCAACCATTTTACACCATGCAGGTTTAACCTTAAAGTAGAGCTCAATACTGTCAGACTTTCACCATCCTTCATCACCTGAATTAAGATCACATTTGAACACATCGACCACACAATCAGACTTTAGTAGTGCCTTTTACTTAGAGATTGATCTGAAGTTCA
The DNA here is from genome assembly GCF_963082965.1 of Carassius carassius. NCBI lineage: Eukaryota > Metazoa > Chordata > Actinopteri > Cypriniformes > Cyprinidae > Carassius > Carassius carassius. The sequence continues at coordinate 4,568,809 of NC_081796.1, read as the reverse complement.
AAGCAGATTTAAAATCAAAATAAATAGTTTATAGATACTGTTTTTGAAACCAAATCTTTGCATAACTACAGGCATCTAACTGCATCTAACAATGGTTTGGGGAAAAATAGTTAATAAAAAAATAAAAGCATATACATCAACTCAAATACGGTTATCTAATAAGCATGTGTCCTATTTTGTGTACTAAACTCCTGAAACACTGCTGTCTCTTTGTATATGATATGATGATAGTTTCTCAAAATAAGTAAAAAATGCTCATGAAGTGACTGTTCTAGAGATTAATTTCCATGAGGGGCGGATTGGGAAAAAAAAATAGGCTGGGAAATCTCACACTCATACACCCACAACCCATTCTGAAACATGGACAACCCTATTTATTTTTTTTGGACCTGACATGAAAAAGATTTGAATCCTTAGGTTGGGGGACTTGCACAGGGGCGCCCCCAAGGGGTGGCCAGTCAGGCCACCCCTGTGGCCATCCCTAGGATTATTTACAGTGGGTCCTAGTAATTTAAATGCAGAATGTAAATTCACAATAGTTTAAGAAGTGAAAAAAAGTGCAGCACCTGCTGCAGCCACAGTTTTGCGTCTCTGAGCAACATTAAAGTGTTTCGTTCCTGAATGAATCAACCGTTTAAATGATTCGGTTCAATCGCAATGACTCACTTATTAACAGTGACTCGCTGCCACCTATTGGCGGTTTTAATTTCACATTTAATGGAACCTTTTCATTTTTAAATAATTTCAAACGTCAGTTTTCAATGTTTTATCTTTAAAATATCAAAACATTATTTATTCATTTGTAACTGCAGGTTAAAGTATTCCATGTTCCACGGAGCTGCATTAAACAGTGTGTAAAAACATCTAAATGGCACTTCAGATGCAGCTTCTGTTTTATCTGCATTGCAAAGATCAATTTTGTTGATACTGATTGCATTTGCTTGGTAACAGCCCAAATGCAAGTATTTGACCTAAAATATGGTGCACACTTTTAGAAACAATGGTGTAAAGGAAAAAAAAAAAAATCAGGTGTCAGCACAATTAAAAATAAGATATCAGCACAATAATACTCAGCAAAATAGTGCAATTATCGTTATCGATAAAACCCTAGAACTCACAGAGATATAACTTTTTGTCTATATTGCAAACCCTTAATTTTTTTTCTTTATTTTAATGTGCCACCCCCAAAATTTACTGTGGCCTCATTTGGCCACCCCTGTTAACATTTTCTGGGGGCGCCACTGGACTTGCAACGTAATTAAGAGTTCTCTCCTGAACTGCACCTTCACTTCCATTATCCACCCATCTCTCTCATGACTTTAATACTGAAGATTTTTATTTGACCATGTTTTGTAAGTGTAATTTTGTTTTTTTGGCAAATGAATTACCACTTGTATTTATTTTTACTACAAATTCCATAGTTAAACCACGGTTAGTGCCATACCATAGGCATTAATTTTCCTAAGGGTTGTGTTTTTGTATGCACTAGCTCCCCCTAAACCTATGATAAAATATGATGATTTGTTTGCTAACTTACTACTGTAACATTACAATAGATAATAATGACGTCGTTTATACAGTATTTTGAGTGATTGCGAGCAATGTGCTGCTGCTGCTTGACTAAGTAAACAAAGACAAAACTACATTAGCATATTTACAGATGAAACTGACCTGCACCTGAAACCCTGAACAGAAGTGTCGCTTCTCTGCTCCAGCTGTGCGCTTACACAGTTCACTCCGGTCTCTCTCGCATTGATTACTCGGAGTCTAATCCAAACTGTTCGGCGGAGGCGCGGAGAGCGCGCGAGCCCAACCATTGCCAGTCACGACTAACCGATCCATGATTTATTAGAGATTTAATTATCGAATGGCGGATTCGGAAATAATCGCTTTAGTATATTCGGCCTGCAATTATACAATAACAATATTAAAGTAGAAGGCCAAATCGTCTGCCAGGCCACCGGGAATAGTCCCGGTTCTCCCAATGTCCAGTCAGCGCCTGATTTCCACAGACACGCAGAACGTGCAGGATTCATATTCAGTCTTTTTGCGGCTTAATATTCACAGACATCAGTCCATATCGGGTTTTGATTCAAGTGTACTGACCTATTTTGATTTATTTGTCCAAAATGTTGCATATTGCGTCCGCGTTATAGGCTGAATTCCATTTTTATGATTCTACGAATGTGTTTTCCGCGTCTCGGAGATTATGGGCCATATGTCTTAGTGCAATTTGGGAAAGAAATAAGCTGTATGTGGATGTGTGTAAATATTCAAATGTAATCCTCTTTGTAATCGTTACAATTTTCATAAGTAACTGTAATTTAATTACTCATTTTTTCTTAGTAACTGTAACTGATTACTGTTACATTTATTTTGTAATTAAATTACGTAACGCCGTTACATGTAACTAGTTACTCCCCAACACTGATCGGGACCCTCTTGAGACTCTGTGTTAATTAACCTTCAAACTAGTTTTAATGCCATACAACATGCCTTTCTTGACCTTCAACTGCTTTTAAATGCTAATAAGACTAAATGCATGCTTTTTAATCGTACACTGCCCACAGCTGCTCATCCGATTACCGTTACTACTCTTGACGGGACCGAATTAGAAAAAGTGGACTCCTATAAATATTTAGGTGTCTGGTTAGACTGTAAACTTAATTTTCAGATTCATATTAATTATTTACAATCGAAAATTAAATCTAGAATCGGTTTCTTATATCGCAACAAAGCCTCGTTTACTTATGCCGCCAAATATGCCCTTGTAAAGCTTACCATCTTACCGATCCTTGATTTTGGTGATGTTGTATACAAAATAGCCTCTAAAACTCTACTAAGTAAACTGGATGTAATTTATCACAGTGCTATCCGTTTTGTCACCAAAGCACCATACACTACTCATCATTGCAATCTTTATTCTCTTATTGGCTGGCCCTCACTACATACTCGCCGCCGAATTCACTGGCTCCTGGTCATCTATAAGTCTTTATTAGGCTTATCCCCTCCATATCTCAACTCACTGGTCACGGTAGCAACTTCAATTTGCAGTACGCGTGCTAGTAGGTATATTTCTTTGGCTATCCCCAAAGTCAAGTCTTCTTTTGGCCGCCTTTCTTTCCAGTTCTCTGCTGCCAACGACTGGAATGAATTGCAAAAATCTTTAAAAATAGAAGAACCGATCTCCCTTGGTAACTTTAAGCATCAGATTTCAAAATTATTTACTAATCCCTGCTCTTGATAGCAGCCCTGTTATGGTGCACTATAGAATTTTTATATTTTATTTTCCGTTTTAAGCTCTTAAGGTCTATTTGGTGTATATGTGTAGGCTACATCATTATATTGTTCTTTGCATTACGTTTGTATGTTGTATAGGGATCGGTTTGTTGATTGGATATTTATTTATTTCTATGTGTAACTCTGTGTTGTCACACTGTTTCTGCATTATCTTGGCCAGGTCGCAGTTGTAAATGAGAACTTGTTCTCAACTGAATTTACCTGGTTAAATAAAGGTTAAATAAATAAAATAAAAATAAATAAATTACATGTATTATTATTATTATTATTATTATTATTAATAATGGTGATATGCACAGTTCTAAAATTAACTTTTATTTTAAGCCATTTTAGAAACTTCCTTGGGTAGTCTTGATTTTGTTACATTCTAAAGCTTGTTGCACAAGGCAAAAAATCCTTCCTGAACAATTAGTAGAACGCTCTACAAGCACAAATACCTATTGACTTATGCCTTTAGCAAGAAAAAAGGCAGAAAATAAACAAAGTCCTCAGAGTAATTCCAAGTTCAGACCAATATGTAGAATATTCCTTTGATCTTGAATATTTTGATCTTGTATTAGTTTTCATAATTTTAATGCATCAGTTTTCATCAGTTAATGCAACAATTTGTGTAAAAACATAGCATTTATTGATATGAAATAAATGATTTGTTAGGAGGAATTTGTCTCTGTATACTGGTCGATTCTCATGATTGGCTCCTCTCAGTTCACATTCCAGCAAGAGGATGACGGTGCAGTTCCGCTTTAGCATACGACGGGTCACCAATGCGGAAGCCCTAGTCAGAAACTCCACTCTGATTGGCTGGAAGGAGGGAAACCTCAGAGGACAAGTGTCCCTTTCCCATGCACACTGCAGCCAATCAAAACAGAGGAAAACAACATGTTCCCATCAGCCATGACTGGTGACTCCGTGACCCCCGGAAAGTATGAGTAAATACTGACATCAGGCCTTGAGTTGGATGCTGGTGTTGGGAAGAGGGCGGGGGTTAGAAGGTGGCCAGCGTGGGCGATGGAATCATTTAGATTGAGAGTATTGGTATCTGTTGATATCTTTATCTTATCTGTACTGTTTGCACAATTACTAAAGACGGCATTTATTGTTCAGTATTCCTTCAGTATTCTGTGCACTCTTGGATTTGAACTCATCGCCCTCAAAAGCTCTGGTTTTATGAGTCATCCATTACGTTCATTAAAGCTTTATGAGTGTTTTCGACTTGCGTTTCATAAGCATGCTGCTACAACAAAAGTTTCATTCTTTACAGATCTGCAATTGTTCCTTTTCCTGACTTTAAAAAAAGTTGCAAAAAAATCAGTCTGGGATAGATGTACAAGCTGAAGGGGACATTGGAAACTGAGGACTAAAATGATGGCTAAAGTTTAAACCTCAAGCCAGGCCGGACAGGAACAGATGTTTCTCATTACACATTGGCCAGCTCTGGGTTTGTTTGTGTTGTTTAAGTGCCACAAAAACAAATCCATCCTTTATGAAGAAAAAAAGGAAATGTAGTTGCTCTAAAATACACTGAAATACTTTATGTTGAAAGATTGTCATCGCAACTTGCTTGTAAGGTCTTGTATGTGAGTGCTAATTCTTTAATTTTCCATTTGTACAGTAGACATTAATGATACTCTGAATTGTGTGGAAGAGCTCATGACTGGACAATTTTTGCCTGATTGACAAAAACATGGAATTACAAAGAGGAAAGTCTTAAATAGAGACTAGAGACTTTGGGCTGAGTTAAAGCCATTCTTCCGGAAACTCTAACAATTATCTAGCAACCACATAAAGATGTGCAAAAAAAAAAAAAAAAAAATAAAAATTCACCCAAAACACTAAAATGTTTGTGTTAGAAAATAATGTAGCATATACGCCAAATCCTAAACTGACCAATAGTTAACAAATGCAAATGTCAGATAAAAACAAAATTGCTGAAGCAATCATGCCAATTTAGCTTGCTTAAACAAGTCTTTGAACTCTTTTATTGTGACTCGTCTGTCACGGGACCAGGGTTCCGCATTGAAAGTGCAGTGAGCTACCGAACAAGTTTACTACAGTATATCAGAAAAGCCATAAATACAGACCTGTTTTCTTTATCTGATGCAAACCTCAATATGTATTTTAGTCAGTTTGATTAAGATTATTGTAGGGGACCTGAACATTATTTTGGCGGCAGGCTTTGCCCTGAAGGGTTCAGATTCTGAGCTGTCAAACAAACATCACTGAGGTTTGAATCCCTAACACAATGACATAGTATGTTAATTCTAAGATCAATCAGGGAGCCCAAGCAACTTTTGTGGATGCCCTCTTGTCTCATCACAGCAGAGATTGCATATTTCATATATAAATGGGAATGCTGTTCTCTGGAAAGACAATTTATGATGGTAGTGACAGATAACTGAAGTACAGTACATTAAACAAAGATTTGGCCACAAGAGAGGAGAATGATGCTCAATTTATTATAGGTCATAACATAGTGCAGCACTGTGCACGGAAACAACCAAAATCTTTATTAATCACTATTTCTACCCTGTAATCATAATTTGGGGAATTAAGTTGTCTGTGTTTTACTAGTGTCCATTTCAGCTGCAATCTGAAGTAAATTGTATAGGTATGTTACTGGAGTACAGTGAATCAGTAATTGGTAAAAAAAAATATAGGGAAACCCTAACGTTTATTGTGGTTAGCAGAGTGATTTTTTGAAGCTTCTTTGAATATGTGTGCAGTTGGATGCATGCATATTTGTTTGAGTGGCGTGATAGTGAGGCATTGCTACATCCTGAAATGGACTTCCTGTGGTAATGCAAACAGGACACACTGTTCTCTTTTTCAGCAGTGGTTTTAATGACTCATAAGCATGCAGCCATGGAGGGATATCCCTGCTCCGTCCCTCCCACTAACACACACACACACACACACACACATTCATATAAACACAACCCCAACTAACCCAACCCAACCAAACCCAGACCTGCCTTGATGATTCACTGCAAAGGAACGGAGCCCACAGCGAGTGGTGGGTGTGTGCTCAAGTGTCTGTCTTCTGTGTCCTTCAAAAGCACAGCTTTGTTTAGTGATGTTTATGTTGGCTTGGTTTCTCTTATGTAATCGAGGATTAATTACAACAAATAACATTTTTATTCTCAGAAATGTTTAGCTCATGTCTGTTTTGGGTGAGCATGCCATGTGCATCTCAAACAACATTAAACAACATTATTATTTTATTTTATTATTATTATTGTTATTATTATTAATATATTTTTATTATACATGCATTTTTCAAGATAAACTCAATCATCTATACATACATTTTGTACTTTTAAAAATGTATTTCCTGGACTACAAAACTAATTAAGTTTGGAGTAATGAATGAATGAATGAATGAATGAATGAATGAATGAATGAATTTAATAAGGATACATTAAACTGAAGAAAAAAAACCTGACATTAAATAAATTCTTACATTTTAATCGTACATATATATATATATATATATATATATATATATATATATATATATATATACTTCCTTTTCATGAATGATTAGTAGTTTGAAGTTCACACTGGCAACAGTTATCAAAGGCATATGGCCGTTATAATAAAGGCTGTTCGCTGTGCCAACGTTTCTAACACATGCAGCTTCCTGGAAGGGCTGATAAATGACTCCTGCACAATTTTTCAAGGCTATTAACTTGAGTGTCTTTTTATTCAGTCTCATTACTTTTTAAACAGCCATAGGAAGTCACAAGGAGGTTTCTAAAATCCAAACATCTCTGGAAGGTATTTAAATACGGCATTTTTAACTTTCTGTAAATGGCTGGCAAAAGAGAGAGCACGGTCGCAGCATAGTTTCTGTCAGCTCGGCGATGAGACTCTACAGATCGTTAAATCTGAGATTAAATGAGAGCTTTCCTTTTCTCTGTGCTGTGACAAATGCTTGTCTAACTGATTTCTGAGAAGTGAATGTGAAAGTGTGGTCCGGCACTGTAGAGCTTGTGTGTGTGTGTGTGTGTGTGTGTGTGTGTGTGTGTGTGTGTGTTTGTGTGTGTGTGTGCTCTTGTTTTTGTGACATATCAGGACTCAACTCTGTATAATGACATGGGTATGACACATGTATTACAAGGAGAGGGTGACTTATGAGGACATAACCCATGTCCCCATTTTTCAAAACACTTATAATAAATCATACAGAATGAGTTTTTTTGAGAAAGTAAAAATGCACAAAGTTTCCTGAGAGGGTTAGGGTTAGGTGTAGGGTTGGTGAAGGGCGATAGAATATACAGTTTGTACAGTGTGTGTGTTGGCTGCAAACAGATTGTCTGTGTAGCGCTGTGATCATCTGGAGTCAGGGCCACTGGCGTCTCCAAGGAGATAAACTCAAAGAGACACACACAGACTCTTTTGACACACCGTTTCCTGTGAACTGTGTGACAGTCAGAAGAATTTCTTGGAAGTGAGATATTTTGTTTTGTGATTACAGTTGTGATTGTGCAGTTAGTGCTTACATCAAGTGCTATGGTGGTACCTTTATTTAAAATATAGTGATAATGTGTGTGTTTTTTTAAATAAATAATAAAACAGCATCATTCAAGGACACATATTTATATCTGCAGAGGCTTTGATGAGTGGTGCATGAAAACCATGTTGTGAGTGGCTGTCTTAGGTGTTTTAAGTGATTTTTTTAGTTGCTAAGGAGTTGCTAAGATACTGTGGGTGGGTACCATTGCTTTGGTGGTTGTATTGCTGTGTTTATGTCCTTAATGATTGTTAAGCTTTTAACAATCAGCATGGAATGAGAACGGTGTGCATAACTTGTATAAGCGATGACAATGTTTCTTAGCTGATATTTGCTAGACTGTTAAGTTTATTTATTGTATTTCTGTGGAATTTACATCCATAAACTCATTTGTTCGTTCATTGGTGAAATTGGCAATTAAAACTATTGGAATTAAACTAAAACATATTTGTTAACTGAAATGATGCTGAAATAAAGTATAAATATTAAATTAGAAATGGTGAATAGGCAACTAACCAAATTAGGTTGAAGTTGAAGCACCAACATGACTGGAAATAAACTGAATACTTGGGAAGAAAGAAATTACCAAAACTGAACTTCAACTCAAATAAATAATAATTTTATATATATATATATATATATATATATATATATATATATATATATATATATATATATATATAAAAAGCTAAATATTAAGTAGTACAGGAATAATAATTGTAAAAAAGTGCTGATAAAAAAGTAGTAAATTAAGAAAAAGTTAATTACACAAGACGAAGAAGCCTCGCTAGTTTAAGCAAAAGACAATTATTTGCTTTGACAAAGTTGCCATAGTGATTTCAGCACACTGCTATGATGTCCATTATTTTATATTGCCAAAGCAGCGTACAAGTGTATAAGCAGCAGCAGACGGAGTGTGAGCAAAGCTTTCCACCACACTGCCCTCTCTCACATACATGTTCCTTCCTCAGGCTTTATAAATAGACATTAGTGAGCGAGACTGTCATTTCTGGATGGGTGTTTTGTAATAAACACACATCACCATGGAGACCTTTGTGTTTCACCGCTCTGATGGACGATTACAGTAACAGTGCGGGGAAATCTCGGGATTCCCTTTCACATTACTGCAGTCACATGCTCTGACTGAGGTTTCCCAGCTAACGGTTGTCATGTTTATGAAATCATCTAGTTTGCAGTTAAATGCTAAATAGCAGCAAAAAAAAAAAAAAAAAACGCTTACTGCTCCAAAAAAAAAACAGCTAAACTGACAGTCCTTCAGCAGCGGCGATGAGCATGTGATTTAAATTTGTGGCTGGAAAACATAATTTGTTATGGTTCAGGGCTTTGGTTTACAGTAGGCCCAGAATCAATCCAAGTTTTGCTGCTGAAAGGATTTCAAGCAGCGCTGTACTTCCCCAGTCACACTTCGGTTATTTGTCTCAAGGCATTGGTCCAACATGGCAGATGGCCACGGAATGGCAGACATGAGCAGAGGAACGAGACTCTGGGAGAAAGGAAGAGAGAGACTGGAAGGAACAGACAGATGATCTGAATCTCACACTCCGTTTCTGTGAGGCGGCTGAACTGGACCATTATCAAGATAGCATTATGTACTCAAGCTAACACAACAGTCTCCAGTCAGTTAGTCACCAGCACTCCTCCTGATTCCTGTCGCTACTGTCTTATAGTTGACTAACACACACACACACACACACACACACACAAAATGGTACAATAAAATGAACGTTAAACAACCTCAGAACTTTCATCCAGGTTCCAAATTATATTATATTATATTATATTATATTATATTATATTATATTATATGATATGATATGATATGATATGATATGATATGATATTATATTATATTATATTATATTATATTATAACCCGAATTCCGGAAAAGTTGGGACGTTTTTTAAATTTTAATAAAATGAAAACTAAAAGACTTTCAAATCACATGAGCCAATATTTTATTCACAATAGAACATAGATAACATAGCAAATGTTCAAACTGAGAAAGTTTACAATTTTATGCACAAAATGAGCTCATTTCAATTTTGATTTCTGCTACAGGTCTCAAAATAGTTGGGACGGGGCATGTTTACCATGGTGTAGCATCTCCTTTTCTTTTCAAAACAGTTTGAAGACGTCTGGGCATTGAGGCTATGAGTTGCTGGAGTTTTGCTGTTGGAATTTGGTCCCATTTTTGCCTTATATAGATTTCCAGCTGCTGAAGAGTTCCTGGTCGTCTTTGACGTATTTTTCGTTTAATGATGCGCCAAATGTTCTCTATAGGTGAAAGATCTGGACTGCAGGCAGGCCAGGTTAGCACCCGGACTCTTCTACGACGAAGCCATGCTGTTGTTATAGCTGCAGTATGTGGTTTTGCATTGTCCTGCTGAAATAAACAAGGCCTTCCCTGAAATAGACGTTGTTTGGAGGGAAGCATATGTTGCTCTAAAACCTTTATATACCTTTCAGCATTCACAGAGCCTTCCAAAACATGCAAGCTGCCCATACCGTATGCACTTATGCACCCCCATACCATCAGAGATGCTGGCTTTTGAACTGAACGCTGATAACATGCTGGAAGGTCTCCCTCCTCTTTAGCCCGGAGGACACGGCGTCCGTGATTTCCAACAAGAATGTCAAATTTGGACTCGTCTGACCATAAAACACTATTCCACTTTGAAATAGTCCATTTTAAATGAGCCTTGGGCCACAGGACACGACGGCGCTTCTGGACCATGTTCACATATGGCTTCCTTTTTGCATGATAGAGCTTTAGTTGGCATCTGCTGATGGCACGGCGGATTGTGTTTACCGACAGTGGTTTCTGAAAGTATTCCTGGGCCCATTTAGTAATGTCATTGACACAATCATGCCGATGAGTGATGCAGTGTCGTCTGAGAGCCCGAAGACCACGGGCATCCAATAAAGTTCTCCGGCCTTGTCCCTTACGCACAGAGATTTCTCCAGTTTCTCTGAATCTTTTGATGATGTTATTCACTGTAGATGATGAGATTTGCAAAGCCTTTGCAATTTGATGTTGAGGAACATTGTTTTTAAAGTTTTCCACAATTTTTTTACGCAGTCTTTCACAGATTGGAGAGCCTCTGCCCATCTTTACTTCTGAGAGACTCTGCTTCTCTAAGACAAAGCTTTTATAGCTAATCATGTTACAGACCTGATATCAATTAACTTAATTAATCACTAGATGTTCTCCCAGCTGAATCTTTTCAAAACTGCTTGCTTTTTTAGCCATTTGTTGCCCCGTGCCAACTTTTTTGAGACCTGTAGCAGGCATAAAATTTTAAATGAGCTAATTAAGTGGATAAAAGTGAAAAATTTCTCAGTTTAAACATTTGTTACGTTATCTATGTTCTATTGTGAATAAAATATTGGCTCATGTGATTTGAAATTCCTTTAGTTTTCATTTTATTAAAATTTAAAAAAAGTCCCAACTTTTCCGGAATTCGGGTTGTATATTATATTATTAAAGATTGAGATACTTGTTTGTGGAATTATTTGTGGAATTAGCTGAAACAATTACACCTTAAAATAAATGTAAACCTATTTATTTAAAAGAAAAAAAAAAAACAGTTTGTTTCATCATGACATAGGGGTGAGTAGATGATGACTGAATATAATATTTTAGGTCAACTGCTCTTTGAGGGGGTTTTGTGAGGTCAGCATATCAAGCGTCACTTTAACCAAGACAGTTTTCTATTTTTAATAGAAACACCAGTCCAAGATGGAAAATCCCTCTTGTTTGGGCTGTAAATAAGCCCAGCATTAGTGAATCACTTCTGCCTGGAAGGAAATGTATAGACCCAGAGACCCATGAATGATCCCCAAGGAACTCTAAAGCTCTGCTCCAAAACAGTGAACTGTGTTACTGTCTATTGCCTACATGGAAGTGAACATTCTAATCAGCATTTGAAACCAATAATAATAAAGAATCAGCAAGTAACATTGGAGATATATATATATATATATATATATATATATATATATATATATATATATATATATATATATATACACAGTACAGACCAAAAGTTTGGACACACCTTCTCATTCAAAGAGTTTTCTTTAGTTTCATGACTATGAAAATTGTAGAGTCACACTGAAGGCATCAAGGGCTATTTGACCAAGAAGGAGAGTGATGGGGTGCTGACCCAGATGACCTGGCTTCCACAGTCACCGGACCTGAACCCAATCGAGAGGGTTTAGGGGTGAGCTGGACCGCAGACAGAAGGCAAAAGGGCCAACAAGTGCTAAGCATCTCTCGGGGAACTCCTTCAAGACTGTTGGAAGACCATTTCAGGTGACTACCTCTTGAAGCTCATCAAGAGAATGCCAAGAGTGTGCAAAGCAGTAATCAAAGCAAAAGGTGGCTACTTTGAAGAACCTACAATATGACATATTTTCAGTTGTTTCACACTTTTTTGTTATGTATATAATTCCATATATAATTCCACATGTGTTAATTCATAGTTTTGATGCCTTCAGTGTGAATCTACAATTTTCATAGTCATGAAAATAAAGAAAACTCTTTGAATGAGAAGGTGTGTCCAAACTTTTGGTCTGTACTGTATATATATATATATATATATATATATATATATATATATTTTTTTTTTTTTTTTTTTTTTTTTTGTATATTATATATATATTTTTTTTACAGATTAGCTTTTGGAGTAACCTTTACATCTGAAGTGCAGCTATTTTGCCCTGAAATGCTGTCTAGATAGGCAGGTCAAAAGGTTTTGAAACAATGCTGAGGTCTTGTCTATATGTTTATCTAGAAGCGTGTGAATGAAAGCATCCTTGATGAAGGAACTCCAAATATTCTGTGCATTTGTTCAGGAGATAAAATGAGGGTTGGGGGTTGGGCGGGGGTGGATGTGGGGTGGGATCAGCAAGAAATTGAATCACAACAGCAACTTTAATAATATCTATTTTACAGCTCACATATGAAAGGAAATGAGTTTCAAAGGTGAGGTCATGCTTCAACTGTCACTTATATTTGATAGCTTCCACACATGCGAGACATGAATGCTATTTTATACATTAAAGAGAGATGTGTTAATGTGTGCTATACCCTACCTCACATGCAATGTAAATTCTACCCAAGAGCAATACAGAAACACATTTAAACACTTTTTTATGTATTTTTTTTTCACTAGCCACAACATGAAAATATACTCTTCCAATTGGTTTTGGCGTTAATATATATAAGCGGAATTGCTTATCACTGGTGGAACATTGCATGTGTAAGGAACACAATTCCAGATGCTCGGAGCTATAGCTGCTTACTTATTAGGAATGTATATGTCATATTTCAACCTCAAATTAAGAGAGAGAAAAAGAGAGGGAAAGAAATACAGAGTTCTTTTTTTCACATCGTAATATTATAATTACGGTTATATTTGTGGGGTATTAAAGTTTCCTTTTATACTTCAGAAATAAGAAATATTTGTAAATATGATAATTTTGACATTAATTAACAACCCCAACCCCCCATGTTTTACAAAGTCATTAAAAAATCTCTACAAAAATGTATTTATTATTATTTTTCTTTGTAGTAATTAGTTTTTTTTTTTTTTTACCAATACTACAGAAATAAAAAAATATTTAGTTGTGGGAAAGGGATGAAAAATAAATAGATAAATAAATAGATAAAATAAAAATAAAAATGTATATATATATATAATTTGTTTTATTTAAATGTTACTGCCAGTATTATTAGCTTAAATGTCTTTTACTGTGGGGTGAAATATGATCCAACAATGGTATTGATAGTTTTGTGTCATTTACATAAATACAAAAATGTAAAAGAAAATCTCTGCAAAGATATCTCTGTCTGCTGATTCATTCAGATAACATTCATTTTGACTACATTTAAATTCACTGAATTAATAATGGGCCAATGATTTTGATCTATTTGTAGATGTTGAATAATTTACTATAGGCGTAGCTTGAGGGATCAGGTTTCCTAATTAAAAAAAAAAAAAAAAAAAAAATTCAGAACACACAAAAACCATCATTGCATATTTGTGGTAGTTTGCACTTCTGGCACATTTGTGTAACTTTAAGAGATCTGCTTCAGTCAGCCGTAAATGCCAGAGTCTGAGCCTCTGCGCTCCGTGGTGCAACACCTCCTGTATTCCTCCTAATGGGCAGATAGGCTCTTTCAGGCCATTTTCCAGTGTAATACACAGTGTGACACTGTAAAGGCTAAAGTTATTTGGTGGTATGTGTAATAACCACCGTTCAGCCATTTTTCTTTTTTTTTTTTTACAGATGAGAGTCAAAAGCAGTGCTGCTCAGTTGTAGTGTTTCCTTTCTCTCAAAACTATAAAAAGCACAATCAAGCTCCTCTAGAAGTCTCTAATCTGAGATACCTTTTTAAAACAGTGTTTTCCGAGCTGTATTAATAAAAAAAAATGGGACCCATTTGTCAAACATACCCAGAACAAGAAAAAAGACAGTGAGATTGTGTGGTTGAGAGAATGGGTATCAAACTGAGATCTACAGGAATAACATTCAGGATTGTTCACACTGCAGCTCACTGATGAAAGGCCCTGGTCTGTAGAGTAGTTGAAAAGAGGCGTCAGTCCATCTCTGTCCTTGATGTGGCTTGTGTTGTCTACACAACATGCGGGAATCTGGCAGAACTTGTCCTGTGATCATGATGTCCTGGAATGTGCAGGATTGGTGTGGTCTGGCTTTGTTTCTAGGAATTTAGGAGTCATCCTGGGAACTTAATGTTTCTCCTGCAAGCCTGTAATTTTCACGTAAGTAAAGCATATGAGATTTAATCAGCCATATTGTCCACATTTGTCTGAGTTAAATACGTGTACATAGACTTAAAGAGTAAGCCAGTGTTGACTTTATTTGTGAAATTTTGACTAACATACATAGGTCTATATATATATATATATATATATATATATATATATATATATATATATAAACACAAATATACAAACAGACAATATTTAATATTTCAATCAAAGAAATGTCACTGTCACTGTCATGGCCACACCAGGCTCATCCACCACTCAGCACTCAATCACCAGAATTCTAATCAGTAACATCTGTCACGGATCATCTCATCACCCAGTCAGCACTATAAAAGCACACAATCCTCACTGCCTGGGCTCCCTTTTGGATAAAGGACTCAAAAAGATGTATGCTCTACTTGCGTGTGATCTCCTACGTACCTCCTAAGCTTTCCTCTCTCTCCTTTGATATCCTTCCTCCAAACCTGCTATACTCACCTGTCCCCAGCTCCTGGCAATCTCCATCATCTCATCAGTCTTTTGTGTGCTCTCCACTTCTGGTAAAACAAAAAAAAAACTCATCAGTATCTTCATTAGTTCACCCAAGACTGTCTATTATTTACTTGAACTCATCTGCCATTACCCATTGCTACAAAATGCTAATAAACACACACGTTGGGTTAAATTTCCATCTTGTCTTTTATTGTTTCCTTCATCCTTGTATAATCCTGCTATTTTTC
The DNA here is from genome assembly GCF_963082965.1 of Carassius carassius. NCBI lineage: Eukaryota > Metazoa > Chordata > Actinopteri > Cypriniformes > Cyprinidae > Carassius > Carassius carassius. The sequence continues at coordinate 4,553,459 of NC_081796.1, read as the reverse complement.
TTGTGTCTTGTTATTGGTTGATTTGGTCATGTGGTTCTTAGTTCTGTTTTGTGTTGTGTCGTTGTCTTGATCGTGTTCTTGAAGTGTTCCTTGTTTAGTCATTTAGTGTTGTGTATCAATTGCTCTCATGTTGCTGTTGTCTTTAGGCTAGCTTTGTTCATTTAACAGTTCAGTTTGTTCATGTACGTAGACAAATCAAGTCATGGTCTATTTAGTTTATTTGGAAATAAATCTGTATACGAGTTCTACTTCATCTTGTCTCGGTGGATTTATTACAAGTATTTATTGTTTTGTAACTGCTTTGAGCACCTTTGAATTAAAATTTAAATAATGAAACGCTAAATGTAGGTAAGTGTGGTTTCCTGAATTTTTTATATGTTGTCTATTTTATGAATGTTGAACCTTACTAGATTTTGTTTAGCTTCGTGGGTTACAGCATACATTTAAAATTATATTTTGGCCATTTATTTTTTGGCCATATGGGGAGTTCGGAACAACATGAGGGTGTCTAAAATATTTTTTTTGTTACAACAGACTCTTGCTGGTCATGCTCCTTGTTCAAACTGATGAGATACAAATACAAGCAACTCAAGTTGTGTAAAGTGTGATGTGGTCTTTAGTGACTAAAACCAGCTCAGATTACAGGTACACAGTAAAAAATAATCCATCTTTGAGTCATTAAGTTTAAACCCTGTTCTAGCATGGTTTCTCCTTTAACCTTTGACCCCCGAGAGCACGACCTTCACCTCAAAACTGTCAAACCTCTCCACAGGAGGTATGAGACAGTAACATGACAAAACACATGTGTTGAATGACCAGCTTCTTTAAACTGAGCACAGCAAGGGAAATATAATGGAATTTTACATGCTGCTGCTGCATACTATAATTTTCTAGAACCCACTTTAGAATGTGCCATATCTTAAGTCAAACAATCCACATTTAATGCAATTGTAAATTTGTGTACATTTGTATATATTACAATTACAAAATATCCTATTACTCATTTAGCAGATGTCTTGACTTGTGATTTAACTACTGTATGGTTGGAGTCATTATTGCATTCCCTTGATGTTTGATATTTTCTAATATAGTGCTACAAACCCTTTTGTTCCGAAACGGGACACTGATGGAGACGAGGATATCAGGAAGTTAGAGAGAACACACCTCAAATTCTGGTTTAAATAGTCTTCATCAGACAGACCGTCCCCACCCACAGAGCACTGCTGTCCAAACAAACAACTTGGGCTGTGTGGTTTCAGAAGTGTGGTTTCAATCCCATTTGTTTGGCTAACAATGGCTTATCAACATTGTCATATCAATAACCTCACACTGCCCTTTTACAATTTTCCTGACTCTAAACTTCATCACAATCCTGAAAGTTGTGCAACATATTTTTACCTCACATCAGGGCAGTATTGGAAAAGCTATTTTGAAACTAATTCAAGCTATAAGTTAATGGTAACTACAGTAATGTTCTTTAAATGGGAAATACACAGTATATTATCTTAATGTATATCTAATATTGTCAACAATATTATTTGATAAAAATACAGATATGTTTCGGATATGTAATTAGAGATGTACATGTGGGACAAAACATCTAGATTTGTGGCTACAACATTTTGCGTTGCATTGCTACTAATTGGAAAAAAAGTCGATAGTTAATGCTAGCTACAGTAAGCTAATGCTAACTACATTAAAGCTGTTTAAAAGAGCATCTTGCTATTGGATTAAATAGAGATAAACATTTCATTTTGTCTCAATCTATTTTGTCACGCTACATTGCTATGCATAAAAAGTAGCTTGTTGCTGTAAAAGCTAGGATTTTTTTTATCCCAACTCAGCTGCTGTCATCTTAAGCTACTTTGAAAATTCCACTTCTCAAGATATAAGCTAATGGTAACTATACTAGTGCTATTCAAATTGACAATACCTTATTATCAGATGTTGTTAGGGATGTTTATTTGTTACAAATACATAGCATTTTGTCACAATAACATTTTATTGTGTTGCATTGCTACCTGTTGCTGATAAGTTGCTTGTTGCTGTAAAAGCTAAATTAATTTAATGCAAAATAGCTGCAGTCATGTCAACCTACTTTGAACATGTCACTTCTTAAGCTATAAGCTAATGCTAACTACAATAAAGCTATTTAAATGGGCTGTATCTTACTATTGAGTGATTTTTTTTTAATTAGAGATATATATGTTGTACATAAACATCTCATTTTGTCTCCTTTGTGTGTGTGTTACATTGCTACTCATTGGTAATTTAGTAACTTAATTTGCTTTAGTTACTTTGGAACTGATTTTCAATTCTATAAGCTAATGCTAGGTACAATAAAGTTATAACATCTTACCATTCAATGATCCATGATTTGATTTTGACAAGGAAATGGACTAGTGATGAAAATTGTCAAAATGTGTACGAAAGCGTGAAAGTATGAAAGAGAAGTAACATTAAGTTCACCACAAAGTAACCGTTTTGAGGTTATCTGAGGGAAACTATGAATGTAATTGTTCGAACCTGTCAATGTGTTACGCAATAGTCTTTGACCCAGATCACAGCTCTCTGGAGTCTGTACTTTTCCATTGCTCTTTTGCGCCCTGGGCAGCCTGTTGAGCTCTATGGTTAGTTGAGCTTCTTTGCCCGTAGGAATTATAAAACTTTAGTGCAAAACGCTGACACATGAAAGTTGAAGATATGAGTTATTACAGGCTAACACAAGTCACACAGAAAAGATCTTGAATATCTCTCAATCTGCTCTGCATCAACCAATTATGATGGATGGGCCCTTGGGCAGAAAAATAATTAGCAAATCACAATGGGGAAGGATGCAGTAGTAGAACAGTGTTTTCTCAACCTTTCTCGTCCCCCTACAGCCCCCATCAGTGAGTCTTTTGTACCTCTAAATTGACACCAAACCAGAAAGGTCTCTTATAAATATGAATCATATAGCAATCTCAATAAAATGCCCGTTATTCAATGATCCATTACGGTTATACCAAAATCAATCAACACTCAACTAAGCAACAAAAACTATTATTGTTTGAGTTTGAGTTTTTTCCTAGTGGAGTACATATTCTCCTGTTTGGGAATTGGTTATTGCTAAAAACTGTGAACATCAAGGTAAAGAATCAGTTGTTCAAACAACTTCTTGATTGGCCCACCAGTCAACAGTGCTGAAGTACGGAAGGAGTAAGTCTTGAGTTTGAGTCCAAGACCATATTTTCATATTTTCATGCTTTTAATCTTGTCATGGACTCGGGAGCATTTTGACTTGGTCTTGACTCGACTTGGGATACGTCTCTATGCCGGTTCATGCATATGATCCATTCTGTGCAGAGTTTTTGTGTTTTTTTTTGCACAGTTTGCATGACACCCAGACTTTAAATGAATATGTTCAGTGTCTGAATCATTCAGACCCTCTTCTGGTCTCAGTCTTGTCTTGGATTCAACCTACTCAGAACTGGGTTGGACTCTGACTCCAATGAGCTGGTCTTGACCACCAGTTAGGCTGGTCTAGTTTGATGGTTTGAGAGGGGTTTTAGGCTTCTCAGCTGAACATGAACTAGAACAACTGAAAACCAGCTTGACCACGCTGGTAAACAAGTTCAACAAGTTTAAACCAGTTAAGGCTGGATAACCACCTTTGGCTGGTTGGCTGGTCTTTTTAGCTGGGAAAAGAAGTGCAAATATGACCACCTCCTTATAAATCACAAGTGAAGAGCCATACTTTAGGAGTCATTCATCATTTTCTTAAAGGACGCTTGCTCTTTGTAAGGCACTGAGGTTATGGGGTCATGGGTTGAGTAATGCAGCCAGATCTTTTGCTCCCTTGAGGCAGATTCCAGACATCCCTTGAGGAAAACAGAGAGAGTGAATGTGGTGAGAAACATTGGTGAACCTCTTTTACTCTTTTGTTCTATCCCTGACCTTCTTGTGTCCAACCTGCTGGTATTGACCGTGTTGGGAGCGCTTACATGTATACAGACACGCTATGCCCATTTGTCTTGCATTGAGTGACGGGTCAGTTCCTCATCGTGGCTTTTAATCCAGACTCACTGTACGGTCACAGCTGTTTTTCATGATGAAGAAGCTTCATGTCACCTCCTACCTGATTCCTCAGTGCCATTTCTCACCTGTCAATATTTCTAATCAGGGTTCGTTGATGAACGAGGTCTCTGATGTTGACCTTATTCTGGGGTTGATGGTGTCCCAGAATTGGTTTAGATGTTAAGGAATATGATGCCTCATGGTTCTTAACAGGATAGTTAAATCATTTACTCTGCCTCAAGTCATTCCAGACCTGTATAACCTGCTTTCTTCAGCAGGAACTATATGTATATATATATATATAGTTTCTGTCGGACGTGTCTGATTCGAGAACCGAGGAGCTGATGATACTGCGCATGTTGATTCAGCGTGATGCAGACTGACACAGAGCACATCTGAACCGAATTGATTCTTTTGGTGATTGATTCTGAACTGATTCTGTGCTAATGTTATGATCTCTGTCCACTGGAACACTATCGCTTTTAATTTAAAACAGGTTATTTAAAACAATTATTTATCAAACAGATGGAATTAGAAATAAAGGCCTGCCTCTAATTAAAGCCTGCCTCAAATAAAAGCCTGTTACCTTCTGCAGTTCAGGTAAGTAAAGGCCCCGGCTTTTTATTTTTATTATATATATATATATATAATATTTTTATATTATAAAAATTTCCAATCTTCTATTGTCCAATTTTGGTAAGCCTGTGCGAATTGTAGCCTCTGTTTCCTGTTCTTATCTGACAGGAGCGGCACCCGATGTGGTCTTCTGCTGCTGTAGCCCATCTGCTTTAGGGTTCGACATGTTGTGCATTCAGAGATGGTATTCCGCATATCTTGGTTGTAACAAGTGGCTATTTGAGTTACTGTTGCCTTTCTATCATCTCTAACCAGTCTGCCCATTCTCCTCTGACCTCTGAAATCAACAAGGCATTTTTGTCGACACAACTGCCGCTCACTGGATATTTTCTCTTTTTCGGACCATTCTCTGTAAACCCTAAAGAAGGTTGTGCGTGAAAATCCCAGTAGATCCGCATTTTTTTATATTCAGACCTGCCCATCTGGCACCAACAACCATTCCACATTCAAAGTCATTTAAATACCCTTTCTTTCCCATTCTGGTTCTCGGTTTGAACTTCATGTCATCTTCACCACATCTAGATGCCTAAATGCATTGAGTTGCTGCCACATGATTGGCTGATTAGTGATTTGTATTACCAAGCAATTGAACAGATTTACCTAATAAACTGGCCGTTGAGTGTATTTGTCTATTGTTAGGCCAATGCAGTTTATGGATTAACACATTATAGAGAGTAGTAGTTTGAGGACTTGTATGTCAAACTATTTTGCTACTTCTGGATCCTGAAGCAAACCAGTTGAGAACTACTGGTGTAAATCTAATTTTGAACAAATGAAGTCAAGCCTACAGTGTTGCCGTGCAGACTGCAACCAAATACATAGCAATATCTGAAGCTCTTTAATTCTTGAGAGGTGTTTCGTGGATCCTCTGTGATGTATAATGATTAGCTGAGTGGGGCTTTTCCCCTGCTGGTAGGGTCATCGCTCTGATCAAAACCTTCTTGTAGAGCACACACTTAGTCAGCAGGACCACAGACATTCTGCATAATCAGCATTTCAAAGCAGCGCTGTCAGTATCTCTCCAAAGCTGAACTGTATGGCTTTCATTTGTCTGGGCCACACAGGGTCAAAATGAAGAGTGCCTGCAGATGACATCAACTTTGCCAAGGGGGTTCCGGCTAGAGGAGGTTCTCTTTGAGACGGTGCAGGAATGACAGGACAAGAAATGTGACTTCAAAGCTTCCCAGTAGGCATCTGGAAGACAGTAAGTTTTTCAATAAAAGCATTTTAATAAGAATGCATGGTGACTTCACCAGACTTATTTAGAATAAAAATATTCAACTGAGAAATTTTAGCTGCATTTAAGGTAATCTATGGAGCTATTTCAACAGAAATTGCACTGGATGTATAATTCAGTATGTCCCAGTAATGTGGACCTGCTATAAACTTGGGCTGCTAGGAGAACATAATGAAAGGAATTGCCTCTCATTTCTAACTCATTGTGATCCATTGTTCCCCACTGCGTTCAGCACCATATGTAAAACAATCCAGTCCTTTTACTAATTTATTTTTACATGCCTTCAATATCAATAAATGTTTAATGGAAATCTGTATAGTCAGAGTAGTGATTTTAATGGGTGGAATCTCTTTAGGGTGTTATTAAAATAGTAGATCACTCCAGCATGGGATAGCTCGGCCTTCATATATTATTGTGTACTATTTAAAGTCATAATTTGCTTATGGCCTGAAGGATAAGACCCGGTTTGATGAAATAATTGCTCTGACAATGGCTAAATTCCAAACTCAGCCTTATTATTATTATTATTATTTTTTTATGTAACATCCTCAATCTCATTCTGCCACTTTCCATGAAACAGAGCTACTTTGGCACCTGATGATTTATTGAAGCACACTCTCATATTTTACAGTATGTTGTGAGAACTAAGAAATAATTTGGATACCCAATTAAAAATAAAACCCTACCCTCCTTTAGATTGGAGCTTTTGTCCTGTTTCACCATTGAGGTCTTGACCTTCCTTATTGTATCCAACAATGCAAATAAAATAACAGTTCAATAACCTATTTAATTGATGATTGTAGTACAGATTGTTTTAGATTTAATGACAATATAATTATTATTAAAATGTATTTATGATTAGCTACAAACTAACAGCTCTAAGCAACAGTTTTATTAAATAAATAAATAAATACACAAACAATCAAATACATACATGCATACATAATATAACATTTTGTCATTTTAATGTTAATTTAAGGTTTATTGCTCAACAATAACAAAACAATCAATCAAATCAGGGTTTTACACCAAATTTAGACTTTAAAGTGAATAAAACATGACAAACCTCATAGATAACAAACATACAATAAAGCAGCTTGTAAAATATTTATTTTTACCTCCCAAGGTTAACTGCCTGGTTTCGCACACCAAAATCTTGCAGTGTTTTAAGCACTGTTCTGTACCCTATTCCTAGAAGTGCCTTCTGTTCATAATTAGCATTGTGCAATAAACAAACTGCACTAAAAACGGTACAGCAGTTCTGACATAATTTATTTTAATTAACTTGTTTCATCACTAATTTTTCTTTTTTTTTTTTTTCTTTTTTAGGATTCCCTGTGAAAATGCCAAAACTGGCATCATACTCTCATCATCCAGACTTCACTTCCTTATTAGATGGCAGTTGTGTTATTAAGATGAAACCCATACTCCACCAGCATTGTTGAATAGAGGACTTGTAAATAATAGATAGCTTATATGGTCCCATCAAGGCACAGAGAGAGCAAAAGATGAAAGTGATTTTCACCATGCATGCACACCGCGGTATTCCATTGACTTTGAGTTGACATTTGATCTGAAAGTAAAGAGATAATTTTGACATCTGCTGCTGATCAAAGCATTGGATGGTGAATTGTTTGCCTTGTAGTTCTCTATGTGGCATCCCCATCTAAACAGGTATTCCACACTGGACCTGCTACTATCATTAGTGAAGGTTAAGACTGTTCCCAATACACTTCACATATTCAAAACCTATAATCATATGCAGATACCGCAGTCCTTAACTGCTTCATAACCAAGCATACAGTACATACTTATTATTTCTCAGCTTCGCTCCGACGTTAACATTAAATCAAAACCTACTCAGAAATTATTCTGTTTTTTTTTTTTTCACATAAGGAAACTTTCTTAACCATTCTTAATTTTTGTTTTCATTTGTCAGAATAAAATCTGCTCCTCTTCTAAAACAACTTTCTTTTTCGGCTGATCTCATCTAGGCCAGGTCTTACTGTAACTAATAGCTAAGTACCTATTAAGACAATATTTTAGACCACTGTTTATGCCGTTTTTAAGCAGTCATTCGGCATTCATCAAATATCTTTCGAAAACATGTAAATGTAATAAAATGTAATAAAAAGGTGTAATGTAATAAAGCTAAAATTACATTATTAAATATCAATTAATAATAAATCATATTATTATAATATTGGATATTTATATTTTATGTTAATAATTATAATATCCATTTTTTGTTACATATACATACATACATGCAAACATACCTTGGGCTGTCAAGCTATTAAAGTGCTGTTAATTTAATAATAAATAAATAATAATTAATTACACAATGTGCTAATTAATCACAAATTAATCATGTTTAAATTTTAGCTGAGCAATTACCCCCCAAAAGATCATTTAAAGTCATCATTGTGTTAAACGATAAAAGCATTTAATAGACTCTTCCAAAAAAGTAGCATTAGAAAGAAATATTTTTTATTCAAAATATAATTTATTAAACATAAACCCTAGTTTTCAGAAGCTGCTTTTGAATTGGCATTTGGGTATATTTACCAGACTGTTAGATGTGGCATGAATGCATGTACACTGCAATTAGAATCTCATAATTAATGCTATAAGATCAATGGGTTTCAAATGGACATTAATAGGGTTATATATATTTATTTATTTTTCCCGTCACAAATTCATTAGCTTGATTTGTGTATTAGCTCTTCAGAAGAACGTGCCATCAATTCGTTGATATTCACGTAAGCTAATCTAAATGATGCTTGCTTCACCAAGATGAAGCTGCATTGATAACAAATAAGCATGTTAATTCGTCATATGTCTTTTTCTGTCCAAAATGTGCAGGCCAAGTTTGCCACGCCGCACTATCAACATTTGATATATGATCAAACTTGGTATTTACCATCTAAATTGCTTCTCCACAATGCTCAGATGATGACAGTGATTAATCCACTAAAGAACTGAATCTTCTTCCTTTAGTATGCTTCCACATTCTCAGCCACCCATCCAAGACTTAAAGGCAACATTTGTATTCCCCGTGAGCGGTTTCCACGCCTATTTGATGATATTACCTCCAAGAGCGAGGCCGCCGGACAGCCGCTCGCACTGTGTGGGCTCCAGTTTTAATGTCATATATTTTCTCCCTATCATCTTATCATTACACTATTTAATAAATGTGGTGTGAGCACACTAATGTTCGATCATACATCAGAGGCAGCTGACCCAGGGTCAGTACACCGGACAGTGTCCAGGATCCCGCTTCTCTTCCTCCCCCCACATCTCTTTATTTCTCTGTTTATTTTTCCCTTAGGTGAGCACATTTTCACAGCCTCTCTCCTGGACTATTACATACTTTGTACAAAGGCTGCTCCAAGTATAAAGGTCATTGGCAGAATAACTATCAGTCATGAGCCAAAAACTTAGCAGGAGTTTGTTCTACTAGAGAGCCATGTCTGTTTTTCTTGATAATAATAATAATAATAATAAACTCTATTTGATTTCTTTGTCCAGGATAGAGATATATAGACATGGGGATGTGTATTGGACATTGTTTGCTGTTTGTGAGTGTGCTAACATTTATATCTTAAAATCCCAAAGGTCCCCATGATGACAACCATTTTTAAAGGAATAGTCTACAGAAAATGATTATTTACCAACCAACCAATTTTTTTTTTTTTTAATTCAACTGCAGGACACAAAATCTGATTTTTTTTTTTTTTTTTTGAAGAATGATGATGCTGTTCTTTTCCATGCAGGAAACTTATGATGATATAAGGAAGTTTTTTTTTTTCCTGCCACGTGATGACAAATAAATAAACAAATCAATCAATTAATCAATCATAGCATATTTCTCGAGATTCAAAAAGTGAGAAATGTGACAATTTTTTTCACAGTTAACACAGAACAGAAGTCATATGAGCTAATGTCATGGGGCTCTTTGTTTTACTTTTTTTGGATGTGAAAACAGTAATATTTCATACAATGTGACTAATTTGTCTTATTTTCCAAAGCTTTGATCATATTAAAACGTTGGGCTTTACAATTCAGTATAGATATGGGTCATACCTGTATATGTTCATCAAAACTTATAACATGTCTTGTGATTTCGCCATCATAACTTCTTGTGTCTTTTTGGCATCTTATGACTTTTGTTCTTGCTTGTTCATTTTTAATATTTATTCTAAAAATCTCTTGCATGGATAAAAACAAATGTACGCTCCAAACACAGAAATAATGGCAGAATTGTCATTTTGGGGGGAAATTACTCACTTGAAGGCACTAGCGAAGGCTGACAGGAATGCATAAGATGAAATCTGAGGGTGAGCATTACATTTACATTTAATCATTTAGCAGACGCTTTTATCCAAAGCGAATTACAAATGAGAACAATAGAAGCAGTCAGGTCAACAAGAGAACAACAACAGTATACAAGCGCCATGACAAGTCTCAGTTAGTCTAGTATAGAACGCATAGCCATTTTTTTTTTAAATGAAAAGACAAGAAAAGGAAAAGTGCTAGTATTAGTTGGTTAAGTGCAGGCGAAAAAGATGAGCCTTTAGATGTTTCTTGAAAATGAGTAAGGACTTCCACCAGCTGGCCACAGTCCAGGAAAAGGTCCGTGAGAGTGATTTTGAACTTCTTTGGGATGGCACCACAAGGCGTTGTTCACTTGCAGAGCGCAAACTTCTGGAGGGCACATAAGATTTAACCAGTGAGTTTAGATATGTTGGTGCCGTGCCAGTGGTCGTCTTGTAGGCAAGCATTAGTACCTTGAATTTGATGCGAACGGCTACTGGTAGCCAGTGTAACCTGATGAGGAGAGGAGTAACGTGAGCTTTTTTTGGCTCATTGAAGACAACCCTCGCTGCTGCATTCTGGATCAATTGCAGAGGCTTGACAGTACATGCAGGAAGGCCCGCCAGGAGAGCATTACATTAGTCCAGTCTGGAGAGAACAAGAGCTTGGACAAGAAGTTGGGTGGCTTGCAATGACAGGAAGGGTCTAATCTTTCTAATGTTGTATAAGGCAAACCTGCAGGACCGGGTTTTTTGTAGCAATGTGGTCTGTGAAGCTTAACTGATGATCCATCACAACTCCTAGGTTTCTGGCTGTCCTCGAAGGAGTAATGGTTGACGAACCCAGCTGTATAGAGAAGTTGTGATGAAGCAATGGGTTAGCTGGAATCACCAGGAGTTCTGTCTTCGTAAGGTTAAGCTGAAGGTGATGGTCATTCATCCAGCTAGAAATGTCTGGCTGGAGTTGGGTGTCATCGCTTCTGAATGACAGATCCTAATGACGTTATGTAGATGGAGAAGAGAAGTGGTCCAAGTACTGAGCCTCGAGGAACCCCAGTAGCAAGGTGTTGTGACTTTGAAACATCACCCCTCCAAGACACACTGAAGTATCTGTCAGAGAGGTAGGGCTTAACCCACAGGAGTGCGGTTCCAGAGATGCCCATCTTTCTGAGGGTCGACAGGCGAATCTGGTGATTAACTGTGTCAAAAGCAGCAGACAGGTCCAGTAAGATGAGTACTGATGATTTTGAAGCTGCTCTTGCTAGTCACAGGGCTTCAGTCTCAGTTGAGTGGCCACTTTTGAAGCCAGATTGGTTGCTGTCCAGGAGGTTGTTCTGTACAAGGAACATAGAAAGCTGGTTGAACACAGCTCGCTCAAGTGTCTTTGCAATGAATGGAAGAAGAGATACCGGTCTGTAGTTTTCAAAAAGCGCTGGATTTAGAGATGGTTTCTTGAGCAGTGGGCTTACCCAAGCCTGCTTGAATGCTGAGGGAAATGTTCCAGAGTGAAGAGAGGAGTTGATAATGTGAGTAAGCGAAGGTATGACTGAAGAAGAGATCGCTTGAAGGAGGTGGACAAGTATTAGGATGATTGGAGAGGAGAAGTTTGGAAACGTCCATCTCTGAGAGTGGGGAGAAGGAGGAGAAATAGTGTGCGTCGGTCATTGTGAAGTTGTCCTCAGTCTGCGGTGTGGAGAAATGGTCACTGATGGTTCTTGTCTTATTTGTGAAGAAAACTGCAAAGTCGTCCGCTGTAAGAGTCGATGGAGGAGGTGGTGGCGGCGGATTAAGAAGAGAAGAGAAAGTCTTGAAGAGTGTCCGAGCGTCACAACAGTTGTTAATTTTGTTGTGGTAGTAGGATGTTTTAGCCGTGAAGACATTTGCAGAGAAGGAAGAGAGGAGAGACTGATACACACTGAGGTCGGTAGAGTTTCTTGATTTCTGCCATTTCCTCTCTGCAGCTCTGAGTTTAGAGCGATGTTCACAGAGAACCTCGGACAGCCAGGGGGCAGATGGGGCGGTGCGTGCTGGTCTAGACAAAAGTGGGCAAAAGCTGTCCAAGCAAGATGTTAAAGTGGAGCAAAGAGTTTCCGTAGTGCTGCTCGTGTCCAGAGCTGAAAACAGAGAGTGCAGGAAGTGAGGATGAAACCACAGAAGATAGGCGAGATGGAGAGAGTGAGCGTAGGTTCTGTCGAAAGGTGACCTGCGTTGGAGTGTGAGGCACTTCAGGAGTAAGTGCTAGGTTAGCAGTAATGAGGAAGTGGTCTGAGGACTGAAGAGTTGTCCAGAGAGCAACAGCGTGTGTAGATGAGGTCCAGTTGGTTGCCTGATTTGTGAGTCGCTGTAGTAGACACTAGCTTGAGATCAAATGAGGTGAGCAGAGTTTTGAAGTCAGCAGCCTGGGATTTATCTAGGTGGATGTTGAAGTCACCAAGCAGTACCAGAGGAGTACCATATTCAGGAAAGTTTGATAGCAGCACATCCAACTCCTCCAAAAAGTTTCCCAATTGACCTGGGGGACGATTAATGACCACAAAGTGGATTTTAACAGGGTGGGTTTCAGTAATGGCAAGTGATTCATATGAACCATTACCTGTAGGTGATGGCTGAAGATCAAATTTCCATTCTTTTGATACAAGGAGACCCATACCTCCACCCCTCCCAGTAGTACGAGGAGTGTGGGAACAAATGAAATTAGTGGAGAGGGCTGCAGGGGTGGCAGTATCTTCAGGTTTGATCCAAGTCTCAGTCAGTGCCATGAGGTTGAGACCGGAATGAGTAGCAATAGAAGAAATGAAGTCTGCTTTGTTAACTGCAGACTGGCAGTTCCAGAGACCAACTGGAATAGAGAGCGTAGTAGTAGAGGTCAGAGGGACAGGCCGTAGGTTTGTCAGACAGGCCTTCCTGCGATGTACGTAGCGTGCTCTTCGAGTGTTAGTAGTGATAGTAGAGATCTGAAAGCACATAGTGACTACAAGTGTTAGAAATATTTGAGAACAAGTTATACAAAAAGTAAAGAAAGGGGGGAAAAGCAATAATCAAGTGCCCTGTCGGTGTCCTTGCTCGGTGGAGTCACGCAGGTAGAGTCGATTGTCTTCACACTCGTCGGTCTTCACACGAGGAGGCTTCACATGAGGGCTGCCTTGACCGCTGCCGCTGTGAAACCTACCGCTTTTGTATTTGCCTGATTACCTGATGCACCACTCTGCACTAGATTTATGGGAAAAGCAAAACACTCATAAATACCCATTCGCACAAACACACACACAAATGTATTCTTGTTCTCGGTTGGATGCGTCTCAGCTGTCAAACACAGAACATGTCCTACTGCCTTTTCATGATCAGTCACCAAGTCAGAGGAGATGTTGCATGCATGTGTGCCGCTGTGGCGTTCGTCTGCGTCTTCACTCTCATGTGTCTGTCGTGATTGTCTAAGGACAGGAACAAGGCAAGCAAATCAAAGAGACATGGTCCGCTACATCGCAGAGTACAATTGCCCACATTATGGGGTGAGCTTAAATGTGTCCGAGACAGAGCTTTGGATGAAAGACAGCACTATTTCAGAGAGGGAGAGAGCGAAAAACAGAGGCACTGAAGAGAGGATATGACAAACTGCTCAAAGAAAGCTGTTCACACAGAACAAAGCCACCTCAGTGTCTGGTACATCTCCAAATTCGACAGCAGCAGATAGATACAGACTGAAGTAGAAATGATTTTGATACATAGATAAAGGTATTTACTGATATAAAGTGCAATGGGAATTAAGGAATTTTTTTTTTTTTTTTATGGTCCCATTGTGTATTTATAGTTATTGTTTTAGTGCTTCATGTCTAAATGCAAATTTATTTATTACTCAGTATTAAGTAATTTGTTTCTATTGCATCTATCTATCTATCTGACTGTATGTTTATCTATCTATCTATATATCTATCGATCTATCTGTCTGTCTGTCTCTCTGTCTGTCTGACTGTATGTTTATCTATCTATCTATATACATGTCGATCTATCTGTCTGCCTGTCTATCTGTCTGTCTGTCTGACTGTATGTTTATCTATCTATCTATCGATCTATCTGTCTGTCTGTCTGTCTGACTGTATGTTTATCTATCTATCTATCTATCTATCTATCTATCTATCTATCTATCTATCTATCTATCTGTCTGTCTGTCTGTCTGTCTGTCTGTCTGTCTGTCTGTCTTTTGGTGTTTTAGTAGGAAATTAAATAAAAAAGGGCAGTTTTCTCAGGGTTCCTAAAGCCCTGTTGTACACTCCATACAGTTTTTATTATCTGTCTTCCTCTCTTTTTTTCTTCTTCAGTAATTATGCCAATAATACATACACTGAACAAAATTATAAACGCAACACTTTTGTTTTTGCCTCCATTTTTCATGAGCTGAACTCAAAGATCTAAGACTTTTTCTATATACACAAAAGGCCTATTCCAAAAATCAAAACATGATAGAACAGCACTTACATTTGGGCAGCAAACACTAAGTTTCCCAAGTCAGGATTTTCCACGACAGCAGTGAACAGGTGAAGGTGTGCTGTGGTATAATTTTCCTTCTACTACTTCCCCTTTTTACTCTAAACATGGGGTCCTATTAGTGACAACTAGTGGTTAGGATGAACATACCCCAAGAAAAAGATAGCCTGCCTTGTAATAGGCTGTGACTGTTACATATTCCCCCCCTCAATTAGAAAGATGATCAACAGTTCCATAGAAAGGCTTCAAATTTTGTACATGAAATGTATCAACATGATTGTGATCATCTAAAAATGACACAGAACAATTAACAGGACCAAGACATTTCTCAATCTTAGCAGGACCTTTCCATTTCACAGCAAGTTTAGCCATAAATCCCTCACTAGCTCGTGACAAAGGATGAGTGCGAACCCAAACCAAATCCCCAATCTGGTAACTCACAGGTCTTCTCCGACGGTCGTAATACCTTCTCTGTTTTGCCTGAGCTCGCTCCACGTTCCTTTGCACAGTAATAATCAAGTCCTTCTGTCTCTCTAACACTGGGTACGCAGGACTGTCTGGATCTGGAGGTCTTTGAATGGCTCTTTCTAGAGATCCTTTCAATTTCCTGCCCAGTGCGACTTCAGCTGGAGTGAATCCTGTGCTTTCCTGCCAAGCTGTGTTTATGGCAAAACGGAACTCCGTCAACCATCTTTCCCAATGCCGGTGGTGATCTTGAACATAGGATGAAATCATAGTCTTTAGAGTACGGTTGACTCTTTCAGTGAGATTAGTTTGAGGGTGTGCCGTGGTAGTCAATTTTTGGACGACACTCCATTGCTTGCAAACTAGCCGCAGGAGTTGGGAAGTGAACTGGGTTCCTCGATCGGAAACCAAATACATTGGAGTCCCCCACCTGGTGAAGATTTCTTCTACCAAGATACGAGCGATTTGAGGTGTTTTGGCCACACGCAGAGGGAACAACTCTACCCACTTTGAACAGTAGTCCACTACCACAAGGAGATGCTCATTTCGTTTAGAACTCCTAGGAAATGGACCCATGAGGTCGATCCCTAACATATGTCCGGGTTCCACCACAGGAGTCGACTGCATGTGACCGGCTAACTTGGCAATGGAGGGTTTGTATTGCTGACAGATCTGACATTCTTTACAATACTTCCAGACGTCTGAGCGTAAGGTAGGCCAATAACAGATATCTACTAACCTCAGCAGAGTCTTAAGTCTACCAAGATGGCCACTTAACGGATTGTCGTGCGCATATTTGAGGAAGTCCTTTCGCAGGCCAGCAGGAATGACTAGTTGTAACTTGGGCCCTTTCCGTCCATCTGGCATACTGCGGAAAAGAAAGCCATTCTTTAACAGGTAATGAATACGTAATGGATTGGGATCTGTGAGTGACCTGGCTTGGTTCATGAGTTCTTGCATATCTGGGTCATCGTTTTGGGATTTGGCAATGTCAGACCATTCTATCGGGAAACTGGAAAAAGTGGTAGATGAGTCCTGTGATTTGACATGGGCTAATAGAGGAAGTGAAGAGACATCCAAGTGACTACGTGAGAGGGTATCGGGCACAATGTTGCACTGACCTTTTCAATATTTGACACTGAAGTCAAATTCTTGTAATCAGATGGCCCATCGAGTCAATCTGGAAGACGGCTTTGGGTGGTTAAACACCCACGTGAGAGCTGCATGATCAGTGATGATTTCAAAAGGTCTACCTTCAAGATTGGGCCTCCATTTCTCAACGGCCCATATGACGGCACAACACTCCTTCTCTGAAACTGAATAGGACTTCTCAGCTCCTTGTAGCAAGCGTGAAGCGTAGGCTATTACATGTTCTGATCCGTCTAACTCTTGTGTTAGGACAGCTCCTAAGCCCACATCACTAGCATCAGTCTGGACTTTGAAAGGTTTTGTCAAATCAGGGGCCATCAAGACAGGTGCTTTGGTCAGATCTTGTTTGATCAATTCAAAAGATTTCTGACATTCCTCAGTCCAAGACCATGTTGCTCCTTTTCTCTTTAAAGCATGCAGTGGTGCAGCCTTCTCAGAAAACTTATTAATAAATCTTTGGTACCATCCTGCAAGACCTAGGAACCGTTGTACCTTCTTCAAACCTTGAGGGACGGGGAATTTAGTAACAGCTTCCACCTTTGCAGGGTCTGTTTGTATTCCTTCACTAGATACCACATGTCCTAAAAACAGCAAATACTTTTGCATGAGGTTGCACTTCTGGAGATTGACAGTGAGCCCCGCTTTGTAGAGACAATGAAATATTGCTTGCAGGTGTGTCAAATGCTCTCCTTCTGTCTTCGAGTACACCACAATGTCATCAATGTACACAAAACAACTCTTCCCCCTAAAATCCTTCAGCATTATCTCCATCAATCGTTGAAATGAAGCAGCAGCATTTTTGAGGCCAAAAGGTAAACAAAGAAATTCAAATAGGCCAGATGATGTGACAAAAGCAGTCTTGGAGATACTGTCAGGTTCCATTTCCACCTGCCAATACCCACTTTTTAGATCTAAGGTACTGAAGATTCCTGCTCCATGGAGAGACTCAAGAATATCCTGTATTTGTGGCATAGGGTACGCATCCAGAAAAGTCTTTGAGTTCAGCCCTCTAAAGTCAACACAGAATCTCTGTCCTCCTCCTTTCTTGGGTACTAGGACAATTGGAGCAGCCCAGGGAGACGTCGAGGGTCGAATAATTTTCTTATCAAGCATCCTCTTTATCTCCTGATCGACGAAAAACTGTTTTTCAGGAGATACTCTGTAGGCTTTCCGGGTACTTCATTAGTGGTCATGATGCGATGTTTCACTTTATTAGTGTGCCCAATATGATTGGTGCACACTGTGGGCCATTCTTTCATGAGCTGTTCAAAATGTGACTTCATGTTTCACTTGACTTCACTTCAAAATGTGAAAATTCAACTCTAACAGGAGGACGATATTGAGAAACATGACCACTATCTGTGTTAGTAGGTACATGAGGTTGAATTTGAGTACTGAATTGTCTGTGGTGTGGTAAGGTAGAAGTAACCATTGGAGGCACAATAGGAGTAGATAACAAAGGAGCTTGAAATTTTAGTTTGGCTTCAATTTGCCTATCTCTCCTCTTCAAACAATCCACTACTGACTTGCCCAAATCCTGAATACTCAACTCAAGAGTGTTTTTGACTCTCTCACACTCTCGTTCTATTTTATAGGTTAATCTCTCCTCCAAAAACCGGCATTGATCCTTAAACTCTGCATTTTGGCAACATAAATTCACTTTTTGCACACAGTCATGAAGGTCTTCTTCCAGGGTTGTGATGCGACATGTTATCTCATCCATTGACTGAGCCGAGAATGGAGGATCAAATACATCAGGAGGTGGTGGTGGATTATCCAGTGGGGTCTCAGAGTCATTGTCATCTTCGGAGTTGATATACAGTTCACTGAAAGTAGTAATTAGCTCTCGTACAGGCTGTGGATCTCTTCGTGTGACAAAAGATCCAGCTGTGAAATCTGGATTGAGCTCACACTCATCCCCCATAAGATCTGAACAGACTGACATGTTACAGCATAATTTCCAAAAAAAAAAAAAAAAATGTACAAAAGATTCTTGAAATTCTTAAATTGCAAAATGTCCCTGTTTGGGCGCCACTCTATAACTGTCCCAGCTATTTAGAACTGATGAGTTATAAGAAAAAAGGGGGGATCATATTAGCAAAATAAGACCTGTGAAGGATATAACGTTTTTCAAGAAATCAAACAAAAAGTAATGGAAATAAACACTCAAAAGAGCATAAACTCTTTTTAAACATGTATTGAAGTATAGACGCAAGCGTGTGCCAAACAATCATAAACCAAATAAACGGTCCAAATCAAAAATGTAGGTGATCACAGAGAATACTGAGGTAATGTCATTTCCCACAGGATGAGACCAGTCTTGGTCATTAGTCTTTAAATGGTCGTTTAATGTCTTTCTTTGGATAAGGGCATTTCTGCCTCCAAAGACAGTCAATGAAATTGTTCTTCTGGTAAGTAGTCCAGCAGAATCATAATAGCACATAAAATCCTCTACAAGAAAAAGAAATACAACAAATCAACTCATCCATAAACAAACAAACAAGCTATTTACAAGAAACAGGTCTCCACCTAAATCAAAGATTTTCCAAAAATCAAAACATGATATAACAACACTTACATTTGGGCAGCAAACACTAAGTTTCCCAAGTCAGGATTTTCCACGACAGCAGTGAACAGGTGAAGGTGTGCTGTGGTATAATTTTCCTTCTACTACTTACCCCTTTTTACTCTAAACATGGGGTCCTATTAGTGACACCTAGTGGCTAGGATGAACATACCCCAAGAAAACGATAGCCTGCCTTGTAATAGGCTGTGACTGTTACAAAGATGCTGATTAGACAGCATGATTATTGCACAGGTGTGCCTTAGACAGGCCACAATAAAAGGTCACTGCTCAGATTCAGACAGATTTGTGAACAATATTTGAGAGAAATAGGCCTTTTGCGCACATAGAAAAAGTCTTAGATCTTCGAGTTCAGCTCATGAAAAATGGGGGCAAAAACAAAAGTGTTGCGTTTATAATTTTGTTCAGTGTAGATAAGTTTATAGACTAATATTTAATCAGGCTCAGATGAAAACACAAACACAGGCAGGATTTAGCCAAGTAAGTCATGTTAACTGACATCATGCACATTATTCGTCTGCACTTTGAGAAATTCTGCTCCTCTTTTTCCAGTCCTGGAATCACATGCTTATGAGCAAAACATCTGCTTTCCTTTAGAAGAGAAGAAAACATGGCAAGTTTTCATATATCTGCAGTTATGGAGGAAATTGAATTTAAGACTGATTTTTATATATACTTGTGTAAGAATAATAATACAAGTTAGTATGTTTCTCCAAACATTTTAAAAAGGGGTCCAAAATTAATACTTGTCAAAGCCAAATTTGAGTAAAATTATACTTAATATATAATAATTAATAGTTTGGAGAAAGTAATTGAACAAGGTATGAAAACAGAATAAGGGGCTGTTCACAAAGAACACATTTTTGCATTTCATGCACTGCATTTTAATTGTTTTATCATGAATATGTTCTTTCATCAAAAATTTTGCAGCATCTCATGCCTGACAGCAATGTCAAAATGTGGTACTCATGTTAAATGTAATTAAAACAATTGCATCTTAAGAATATTTTTTTTTTCTAATTTATTTATTTATTATAATTACTGCACCACATCTCATATATTTAACTCCCTGGTGCTGTTTGAAAAAGTTTGTCTGTTTTATTTATGTATTATTATTTTTATTTTTTTTATTAAATTATGAATTAATGAATTATAATTTTTTTTAATTATTATTATTTTTTTTTTTTTTACTTCGTTAGAATGGTATGGAACTTTGGCACTTGCTACACATACACACAAAATCATGTATATGATTCCAAAAGGTCCTTTAAAAATAGTCACACTTGTACAGTTCATGTTAAAAAATTATCGCACTTGAAATGAATTGGAAGCAAATTTCATATAGTGGAAACATTATGTACTGCTCCCAAACGAGTTCAGCTTTCTGACAGCCTGGTGGTTGAAGCTGTCCTTCAGTCTGCTGGTCTTGGACTGGAGACTCTGCAGTCTCCTCCCTGATGGCAGCAGACTGAAGAAGCTGTGTGATGGGTGGGTGGGATCACCTGCAATGCACAGGGCTTTGCGAGTGAGACGGGTTCCATAAATGTCCTGGAGGGAGGGGAGAGAGACACCTTCTCAGGTGTTCTGGATCCAGACTGGAGCTTGTGTCAATCCTAATTACGACGGTATGTAAATCTCGTGATAAAATTGAGAAACAAATAGAGACATAATTAGCATAGCTGCTGTTCCAACCAAGTAAAATTAATTAGTTTAACCCAAGCTAAAAAAATAATAATGCACATTTGATCAGATACAACTACAGTCACAAATTATGAGATGCATTATTTGAATGCTTGGCAAAAGAGATGTGTTTTGTGTCTAGATTTAAACAGAGAGAGAGTGTCTGAACCCTAAACATTATCAGGAAGGCTATTCCAGAGTTTGGGAGCCAAATGCGAAAAATAAACTAGATTTTCTGCATAACAGTTAATCTGTCTAGTTGCAAATTGAAATCTATGACATTCTGTGTACTGTTTTTGGTCCAATAAGTAATATCTCTGTCTTATCCAAATTTAATAGGAATTAAAATGATTGGTCATCCGATCTTTTATATTTTTAACACACTCTGTTAGCTTAGATCATTTAGAAGTTTCATCTGGTCTCATTGAGATATACAGGTGCAGGTCATATAATTAGAATATCATCAATATCATTGATTTATTTCAATAATTCCATTAAAAAAGTGAAATTGTATATTATATTCATCCATTACACACAGACTGATACATTCCATATGTTTATTTCTTTTAATTTGACAACATATGAAAATCCCAAATTCAGTATCTCAGAATATTAGAATATTGTGTAAAGGTTCAATATTGAAGACACCTGGTGCCACACTCTAATCAGCTAATTAACTCAAAACACCTGCAAAGCCTTTAAATGGTCTCTCAGTCTAGTTCTGTAGGCTACACAATCATGGGGAAGACTGTTGACTTGACAGTTGTCCAAAAGACGACCATTGACACCTTGCACAAGGAGAGCAAGTCACAAAAGGTCATTGCAAAAAAGGCTGGCTGTTCACAGATAATGGAATTAGTGAAATAAATCAACTTTTTGATGATATTCTAATTATATGACCAGCACCTGTATAGTTGAGTATCATCAGCATAACAGTGGAAACTAATACTGTATTTTCTCATTATATTAGCAAGGGGCAACATGTATATTGAAAATAGCAGAGGACCTAGGACAGATCCTTATGGCACTCCATATTTTACTGGTGATAAATGAGATGACTCCCCATTTAAATAAACAGAGCGCTAACGATCAGACAGGTAGGATCTAAACCATCTTAGAGCCTGCCCTTGAATGCTTGTATAGTTTTGTAATCGATCTATGATGTCATGATATATGGTGTTGAACGCAGCACTAAGATCAAGTAAAACTAGCAATGAAATGCAGCCTTGATCTGACACAAGAAGCAAGTCATTTGTAAATTTTAACAAGTGCAGTTTCTGTTCTTTTGTGGGGCCTGAAACCTGAAAATCTTCATAAAGATCTTTTTTTTTTTTTCCAGGAAGGAGCACAATTGAGCAGACACAACTTTTTCAAAATTCTTAGACATAAATGGGAGATTTGAAATGGGCCTATAATTTGCCAGTTTACTAGGATCTAGTTTTGGTTTCTTAATAAGAGGCTTAATAACCACCAGCTTAAATGGTTTTGGTGACCTAAAGATAACGATGAGTTAATAATATTGAGAAGCTGTTCTTCGGATTCAGGTAACAACTCTTTCAGTAATTTAGTGTGTTTAGGATCTAATAAACATGTTGTTGGTTTAGATGCAGTGATATGTTTATTTAGCTCTTCCTGTCCTTTAGTTGTAAAGCACTGCAGTTTATCTTTGGGTGCGATGGATTAGACCCTGTAGAATCTGTATTTCTTATTGTATTTTAGATTTTATCTATTTTATCAGTGAAGAAAATCATAAAGTCATTACTATTAAACGTTGATGGAATATTTAAATCGGGTGGCATCTGGTTATTTGTTAATCTAGCCACTGTGCTAAATAAAGGCCTTGAATTGTTCTGGTTATTTTCAATGATTTTGTGGATATGCTTGGCCCTGGTAGTTGTTTAGAGCCATGAATGGAACTTCTTGTTGTGAGCCCTGTCCTACACCAATAATGCTCACAGGTGACTCACACAGGGCACTGAAAGGGGCAGCATCCATGGTGCTTTGGTAGGAATCCCAATTCGTCAGTCATCCAATGTGACGTTGAGAGTGACCGTCTGAAAAGGAACGTCTCGGATACATATGGTAACCCTCATTCCCTGAAGGAGGTAATGGAGACGTCACATCACGTCCCACCGCCACGGTTGCTGTACCTTTTTATGGTCACACTGTGATCAGCTGTAGCTGGATGCAATAATTGCATGCCAGTGTGCACTGGCTCGTTTAGTTTACAATCGAAGTAGATTTGTTTATCGAAGCGATATCCCAGTTTGTCAGTCATCCGACGTGACGTCTCTATTCCCTCCTTCAGGGAACGAGGGTTACCATACATAACCGAGACATTCCTCTCAACATTTGATGAATCCATTATTGGATTTAATCCCTTGTCAGCTAATCTTAGGCTACTCCTTTGCAAATTTAGCCTGACTCCACCTCGGCCTGGTTGATTTATGGTTGTTATTACCCATTTTATCCTATGTGTGCTAAAGCTCATTGCTTGTAAAAGCTGTTAATTGCTTAATTATGGAGATAAAACAGTGATCATGACTGGAGTCACCAATCGTGCGCTAGTGAAGACATCTTTCAGTGCTGCTGCAAAGGCAAGCTTTTAATTGTGCTAGTAAGTATTGAACTTTTTGTGCATAACTCATCCTTCACTGTTTATACTACGGACTTGAATGATTGTGCCATTACTTTTCTAAAGTATAAGAACTCCCTGGAAACAACCCAGAACACTATAGAAACTGCATAGCAACGCCCTGGCAACCAACAACAATACTCTAGCAACCATATAGCAACTCCCTAGAAACCAACCAGAACATCCTAACAACTGTAACCACCCAGAGCACCATAGAATCTGCGTAGCAACTTTCTGGCAACCACTGACAATACCCCAGTCAGTGTATATATATATATATATATATATATATATATATATATATATATATACACACAGTACAGACCAAAAGTTTGGACACACTTTCTCATTCAAAGAGTTTTCATTATTTTCATGACTATGAAAATTGTAGATTCACACTGACGGCATCAAAACTATGAATTAACACATGTGGAATTATATATGGAATTATATACATAACAGAAAAGTGTGAAAAAACTGAAAATATGTCATATTCTAGGTTCTTCAAAGTAGCCACCTTTTGCTTTGATTACTGCTTTGCACACTCTTGGCATTCTCTTGATGAGCTTCAAGAGGTAGTCACCTGAAATGGTCTTCCAACAGTCTCGAAGGAGTTCCCCGAGAGATGCTTAGCACTTGTTGGCCCTTTTGCCTTCTGTCTGCGGTCCAGCTCACCCCTAAACCATCTCGATTGGGTTCAGGTCCGGTGACTGTGGAGGCCAGGTCATCTGGCGCAGCACCCCATCACTCTCCTTCTTGGTCAAATAGCCCTTGATGCCTTCAGTGTGACTCTACAATTTCCATAGTCATGAAAATAAAGAAAACTCTTTGAATGAGAAGGTGTGTCCAAACTTTTGGTCTGTACTGTATATATATATATATATATATATATATATATATATATATATGTGTATGTGTGTGTGTGTGTGTGTGTGTGTGTGTGTGTGTGTGTGTAACTATTTAGCTTTTAGTTAACTGTTTATCTGTATTTTAACTTACCTTATTTATTCATCTCTGACAGGACTCCAAAAACAAAATAAATAAATAAACACATATATACATACTGTACATACATACATTCATACATAAATGCATAGGTTCATAATACCCAAGAAGACAAATCTATTTCTGTGATTTGCTATCATTGTTCATAAAAAGAAATAATGTGATTGTGTTACTGAATGAACAACTAGTTGCTCATTTCACTTAAGACCTCCTAAATTTTTTTGGAGTAAATTTGGTTGTAGAACTGTGTGTGTCGGTGTGTGTGTAAAGAACACAGTTTAGCACTTGGAAGAAAAAATGACAACCGTATTACACACTCTTGTGTACGTGGCCATTTAGTGAACTTTATCACACCACTTTCTTTACTAATCTGTCCTTCAAAAAATTAGCTAGTTTTATTGAATTTTACCAAGGTTATGTTTCATTCATGCCATGCTCCCACGTGCTTAATGGACATTACTATATATCTTAAGCCTAAAGGAGACATAAGTGAGGGAGTTGATCAATCCTTACACTGTGATTTATATGGATATGGCAGGGAAATGGCAGTCTGGGATAACATGCCCGATAATAAATGACAGAATGTCTTTGAATGTCAGAATGTCAGAATGTCCATCCTTCCACCCATTAGCCTGAAAAATGTAACGGGACTGAGGATTTTAGTCCAACACATACATTTATATATATATATATTTTTTTTAAATCTAACAGAATACATCAGCGGATGGGGTGACAACATGCATGAGATCTGTACTTTAATTGCATCTTGCACAGTTGGGTGGTCAGGACACATTCTCTGTCCACTTGGGTTTCTTTTAAATCATCTGAGTGTAAGCGAACAAGTCTTTAAAGCCAGAAATTGAGGTGACTTAAGGACTCAGTGCTGCCAAGACTGTAACAGGAGAGGCTAGTAGCGCTTTAAGCATTAGGAATGTAATGCTTACAGCAATGGAATGTTTCATGCTGTTTTAGCTTGGACTCCAGCCCTGCACTAAAAGAGCATTGATCAAAGTGTGCTAGCACGGTGGCCAAAACAACTGAGAGGCACTTTAGTTTTTTCTGTGATATTTAAAGTAACATTTCACTCTGAAATGTGTCAATCATTTGCACGTCTTGCTCTGACCCTTTATTATTTTCTTTCTGCAGTGAAATGCAATGGAAGATATTAGAAGGTATAAGCTGTTCTTTTCCATACAACAAAAACAGAGGTAAAAAAAAAAATTGAACTTGGCCTTGTGGTCAATTAAAACTCCACTTTTAGATGTGTTATGCCAGGTTTGATGGCACTGATGGCAAATAGCATTAGTTCTCTTTTAAATCACGACATGTTTTAAATGGAACAAAAACTGGAAATTAGATTTTAACCTGTAAGACTTTAAAACTTCAGCAGAATTCAAATACAGAAACAGCTATTTTTAGTCCAGAAGACATATGATATAGCAAACACCTCATATTGCCAACTTTCCTACACTTTTAGTATGTTTTTCTAACTTGTCATTGAATATAATGTTATTTTTTAGGTTGTTATGCTAGAAAAGGTGCTAAACAAATCTGTGGTTGCTTGGTTTTGGCCAATTACCTTTTTCAATCAAGATAGGACTGTATAAAAGTTTGCCTTCTCACGCTCACTTATCACTCTATGAAAAAATTATGGAGTGTATCACATAATAGAATATACCTTGGTGAGATTCCAATGTTGTTAGCGGTACTGTATAGAGTATGCCAAGCTAAACAGCACTTCTCAGTCGGGACTTAACAACCGTAATGTTTCATAATGCTTACATAACTGATGTTATAGGGATAGAGGCTAAGCAGTGCATATGAGGTGAGATGATTTTGCTGACTTCGCTTTTGTTCTCATCAGTGTTCTGTTGCCTGGTGAGTAAGTTAATGCAATAGTTACAGCAGAAGTGGAATCATCTTCAGTGAATGACTTTATAATCGATTTGTGAATTCAGAATATGGAACTAGCAAAATATGTACCATTTATCTATTAAAGTGGGACATTTTGGTTACTTGGATGGAATTCCAAAAGAATGGCACTTAATTTTGGACAACTCCAATTTCATCAAAATATTGTGGCATATAGAGAAATGTTAATAGTTCATGATGAAAAATAAATAAAAAAATTAATAAATCACGTTCAAGCAAGTTTAATGCATAAATGTGTCAAAGTATTGAAATTACACGATAAAACCAAAAAGCAAAAGTTTATTAAGACAGATGTGTAAAACAAACACATCAGAAAACAAAATGCTTACTTCCGCTATACATCAGTAATTTTTCTAACACCAGTTGAGACAAAATGGAAGTAGCAAAAAATATAATCTTCCATATTTTCACATAAGGCCTAGCATAATAGATTATCAAAAATGCCAACCCATTCTCACTCCAAAAGCGTCAAAAACCGAAGCATGGTCAAGCGCCTCTAGCGTCACTTTTATGACTTCAAATGTGCTGAAATGTGCTGTCGCAATATCGACGCACTACAACCTTCATTGCTTTCAGTGAGAAACATTTGGCATCAGTATTTCGACGCGAGGGCATGAGATGTCATAGGTGAGATGTTTATCTCTATGAAATCGCGTGCCATAGACCATCAATCTGTTTTATATTAATTTCAGGTTCAATGATGTAAGTTGTATTTGTAGTAAAATCATGGTAATCACGACACTTGCAATAGTAATAAATGAAATTTGAAGTTAAAACACAGTAAACGGGACATTTACCATGTTTTTACCACAGTAACTGTAGTTTTACTATTGTATATTAATAGTCAATACAACAATACAATAATCATCAAACCAACTATGTTTGTATCACTGTAATGTTAGTGTTTTTATGTGTTTTATATGACAGATCACAGTAATCATATACGGTACCATGCTTTTAATACCTTTTAATGTAAATCCAAAAAAAAAAAAAACGAATTAAAAAAATAAAAAAAAATTCCATCTTGCAGTTCATTCATATCAGTTTATATCTAAATATTTTGCTCTCAGATCATTATTAATATTCTGTATATAATTCAATTTTATTTTCTCTCCCTTTTTTATTATATTTATTTTTAGCTGAAAAGATGTAAAGGAAGCAGTCAGCCCAGTGATGTTTGTTGAGAGGTATTCCTTCAGAAATGGAGAAGACAGAAAGATGCAGAGGGAGACATTTGTGTGCCGGATGAGACTTCTTGAACGTGATTTCATAGAGATAAACATCTCACCTATGACATCTCATGCCCTCGCGTCGAAATACTGATGCCAAATGTTTCTCACTGAAAGCAATGAAGGTCGTAGTGCGTCGATATTGCGACGCCAAGAGGCACATTTGGCGTCATAAAAGTGACGCTAGAGGCGCTTGACCATGCTTCGGTTTTTTACGCCTTGGGAGTGAGAATGGGTTGAAAATGTAGGGTGTGGCTATCATTTGGTAAAATGTAAGAAAGACATACTATATTTGTCAGTTCGGTTGCTTTACTACCATTCACAAATACTCCCCCATGGCCTCATGGGATAGTAAAGTGTCTATCGTATGCATACTTCAGAATCACACCAGATGAAGTAAGACTGCTTTTTGTCTACTGTTTTATGAGTACTGTGAATTCGGACATACTATTCTTGGTTTTCACCTACCATATCGTAGATTAATATGTGATTTTTGGATTCAGCCCATGGCTGTTACAAAGGTGGGTGTGATCTTTCAACACCTATTTTAGTTCAATCTATCATTCACCTGTCATAAATCTGACAAGTACATAGAAATATCCCACATCTGATTTGAAAGGAAGCACAACAACCCTGCTTATACTTCATTTCAAAGGTTAAGTTTGTGTTCCACTCCAAATGCATAGAATCATAAGGTTCTTTGTGAGCGATCCAGGTCACATGTTTCCAAAGAACAGGTTCTTTGTTGAGGTCCAACTTCATAAGTCCTAATATATGGATATTTTTTGATCCGTTTCTACTGATTAAAGTGCCGTTAATGATGGCGAAATGGCCGAGGATAACATTTGAAGAGATGCTTTTTGAAAGCTGACCCTGAGACATGCTCGCTTCTTTCATCTCTCCCTCCCCTCGTACCCTGTTTCTTTTACTATTCTCTCAAGCTGTGCCGTGGTAATGACAGCACTCACAAAAATGCAACCAGGGCTTTTTAAGTGGACCCGACTCTCTGTGATTCATATACATTGTCTTTCTGTCAAGTGAGAGAGGAGAATAGCTGGTGATTCGTGACAATTTTAAAGACTCCGCTGCCAGAGGCCGCTTTAAGGCAAAACGGTGCTGCATTTTTGACGGCTCTCAAGCAGCTGAATGTATCTGAGATGAATTGTGTGATTTGCATGAATATTTCTGCTTTATTGCCAGAGAGCTGTATGAAAGGTAATTGCATTATGAGTCCACGGAAAAATGATCGTGAGTGATAGCGTTCTGTAACCTCCATACATGCATGCATATTGAGGTAGCGGTGAATAGTGGCAATCAAAACAGAGATTCACTCCGAGAGACGATTTAAAAGCATATTGAAGCATTACATACACTTTTATGCATCATAGACAAGCAAGGCAAGGATGTTTCAAGTCCATCATTTGGCTGGAATCCAATGGTCATATCAGTGCTCATTAAATCTCTTTAAAAGGGTTTAAATAAAAAAAAAAATGCACATTTTTCAGATTTATTTATTTTATTTAACTTGAAGGCCCCCCATATGAATGATAACTAGGTTGTGCAATTACACAGTAACAGTCAAAGAGAAAAGTTAATCCGATGCATCCCATGCATCACAATGAGATCTTGTTCACCTAAAGAGACCTGAGAGAAACACCCAAGTGGATTCAAGTACCTTGACTTTCCATTCAGTTGATGGAGAACTTAGTGTAGCCAGAGGACTGAATACAAACTTTCCATCCGTCCGACCATAATGACTATGAAAGAATCTCAAAACATTCCACGCTGTGGTTCGGATGTCAAGAATCGAATCTGTCTCGATCTGACAATGCTTCACTGGGAAAATTTTTGGCTTTAACAGAAAGGTGGTGCACTTGCTAGTTATCTGAAAGATCGATACAGCCAATCCCACTCGGAGGAAGACTGACTTTTAACGAGAGAGCTCTGTAAGAACGACTGCCTCCAACTATAATATATGCAGTCAATAAGATGCAAGCAGATCAGGTCCAGAGGAGCAGCGGTGAAACCATGTTAAATAATGAGCAGTAACCGTGTCTTCCTGACCCATATACTGTTTACCTCATTCTGTCTGCCTAGTATATACTCTTTTCGTGATTCCCATCCTTGTTGATAAAGGGCCGAGTTGCCTAATCCACTTTTGGAGGCCGAACCACATTATGCTGTCCCGTTTATCAAATCCAAACCCGATTTTTGCAAAGGTTAATGGCCAGGCATGCAGGAAAAAATAGTGCAAAGGCAAATGTTTTAAGTGGAGCCCTTTGCAATTCAAAACAAGGGATAACATTTGCAGTATTTCGGATGCATCTGAATTACCTTTGTAAGAATCTGGCCTGATTAAACAGGTGAGGATAGTGAGGCTTTGTGGGAAGCCAACTTTTCCACAGTTATTACCGTAAAAAAAGAAAAAAAAAACTTTTCCTGAAGGCTTAGAATGAATGTAGTTACTGCAGCCAGAGGCAAAATAATTGGACACGCTAACAGAGAGTGGTTTGTCCCATAACCTTTTCTCTAGAAGGTCACACAGCAGAGGAAGAGGAAAATGTAGTAATTTTTTATTGAGGTGAACCCAAGTCTTCTACTGCTATGATGATGTTGTTAGTTAAGTTATCCTGTTTTTGAGTATCACGTGATGGGAATGGTTGAACTATGACAGTTTTTTCCAATGAATGTTGACACTATTGTTAAGCATGAGCGATACCTCCAAGGGCCAAAGAGTGTGTTATTCAAGCTGGGCTACACGCTAAAGTGTTTGTAGACACATATTTCCGAATGCCATAAGGGCTTTCACCATGAGAACATCAAGTTTTCAGGATATCTAGGTGATGTAATGTCCTTGGTTTGCTTTGCCAAGTGTTTCCAAGGTACACTACACTCTCATTTTATTAGTCCTATTATATTTGTAACTGGTGTGTGTAATGTTTTTGGATATTAAAATATGTTCTTCAAATGGAGTTTAATATGCAGAGACATATAAAAGTAAGCTTGATTAATATATAAAAAAAGGTTTAAACACTGATTTGCTATCAAAACATTGTTCTGTTTGTTTTAACATCCCGCTTGGTCCTGCATAGCAACACTGGCTCAGCCAATGATGTGAGTTTGGGGCAGGGTCATGTGTATGCTCGACCAACGGCAGATGGGGGAGTGTTTTGGAATCTTATTTGACAACAGACATTATTTTTTACATTTTTAAATTTGGAGACAGAAATTGCACACTTTATCTTTAAAAAGATGTATGCCTTTGTTTTTACTATTATCATTTTAATTTGACAATTTTAAGTGGTTTTAAATGGACATGAATGAAATGGGGAATGACATAACATACAAGCTGGACTCAAACTCTCAAAGTCTGCATTAGCAGCACAGCTCAGTGTGTCAAAGCAGGTGTTGTGAACCACTACACCACAGCTCCAACTAGTTTTATGCATTTTTCAAAAAATTGCAATAACTGTGATGTCAATGGCATACCTATTAAGTGTTTACTTTATATAAATGTGTATTTACTCAGATTCATAGTGTTTCTCTACATAGTGACATCACTCACTACTGGACTGGCATAAATAATGAACCTTTTTTAGTTTGCTGATCCAGGGGGATCTTTTTTTTTTTTTTTTGACAATGTTGTTGTCTGTGTGCTAAACTTTTCAAAAAATGTAAAGACAAAACTTTAAAATTTTTAGTACATTGTTGTTCTGTAAATCCTAAATATCTTCATATATCACCTGTTCTTGGTAATTTCTGAGTTGTATACATTGGTAAATGCAAATTACCCATCCAGCATTTGTAAAGGAGTAGTCAAAGTTAAGTCAAAGTAAATTATACCTGTTTTGTACCTGAATACAATAGTAAGTGAACTGAGTAAAAAAAAAAAAAAAATAATAATAATAAAATAAAAAAACCTTTCTCCTGACATAATGAGAAATTAACAGCTCTGGTGGACATGGTGCTTCCTGGTCGAAAATGTTAAGCTGTATTTAATACAGGCAGGTTGACCCATTCTCAGGTCCCACTGTATTAAAAAGAGATTCTGAAGCCACTGGCAGTCCTTATTCTGGCACATAATTTATTAAGTGAGAGTGCTGGGAGAGTGCCGCTATTTTTCTGCTTCATGTTACCAGCAATGTCCCCCTGCCTGCTTCATTTGTACTGAATAATGTGATGCTGTCCCAGCCACTGAAATATTGGCCACAAAAAACTCTTACGAGACTCATTTAATTTGCAAACCGGTGTTCGCATGCACTTCATTATCAGCTGGCTGCACCACACCACACCACAGTTTTGTGGTCATCTCATGTCCTTTAATCATGAATAGGTTCATCTATAAAAAAAAAAAAAAAAAAGAATTCTGCTTTGATTGACTGAAGTGGAAAAGACAACTATCAAAACAAAATAAAATAGGAGAGGATATCATATAGAGGACCTCTGCAGACTTTTGTTTCTAATATTATTATTTTTTTATGACAAATTTCATTAAGGTTGTAACATTCCATGCTACTCAAAAAAACAAAACAAAACAAAAAAATATATATATACACACCTTGCTATCTGTACTGAGACATTTGTCATTTGAACTTATATATAGTTGCTCTGTTGTTAGTTTTGACTGCTTTTATTGTCCTCATTTGTAAGTCGCTTTGGATAAATGCATGACAAAAATGTATACAAGATTTTTCAAAATACTTGCACCACTGCAAAACTCAGGGGTGTGGTTGTTACGTTTTACTCTGTAGCATCTGTTTAGGTCCTGTCCAGTTGACATGCATGACGTGCAAAGCTACACAGTTCATAAATGCCTTTCATCAACTTAACATCTGTTTCACTTTTCTTTCCTTTGTCAGTTGTCCAATGCATTACCAGCTTGATCGGTGCCTGTATAAACAAATGAGAGTTTAGGGAACTAACCATGGCAGATGTATTTATAGTGATGTTCTTGGCCGTATACGTTCAGGAGCCCATCCGCTTGAAAATGTTGTAACACACTACATACAATCACTCTCCTGGCAGCCCTAAAAATGATTGATAATGGAAGGCTGCCTCCTATTTTATAACCCCTTGTGTTGGCGTTCCAGACTTGGCTGCCTGCCAAAAGGTTCCCGTGGATCTTTGCTTGTCCTTGCTGCTGTACTTTACTACCAGGAGAACAAACAAAGGTGACAAATTACACCAGCTCTTAAACCGCTATTATCCCATGCTTACGAGTCTAGTAAAGCATCCATCACTGATGACCAACTCATACATCTATGCCCAATTCATGGGAATTTTCTGACATTAATAAATAGGATTTTATATAAAAACATCTTTGCGGTAAATGTTAAGTAAATGTAATTGCAGACTTGTGGATACATCAGCATAAATAGATTAGCGTCAAATACAGATAAATGCCTTTACTGAACAACTTAAATATGGGGCAAGATGTAAAATTTGATCTATATTCATGCAGGCCACCTGGTAAAGTTCAAACTTTATGGATGTTATATAAGGGGAAGAATTTATGATCTGCCCTGAACTTCACCTGTATTTTAGAACATTGCTCATGCACGTGTTTTATATATGAAGCTCAAGCATGACTGTTGTCACAGTTATGGACTACTTTTGTTGTGTTTTCCATTAGTTTCTGTCTCCATGCCTGTTCAGTTTCCTTAATTAGTTGTTAGTTGCGGGTTAAGAGTTTATTCATTAGTTGTTAGTTCATTTTTATCTTTAAGGTCCATTCTTAGTGCAGTCTTTGTCCGGTCTTGAGTCTACAATGTTTACATCTTTGTGACATCTGTATGTTGGATTACCTTGTTGGATTAAAGACTTTGGAGTCTTCATCTTCTTCTTCATTGTGTATTTATGAAAGAGTGGCCGTTAACTGCATATAATGAACCGCTTAAAGTGACATAATCCAATAACCATAATACGTGCACCAATTAATTTGTGATCATTTACCAAGCACACTAACTCTTTTTTTTAACGTATGTTTGTCTGTAGATACAAATTGTAGTCCATTACAAATTACATTACAAAAAATTGTAGATAGTAACTTAATCGGTTGGATTACATTTAATCTGATTACTTTGAGATTACTTCTTACTAGTGCTGTCAACGTTAACACATCATATTAAACTGGAAGACTTTCTAAATGTTTAATTTTCCTTTCCTTTTAGAAAGGAAAAATTAAGAGAAAGAAAAAAGAGAAGAATTAGAGGGAATCAATACATTATGAACAATAGTAATTTTTAAGTAATTTTAATCTGATTATGAGCACTTTAAAACGTAACATAATCTAGTCCTTAATATTTGGGATTTGATTACTTAATCCAGATTACCTGGAATCAGTTACTACCCGGCACTGCTTGAAGTAATTACACGTTTGCTCTGGGCTTTCATTCACATTCAAACCGAGAAATGCAGTGTATGTAAACAACATGACTGCTTCTTTAGCCAGCTGAACCGCAAAACTGGATAAAAATGAGTTCAAGATGACTACCATTACAAATTTAACTCTTTGACACTTTCTTCTTTGCAAAATGTTGCGTATGACTAGCTTAAATTGAATACTTTTCTGCTTCCAATTTATCAGAAGAGACCCCAGATGAATTGTTACCACATGTCGAGCCTTAAACATTTCCTGGATGTCTAGAGTTATTAAGAAAGATACAGTGCAGAGAAGGGGTTGCCTTCATTCTCTGACTCGATTATGACAAGGACTTGAGAACAGAATGACTGATATTATAAAGCTTACAGGGCGAGTAGGGGATGCTGGGATAGATTAACCTTGAGAAGTCATTGCATACTGAAAATCCAGTTATCTGACGGAAAAGCACCGGTCCCGTGGGAGGTTTAGGCTTAGGTAAGGACAGGGGCGTGATATCAAGCATGTGTTCTGAATGATGTGAGAAGGCTTGCCGTAAGTCCGGTCAAGTATGTTTCTGATTGAAAGTGATAATAGAAACCGCCTGCTGAAATATTGGCGGCGTACACACATATATACATCACACACATGTGAGACAGATCTCCCGAATACAAGCACACACTTTTATCAGCACTAAAAATGCATTAATGATGACAGTTCTGTAGAAACGAGAGCCTACTAGCTGATGTAATTGGGTCATGCAAAGTTGCAATGGTTCATTTTACTAGTTCACGACCAGAAACAATTTCACCTCTGACGCAGAATTCCCTTTTCTTTTCTTTTTTTCACATGACTTTACATTGGTAACAGGGAATAAACAGTTTTGGAGGGCCATGTGCTATATCAAAGAACCCAAGACCTGTCCGCAGCGAGCCGATGAGTTCCAGAACATTGATTTCCATTGAGGAGGACCTGATGCTGTGACAAACCGTACAGTTGATCAAATTTGTGAACACGTGGCACATTTCAAGATCCCTACCAAATGGTTCAGCAACCCACGCAGTTCCCTTAACAAAAATGTCTACCAGCCCAACACCATATGCAGTCTGAATGCTCCATGTACTCCCCATGAGAGAAGACTGATATTCTGATATTCAGAAGACAAATATTATTCATTGTGCTTGTTTAGGCACATTTACTGTATGATTGCTCAAACTCGTGGTTAGTATTTTTTTAAAGTAAACTCTGTGGTGTGTGTGTAATGCATCCTACACATATGTTATGCTACAGACCTGAACACAAGTCAGCAAAATGGGTGAACCTTAAAAGCACTAAAAAAAGTGTACTTCAAACACACACACAAAAAAAGTTCAACGTTCAACTTAAAGTGCATTTTAAATAATTATATTTTAATATTTTGCCATGCTTTAAAGTACACTTATTTTGATGTGTTGACTAACATACTAAAGCACATGTAAAGTACTCTATTGTATTTTTAACTGTAGAGTGTTATTCTTTGTTACCTTTCAATTTAATATATTTTAAATGTCCCAAACTGCAACATCATCATTGTGTCACAAATGTGTATTTACCGATCATTTTAAACACATGGCCTACAAGTATCAATAGAAATGACACTGAAGAATATTTTAGTTTACCCTAAATGGTTGTCAGTATATTTGGCATTACACTTAACCACATTTAATATTTATGACATAAAGATACACTGTAGTTCTACTGAAATGGGTCAAAAAGCATTCTGAAGTTTAGCTATAAATGTAAACTATTTTCATTTATTTGCAAATAAGTATCAGGAAACATTACATTCATTTTTTTTAAATAAATATATGTTTTTATAATAATAAATTAATATGCAACATTTTCATTAGTACTCTTTTTAAAAGTGTACTTTTTCACAAAGGACCAGAGGCAACAGAATAACATAGCGAGTGGAAGGAAGCAACACATCAGGGTTAACCCTAACACCTAGCAATGGGCTAAAAACGTTCAAACACTTTCAAAGCTGTATGATTTATGGAAGATGATTGTCTCCTCTAACTGGGCGTTAGCCGTATTCACATCCTAATAGACTATGTTAATATTTGTGTTCCATCAAAATTCCACTATGTTTATCAGAAAGTGTCTATTGTATTTTTAAAGACACACCTTTTTAAAGTAGAAAGAGGTGTTAGCAATTAAGATATATTTGTTTAGCCGCTCTGGCCTTCAGATTCTACACAATATCCTGCAAAAGGAAAAAAAAACAGCAACACAGTGTTTTGGAACAACAAGAGGTTCAGTAAATAATGACAGAACTTTCTTTTTTTATATAGTGAAAACTAGCATTTCTGTGGGGAATTATGTCTTTTTGAATGCTTAGCTTAACTCTGAGGCTCAGAGGCTTGTGTGTGAGTGTTTTCACATGTTTTAGGTGTAGACTTAAAACGAAACACCAAAAAAAAAAAAAAAAAAACTTGTTTGCTGAAGCAAACATCACATAGACGTGTTCTTTTCCTCAGTGGCGAAACAATCCTCTGTACTTTTAATCGGCAAACAAACAGCACAGAGCTCCTCTCACAATTCTATTGCTATTTGTTTACATTTGCACTTCTTTCTCTTTCTCTTTTGCTTTCTCTCGCTGTCTTTCTCTCTGCCTTCATAAAACTGGCACGGCTGAGTCCCACGAGACAGATTCCACCTTCACTCTGAAAGGATACCCATCTGCCCTGCAGCCAAATTCCTGCCATGTTTCTGGGAACATTACTCTGCTTTTGAAATCCTCCCATGGTAGGGCAGGAGCTTCTCTTTCAGGGCCAAACGCAACAAATTATTTAAAAGGCAGACACCAAAGTGACAGTCTCCAGTGGGTCTTTATCTACACAAGAGAAAAACTCAGAGTGTGAGTGAATGAGAGGCCTGGGAGAGGGTAGCTGTCCTGTGAATGTTTGCGGAGACTTGAAAATTGCTTTAAAACCACGCTGCAAATATTGCAATAGAGAGATTAATAGTGACTCTATGATTGAACTCTTTAGGAACTGTCTGTGTAAACACTGATTCATAGCAGGGTCTTTATGTGACAGACTATGCTGTCTGTATGCATGCAGAAAAATAGTTTGAATATGACAGATTGTGTTTTGTCTTAAAGGGATAGTTTAAAAATATCTCTTTTACTCTTCCTCATGCTGTGCAAACTCAACTTTGTTCCTTTCTTTTTTTCATGTATTTGTTTTGAAGAATGTCTTTGTTGATTTTCACCATATAATGAAAGTGATGCAGCAAAGCTAAATAAATAAATAAATAAAACACCAAAGTTCAAATTAAAAGTAATCTGTATGATATCTTCTGAGGAACTGGTATTCAGAGTATCCATGTATTCAAACTTGGTACATCACCTGCCATGACGTGTCTTGCATATACACAAATCAGATTTTTTTTTTTTTTTTACATTATGCTTTTTTGCTATTTTTGGAGCTTGGTAGCCCATGTTCAATGTTTGCTTTAATTGACTGGAAAAGAGCAGTTTGACATTTCTTCAGTTTCTACATTTGTGTTCCACAGGAGAAAAAAAAAATCCATATGGGTTTGGATTGACATATGGGTGAGTAAATGACAGAACTTGAATTACTCAGTGGACTCTCCCTATAATTACTGTCATTTTGGATGAAAAACAAAGCAGTACAATTAAAACTGTTGACGTATGTCTGTGTTCTTGCAACTGTGAAAGTTTGCTTCATCCTGCAAATCTTATCTTCCATGTTGAGCCCTCCTGACTTTAACCTGGCATACATCAGCATACATTCCCAGAGATGTCTCCACGTCTGACCCTTACGCTCATGATCTGAAACCCTGTCATCCACACTTATCCAAACCGTCCTCCCTTATATACATATACCCTCTGTGACAACCTCCAGATGTATAACAGCCATGTCGCTGCTTGAATAACATTTTCAGAAAAAGAAACAATAGAGTGGTTAAAAAAAAAAAAAGAGCAGGACAAATTCGCAACTATCGCAGCCATGTCTACCACAAAAAGGGTTGACTTTTTTTAATTAATTTCTTTACATGAAATAATGCAGCAAACACCAGTAAACTGACCACCTAAATCTTTGGAAATTCACCTTTTCTGATTAATTTAACCTATTAACTGCCTTTTTCCCTATCACATGTTTTAGTATTCACCCTAAATTAGTAATTATGTTTTTAAGCTACAAAAAAGCAAACATTGCCATACCATAGAAATGGTAATTAAAAACCTTTTAGAATGCTCCTCCCCTTAGTGGGTTGTGGCAAGTGTCACATTACATAATTTACTACAATATTTTATAATCAAACTCCTAATCTTGGCAAATCACATATCTTTGGAAAGGTCAGAGTCTCGAGGTTCCATTGGTGACTATATTGTGATATAAGTAATATCGTGACAGAAATATATACATTTGCGACAGGAAAATAAATAAAGTAAGTAATTACAATGTTGTTTGGGAGTCACCCAGTTGCTATTTATGATATAACGTTGAAACTTTTTTTTTCTTTTTTTTTTTTTTAAGATCAACTTCAAATTTGAAACCTAACATACTTAGACATTAAAATGCATCTGAACTTAAATGGATGTAATTCATAAATGCTTTTGAAAAATACAAATCAAAGCCATATGTCTATGTTCAGAAAGTAAATTCTGGCAATAGGTTTTTAACGGCAAAAAAGGGTTTGATTTTGGTAAAGTAGACTGTCAGTAAATCTGACCACTAAAAGGCTAGTTCACAGAAAAAGAAAAAAGAATCTGTAGTTTCAAACCTGTATAACTTTGTTTCTTCTGAGGAACACAAAATAATTTATTTTGAAGGATATGAATAGTCTGAAGAAATGAGGAATATTCTGAAAATAAAATCTTGAAGAAATGAGAGGATGAATTGGTACAACTTTTTAAGTAATTATGTTTTTAAGCTACAATTTCAATAAATATGTCTTGTGCAGGGCTTCGAATAAAATATCAAACCAAGTGGCATTTGTAAACAAATGCTGCTTAAGCTGTTCTTAGAACTACTGCTTTTTGTGCCATTTTGTAGTCACACATCTAATTGGTCCCAGGGAGATCTTAGATTTACAAGCATCATATTAACTTACAAACATGCTTCACAAATATTTGACTGAGAAAAAGTCTGGTTGTGCATGTTTCTTCAAAATAAAATGCCAATATTTTGATGGACTTAGCTGTCCAAATGCCTTTAGAGGCCATTGACGAAATTAAATCCTTGGCGGGGATTTCATAAATAAATAAATAAAAACTGTTCCTACATGCATGAAAAGTGAATTAGGGAAGATGTTTCACTGAGTTTTAACTGATGGATTGCCAGCTTGTTGGCAGAACAGCAGAGCCTCCTCCAAGACTTAATTTTTCAGCTTGTATGTGGTCGGCTGTCAAAAGGTTTAGCCTGCCCTGCTGTGTGTGAAACCTCTTCTGTATGATTAGAACTAACGTTAAAGTGCTAATTCTGCTTGTGCACATTCACACATCATTGAATGATTTCCATGAATTCATGCATGTGCTTTTGCTGGCCGCTTCGGTTGCACATTAAAGGAAACAGATAGTGAAATAATTTCCTGTTATGGAGTTTCGATAGCGCATTGTTTGGTATCCTGGTGATGCTAATGTGACAACAGAGGGATGTTTGATTATTCAGTCCTTTTATTTTCTTGTTTTTAACATTGTTAAAGTCTCTTGTGACTTTAATGGTTTAATGGGTGGATTTCAATTGGCAATGTGTGTATTGCTTCCTAGATTAAAGAATCTAGATCTATAAACCTATAAATGACTTAATCTTGTTAATTAAAACTATTATGTATTTTCTTTTTTTTCTCCTTTTATTGAAAAAAAAGTTGAAATATAATAAAATAAAAAATAATCTTATAATTTTAATATAAAATTAAATATTAGATAAACAAATTAACAACTTAAACTTAACAAAAAACGGAATGTTGCCTTAGCAATTAATCAAAATAGACAAAAAATTAATAACATTTAGCCTGACGTTGTAAAGCGTTGTAGAAATATTACAATGACAAGCACATATAACAAAATCCCTCAATTTAAATGAAAATGAAATTAAACTGAAAATATATATTTTTAATTCACCATTTTTAGAGATTTTTAGCCTGTTCTGCATGAGAGAGTTGAGTCACACATGTGTATATGGGGTGTGTGTGTGTACCTACTTAACCATATTTTGGGAGTTTCTACCAGAAAGTGAGTAAAACCTGACAAAAAACATTTGGGGACATCCTCATTTATTAAACTGGTATGAAAATAAAGTAAACAATTATTAGTATTTTATTTTTATTTTTTATTGTAAAAAAAACCGAGAATGGTTTCTGTTAAGGGTAGGTGTGGGTTTATGTTAAAAAGTGTATAACTATCTGTATATAAAAACAACAGAAGTCATGTCCCTAAGGTATGTCCCTATATTAGAAAGCTAAGTAAATGTGTGTGTGTGTGTGTGTGTGTGTGTGTGTGTGTGTGTGTGTGTGTGTGTGTGTGTGTGTGTGTCATGGGAAGAGTACAGGGTCAGATGTCAAAGTCTTTAAGAGTCATGAGGTACATAAGTGCTTATAAAACATTTTAAACACTAACATAATTTCCTGCGTGCACATTCAGCAAGAAAACAGAAGTTTTGTGGCAGCACTGGGGTTGAGGGAGGTCAAAGGTCATGACAGATTCCAAGTGTAGGCAGTGCTGAAGAGAGAAGGAGAACATGATTATCAATAAAGGCATGATCTTGTGCAGGACATGGAGAAACTCTTGTCTCACTCGAAAATGAGAGGCATGACCCTATGAGCTGATGTATTTCTTGCCACATTACAAAACATCAGAATGGCATTTTTAATCTAATACTGCTCAGACAAACATCAGTGTTACTACTACATCAGTAAATATTTTTTTTCAGGGTAATAAGATATTAAGTTATTAATACAAAACTATTAATTTGTGTGTGTGTGTGTGTGTGTGTGTGTGTGTGTGTGTGTGTGTGTGTGTGTTTAAAAATACACCATATACACACATTTCTAAAAAATATATTACTTAATTATTTTTATT
Organism: Carassius carassius; assembly: GCF_963082965.1. Classification (NCBI taxonomy): domain Eukaryota; kingdom Metazoa; phylum Chordata; class Actinopteri; order Cypriniformes; family Cyprinidae; genus Carassius; species Carassius carassius. Next base: position 4,512,605 of record NC_081796.1, on the reverse strand, counting down.
ATTATTATTATTACTTACAGACATATATAAAGTCTGGAATAATAATATCCTACAATGATATTTGTTTTATTAAGAACTTTAACTAATTATTTTTACAGTGCACAAAACCAGATGGTAGGACAATGTCATATTTTCTTTTCATGTTTTGTTTTTATTATTATTATTCATATATTAAATCAGGTCATTTGTATCATTCTAATATGCTTTCATTTATTGATTTAATGTATTTTAATAATAATAAAAAATGAACTATGATAGTGATCCATTTACTGTTTTGAAAAATTGGCAAAGAAAGAGAATGATTTAATTCATGGAGTAAATGAATTATGAGGGGAAAGTGAACGTGGATGTCAGAAAGCCAAGGGAATTAAGTACTCTTATTTCTAAACTATAAATATCTGACAAATGAGGATAACGCTCTCCAAAACATAATTTCCAGGGAATGTTCCATCCTCCGCGGTGCCTTGAATTAAATGGAACTGAGATTTGAATCAATAACACAGCTTAGCGGGAGGCAGGAATCAAACTGTTTCAAGCAGGTGCAACTTCCTGGCGGTGTGCAACATTGGGGGGGGGGGGGGGTTGTTGGTGTTCTTCTGGAGGGGAGATTAAGGAAGTTTGTCTCCAGACTTGAGAGGCAGGCAGGAGGCAGGATACGCGAGGAGGATGGGAAAATAGTAGAAAAGGAGGAAGGATGTGGGCTGAAGGAGAGGATGGAGTCATTCATTAGTGCCAGCGCTGGAGGTTCACAGGAGACTCACTGACTCACGGTGGGACTGATGATGTGGAAAGAGAAACAGTGAAGTCATCAGCCAAAGTCGTGAGCGGGGGTCAGAAAGCTAATGAAAAGGAAAGATATGGATTGATGATGGAAGTTTAGTTACACGCTTGAACTCTTAAAGCGCTACATCAAGATTAGCAACGATTAGACAGACATCTGACCAACAACAGCAGATCTGGTCAACACTGACCTTTATTCTGGTCAAGAATCACCCACTTACACTCAAAAGAAAAATCCCTTGATCACTGACTAAAACAAGTTCACTCAAACAAATAATGTTAAGTGGGTTCAACAAAACATTATTTGTTTAACTGAACTTGTATTTTTCTTGTTGTATGGATCTGAACTAACTGTGTATTGCCTAATTTAATTAAGTCCATTTTTTGGGTGTAGTATTTAGCAAAAACACATGTCCCAACATGCTACTGACAATTTAATTGATAGTAGTAATATAAACCATAGGAGTTGAGCACAAAGACAGTTATTGTCCACTGAGTGAATCATCAAATCGCCAGCACCCTAAACATGAGCACTACTCTTCTGCATCTCCAAAATAATGATGGTGTTTTGTATGAATGTTGAAAAACTTCAAATTTTCTAGCGACAACTACGGTGCCCTTAAGATGCTTTTGAATTAAGAAAGTATTATATTATATATTATAGAAATTATTAAATTAACATAAAGTTACATCAAGTGCATAATATAAAACATAAAAAAATATCCATTCTACAGTCTTGTAAGTCCATTAACTGATCTTCTTTTGAGGCTATTATTATTATTATAATCCCATTATTATTGGTTATATTTTTATATTCGTTTATATTAATTTTTTCCTTTCATTTAAATATCTTTACTTAAAATTCTGAATGCTTTTGTAATTTATAGCCTACTGTAAATGCTTGACATGAAAATCAAGCTTTGATTACCCTGACTGGAATTTTTGCTGGAATGCAGTTTAAATTTAACATATATTTCATTTTATTTTGTCTAATTAATAGACCATAAATATAAATACTATAGTGTTTAATTGAGGAATTAATCATTCATGTAGTTTCATTTGTAAAAGAAAACACAACAAGCTTATTTATCATCACACACGGGCATAAATAGAATCATAAAGTGAAATTTTTTTTGAAAAGTCATATTTGTCAGATAAATTATAAATGAGCGTGTTGTGTTTTCATTTACAAATGAATCTACAAATGATTAATTTCTCAACGAAACACTATAGTATTTATGCTAATAGAGTATTTATTATGTCTTGACTATGACAAAAGTAAGTGATCTGATCATGTCACCTCAGGGGCACCGTAACAACAGCTGCAGTTCATTCATTTATTCATTCATTCATTCAATTGCAGTCTAGTTTATCTCCAAATTTTGACATTTTACATCTCACAACATAATAAATGTACAATGTAAAATAAATAAGTACTGATAATGTTCTGCCAGGATATTATACATTACTTTATAGACATATAATATAATATAATATAATATAATATAATATAATATAATATAATATAATATAATATAATATAATATAATATAATATAATATAATATAATATTCATAAAAATTAAAATATAAATATTCAGTCATAAAAAATGCATATCCATATGCAGTTTTGTTAAAAAATAGACATACTTAATGCTGTTACTTAATGACCTAATTTAATTCTTAAGCAGTAAGAAGCTTCAAATTTTTATTTGCTTATGATGTTCCGGTAGATATTTATATTATTGCATGTTTGCTAAACACGTTAGCATGTGTATCCTGTCTATAACTGAGATGTGTAAAATGACACAGCAGTATCCTGTTTATTGACTGCAAACAGGAAACTGAGCAGAGCGAGCAGACACACAGTTAAATTATGCTCTCTCTCTCTCTCTCTCTCTCTCACTCACACATTCACTCTTTATCTCTTTCAGTCCATATGCAACATCTTTTGTAAATTTGAATAACAAGAACAAGTGAATTTTTTCAAGTTCAGTGTTGACTATATAGATAAAACAATTTATGTAAAATATTAAATAAAAATTAAATAAAAAAATGAGTAAAAACAAAACCTCCCAGTGGCTCAAAAGTATTTTATTTAAAGTTAGACTTTAAAAATGTCAATGCTTTAAATAGCAAAATATCAAAGTGGCATGTATTGTAAAGAAAGACAGCAGACTTTCAAGCAAAACAATGGATAAAACAGATGGATGCTCTGGCGACATTATGTGTACCTTTCTTACTTGAGCAAACAATGAATCATATAATGCATCTCCGGGCATGAAACACATCTGGGGTTTAGCGATGGCTGTTCACAGCCACTCTGACAGACTTGACATTGATATTATTGGAACAGTGATCTATTGTGATCGCCTCAGGACATCAAACTGTCCTTTGAATGTTTCTTTGAATCCTACCACACTGTGGAAATGTAATTCTCCCGTCCAGCGTCACGTCATTTAATTAGCAAATGCATTTGCGCGCCCATGGTCTAAAAAAGAGGTGTATTCAGGCGCATTGCTGAACCATTGCTATTTTAAGGAGCTGAAAATAGACTGCGCCATAGACCAACTCAAACCTGGTCTAAAGTCTGGAGCAATGTTTTTTCTTTGTTATTTAAAGAGCGTAGTAAAGATGAGTCCACACTGCTTATTATAACACAGGGACACACAGCAGCACACAAACATGCCAAATATTAAAAATTAAATGAATGCAATGCATAAGAATTTTTTATAGGCTAAATAAATATATATATATATATATATATATATATATATATATATATATATATACAGTACAGACCAAAAGTTTGGACACACCTTCTCATTCAAAGGGTTTTCTTTATTTTCATGACTATGAAAATTGTAGATTCACACTGAAGGCATCAAAACTATGAATTAACACATGTGGAATTATATATGGAATTATATACATAACAAAAAAGTGTGAAACAACTGAAAATATGTCATATTGTAGGTTCTTCAAAGTAGCCACCTTTTGCTTTGATTACTGCTTTGCACACTCTTGGCATTCTCTTGATGAGCTTCAAGAGGTAGTCACCTGAAATGGTCTTCCAACAGTCTTGAAGGAGTTCCCCGAGAGATGCTTAGCACTTGTTGGCCCTTTTGCCTTCTGTCTGCGGTCCAGCTCACCCCTAAACCCTCTCGATTGGGTTCAGGTCCGGTGACTGTGGAAGCCAGGTCATCTGGCGCAGCACCCCATCACTCTCCTTCTTGGTCAAATAGCCCTTGATGCCTTCAGTGTGACTCTACAATTTTCATAGTCATGAAAATAAAGAAACCTCTTTGAATGAGAAGGTGTGTCCAAACTTTTGGTCTGTACTCTCTCTCTCTCTCTCTCTCTCTCTCTCTCTATATATATATATATATATATACATGCCTACATGTCATAATGGATAGTCATCGCATGTACCAGATTTATCTATTTGCTAGCACAAGAACAGCTCTGTTTCATTAGCGATTGCCAAATTCCGCTGTGTAAATAGCAAATCCGTCATGGCACGAGCGCAACTGGCTCTTAAAGGGAATGGAAGATGAGACTCTGATTGGTTTATTGCATGTTACGCCCAAAAAAACATCCATTACTCATTAAGAGAATAGGGACAACCCGTTTAGACCATGCACCCAGGCGCGCCAATTGTTTTTGTTTTTCCGTCGTTAAAATAGCAAAAGTGGATCTGAACACGCCCTGAGTGCGCCTGCGCCGTGCGCTTTACACTTTGCTTTTAGATCGTTAAAATAGGGCCCTTGATCTTAAAGTGTGCGAACTCTAAAATCCACGGCAATGTTCATATTTATAAAAACGGTTTTTGACGTGGAAAAGTACTTACTGTCACATCAGGCTCTGAGCAGGCATACACACTTTTCATTGTGGCAAAGTTGGAGTTCTGCAGCTATTTGAACATCTAAGCCACAATAATAATAAAAGCGGTGTACGTGCAAGCAACAAATTTGCAAGTAATGGAGCTTTCTGACTCAAATTTACTTCAGGTTTAAAAAATACTACTAATAATAATTAAAAAAGAACACAACAACAGAGCCTTGAAGGAGACAAACATCAGATGACAGTATCTCGTGAAAGTTTTTGTGTGTGACGGAGACAGACGGAGAGAGTTGAGACGAGAGGGATCTTTGTAGGCAGTTTTAGCTCACTGACTTTAAGCGCGAGTCTCTTGAGAAGGGCTGTTAGAATGAGAGACCCCCCACCATGGACTGCAGGATCGCTTCTTCCTCGAGCCTAAAAACGAATAACAATCTCAGCTGTTCCAAGCATAATCACCATGCTGGTGCGACCCTTCTAAAAAAGTGGGCGAGATGCATTAGACTAAATGGGGATAAGATAAATATCCCATTTTAACTGCTTTCTCTTACACAACAAATGTGTCTCTGGGAATATAAATGGCTCTTTGTTTATAAAAGAACATAGTCAGAAACACTTCACACTGAGAAACTTTATTTGTAACTTTTCCAAAGAAAAATACTGCTGTTTGCAAAGTCACTAACACATTATTATGGAATTATGTGTGCAGTTATCCTGTTATGAGTGTATTTTAGCAAATTGCTTAGCAGTTGCTAGGGTGGTATTACTTATGCCCATTTTTAAATAAAAAAAACTTTATTTAAAAATTCTGAAAAAAAGGTTTACAGTAAAAATCTGTACTTAATCACTTAATTGCTTAACTGTGATGTACCTTATTATGTACAGCAAAAAATAAAAAATAAATACTGTAAAATATTGTCAAATTGGTGGTGTTTGCAAGAAAAACTATGAATTACATTAAATTTCTTTTGACATCACATATGGTTATATATTGTATAAAAAAAAAATTAGTGTTTTCTTATTTATGTTATCAGTAATTTACATTAGGGTGTGTTACATGAGAGAACATTTTCAGTTATTTAATTTGTGTTAGTTTCATGTGCGTTAGACTGATGGTGTTTTGTATTTGTGTGTTTAAACCTGTATACCAATAACAGGTATGTACAAGTATTGTTTATTGATTTATTTTAAGCCCAAAAGCAGATTTTGTCATTATATAAGTTCATTAATATTTACAAATAGTAGCAAAAATGTGCATCCCGTAACACTGTAATGCCAGAAATGGTGAATGTCAGTTTTTTTTTTTTTTTTTTTTTTTTTTTTTTGTAACCTAAAACTGTCATTACACCCACTTCTAATGCATTTAATACATCCTTTCTGAACAAAAGTATTAATTTCCTATAAAAAAACTAACTTTTCAATAGTTGTACAAGTCTATGGAATATTTTAAACAGTTTTAACACCCAGAAGGCAAAAAAAAAAGTACATCTGACAACTTGGAAAAGTAATAGCACACCACTTTTCAACCAGCCACATGATTTGAAGTGTCATTCGTGATCGCAGCACAAATAGTCCTGCACAAAATAAATGCCTAAGTTTTAATGTAAGTAACTAAAGCAGAATATGAGCCATGGTAATAGCGATGCTAGACCAATGAGTTCCACTGGAGGAAATGTTCTGTTATCTCCAACATATATTAAGAGAATTGAAATTAAATTCTAGACAGAGGCCAAAAGGACTGTCAGGTGTCCATATTTAATTTTTACTGCCACGAGTTCTCTAATTTCAGTGCACTTTTGTCTCACGTTGCTACAGAGTAATGACAAGGGTTAAAGGTAACAGGCTGTTTCCTGTGAAACTGTGATGTTTAGAAAATCAGATCCTAACAAGTTTGTTTTGCCACTGAAAAACATCTAAATTCTGATGAAACCAATAAAGCAATCTATGGTTAAGGTTATTATTAAATGCTTGTGAAAGCAAGGATTACAAATACTGTATAATTCAGATGGACGAAGCATTTGTTAGTCATTTGTCAGTGAGGCTTTCATCATTGCTCGACTTCTTGAGAATTTGCAATAATCTGCATCCGTTACCAATAGATATTCCTTGGAAAACAGAAATAATGCTGTTGGGTTTATCAGTTGTCCCAATCCCTGTGTGCGCAAATTATCCTAGCATATCACAAGCCACATAAGAAAAACATCAAGACACATTTTAGTGAGCAGATTGTCCTCCCATTGATCCCCAACCACTGCTGATTCCTGCTTCATGAGAGCATTTTCAGGGAAATCTGTCTACCGCACTCAAGAAGACGACAAATTCATGCTCCTTGCTGCGAGCGTCGCTCAGCCCCTCCAATCCATTTTATGAGTAGAAGGCCTCTGTTCTCTTGTTTACCAAAAGCTTTTCTCTCAGAGTGGATAACAACCCTGAACAAATATGACTCTCAGCTGATCCACAGGCCACACGGCGAGTGCATGAAGATGATACTCATTACTGCCTCGACTCATAACAGAAATAACAGTGATACTGTTCAATCATTCACCAATGTCTGGAAAGTCTTCAATAAAACTCTATGACTATCATTTCATATGTGGACTTAAAACAAAATAGATTGTAATGCATTTTATCTTTTTTTTTTTTTTTTCACTGGACAAGAGCTGTAGCTCCAACCAAACGAGTATGCAATGCTGTTTCCAAATGTTTGTTGGAACTATGGTTTCAGGAAACTCTGAATCACTGAACTTAGTAATGACAGAACTTGCAATTTTAGTTTCCTGAGAAACTACTTTTAGTATTTTGAGAACAGCTGTACTACTTAAAGGTGGAGTATGTAACTTTGACAGCTAGAGGTTGAAATGGGTACTGAATTCCATATTCAAAATATTTGAGAGAGGCGTTTCTCCCACCTCCTCTTCCTCAGACTTAACATTTTGGGTTGCCGGATTGAGGACATGCAACAGGAACGAGTGCAACTGACAATCGAAGGCCTTTTAAAAAGTTGAAAGTTTTTTTTTTTTTTTTAAGTTTATCTATCCATGTTTTAATATTACTCTGGTTACAGGGCTTTTTAAACAGATGCCGGGGATTTTTAGGCCTGGTAGAATCTGCGATCTCTGACCCAGTTCTGGCTTCCATGTCTGCAATATGGCAATATTATTGGGTAAATTGTCAGTGGGTGAAGTCTTGTTTTTCAGAGAAACAAGTAAGTGAATTTATCATGTTTCCTAAATATCAATATCAACATATTAAGGTATTTTTATGCCTCAGCAAAATAAAAAAAATGACATAAAGCACCTTTGAAATGTACATAGTATGTAGCATCGCCACATTGAGTAAGTGGCTCCTAAAAAAATGCCATTGTGGCTCAGAATGAAAAAAAAACAATCTATGAATCTCAGTTGTGCAATCAAAAAAAGAGTTTTCATTCCCCTTTAGGTGACCTTAAGGAACAATTCAAGAATGTTCCAGCTAGCTTACACACTGAAATCCATGACAAGAGGGTGGAGGAAGGTCCCAGAGTTTTAGATGGTACTGCGATTGCTTCTGTTTTTAATAGGAACTCCCTTATGCTCTCTTAATATGCAATCTAGTTTTATCTTTATAAACGTCTCGCACACTCATTCATCCACCACAGACTCGTTATGGGTGATAGGAAGTGAACAGCAACAGTTGGCCAAGGTCCAGGAGATTTAATAAATATGATCTTTCTCACTGTAATATTTCATTTCTCCTATTGCGCACGCTATCGCATGTATATGATTCCATGTTCTCTCCCTGCATCACAAGTGAAGGTGCCCTTTAGAGAAGGACAGCAGAACCAAGTAAACACTCACAAACTTCCTGCAGAAAGTAGGGCATGTTGGGAGTTTTGTTTGTGGGGTTTTTATAGTACAGAGGAGTCGTTTCAATGCATGTCATTGGAAAAACATGGATTGCATACTAATAATTAGAGTCAAAGCAGATGACTTTGTTTGCACTCAAACATTGTTACAGAAAAGAACAGACTTCAGGCATATTAAATAACCCTGACGCAACATCAGTCAAACTAGACGTCAGAGATTGGAATCAATCCAGTTCATATGAAAACCATATGCACCCGGCTTATCTACATATTCATATGGGTACTTCATGCCTTGTCATTAATAATCATATAACCCGGATCATATGCGGCTGGATGTCTCCATGGCGATGCAATATGATGCAGCAGCATCCTCTCAGCCAGGAAACAGAGTAGAACGACTGATGAGAGAGAAAGAGGATGGGAAAATTGGTAAAACGATGTGGAATCAGTCAAATCTGAGGCTTCGTGGGATGAATCAAGACCAAGATGAATATGGATTTCCATTAGGAACTAAGACGCCTTCTGTGCAGGTGATTTTTTCTTAAATATCTGCCAGTGAATCTCCTTTACTTCCATGTTTCCAGCTCCTTCACTATAGTCACTTGCGAGACAAGTTTATTTTTTTCAGTTTTTTTGTCCCCCAGGCGATGATGAATTAAAAAGCATTTGAGTGAAGTGCCAACTGGCAATCAACCCATCTTTTCTGCACACCTTTTGCTATCTCATGTGATACTATGCCTCTTTTTATCAGGAAAAAACAGATAAAGCAAAAAAGTATCCAAGCGAGCTGGGAGACTGTTGAAGCATCAGTCATGACCTGATGCTAATGATCTCTCATCAAAGCCCGAGTGAGATCCACGCTTAGTGAGTGCCGGCAGCACGAATCACCAATGAGCCGATAACGAAGCACTGAGTACAAAATATCACCAGTCACCCTTCTTTCCAGAGGACTTGATGTTAGCTTGAGAAGTGCACATCACGGAAATTCCTGAAAATAGCTCAATAGGTGTTTTCTTCGCAGGGTGTCGGCATGTCAGGAAATAGTGGCAGTTGAGGTATTTCTGATCCCCAAAAAACATGAATTACAAATCAGCCAGCAGACACGCAACCTGACATTGCATTGAACACAGTGACATGCTTGTTCTAGAAACAAGTCTGAGCTGGTCCTCTCCTAGTGACGGTACACATTAGCCCTGCATAGAAACTAACAGATTACACATTCCGCTCTAAACACCAGTGTCTGATTTCATAGTCTTTCACTAAGTCAGCAATCTGGGTGCTGTGCCAAGTTTATCTTGATTGCAAAATAGTACAGTAATTTGTTCCCTCAGGTTTGTTGTTTACTACAGAAATAGTTTCTATCCTATTATATGGGAAGATGGGGTAATGTAATAATTGCCAAAAATTCTCAGTGATTTAATCCCTCCCAAACTGGACATGTCAGTATTTATTTTATTTTTTTTCAGGACTTTGTCCTTTGCCAGTAAAGATCAGTCTTTAACATTCAATATCATGTTCTGAAAATATAAAGCCAGCTAATGCAAATTGACAAATCTTGTTAAAAGCTTGTGAATCTACTGTCTGTGGCCACGTCAAGCCTGAAGACATGTAACTATGATCGTACATCAAGCACTCCTAGTGTTTCAAGTGGACATTGACAAATAAGAAGACACCAGAAAATGACAAGATGCACTACAGGACTTGAAGCATTTTTGTGCAGTCACATTTTATCTCACTTTTAATATTTTGCGATGGACCAGATATCTGACGTCAGTGTGTAATTGCAGATAGACAGGCGTTTCAGTGCATTCTACAGACATCGCTTATTCAGTGCAAACTGATGATAAATATCACATGTCCACAATAACAGTTACTTTACAGACATATGTCCTGAAAACTAATTCCAGATTTAGATATAACGTTCATTTAATCTAGTCTTTGCAGAGACCAGACTGCAACATCTGATGTTTCTATACTGCCAAACCTCCAAGCCCTGATGTCTTTCAATCCTCTTAAACACACAGAGGTCAAGCAGCTTTTTAGGTCAAAAGTTTATCACCGAGAATCCAAATTCACATTCAAGAACCAAGACGTCAATGAACAATGGCTGAAGATGTAGATAGAGTGTAAACAATATGGTCAGCCTCGATCATTTTTCAAAAGTAGGAATTCAGTGTTATTTTCAAAATGGTGTTCAGAACAAAAGCATTGAGCAGAAAAACAAAAGATAGTAAAATGGAAAATAAATCACTGATTTTATTTAAATGTAGTATTTCCTTCATATCACCATTACCAGTAACTGCATCATAATCAACAATTAATATAATTATATTGAATATATTTCAGGACACATAATTGAGAATTGGTGCAGTGTGAAAACAACTTTGTAACCACTGACATGCTTCAAAACAACTGTTATCAAGCACATGGCGTGAAATAGATAAGACATACATGTTTGACATTATTAATTGCATGGCTGTATGTTCACAGTGGAGCATGACAAAAACGATGCCCAGGAACGTTTGGAACATTGATCTTAATTGTTCTATCTCTACAGTATGTGTTCGTGCCTGTGGATTCAGAGAAAACACTGACAGCATATGGTGATGAGAGAAGGTAAGCCACTGTTATATAATGTAGTTCTCATTTCTGCAGGATATTGAGGTTGTTTTTCTTACCTGTCTTTTGCAGAGTACTCTAAAGAGGTACAACAATGAGGGATGGGTATTTAAAGCTGTCAAACATGCTACACAGTGGCTCGGTTCCAACTTAGAATTTAGCGCAGGAGAAAAGCAACATGAAAAACATGTTTTGTTTTGTAATGCTCACATTGTACGTGGTGTCCGTTTGACTGACAGCAGTGATGACAGACAAGATTTTCCATGCATTTGTCTGTCAGCATTAACTCTGAAGGTATCTAGATTGAAGATGGTGTAGTGTTTTTCTCCTTCACCTGGGGACTGAGTAAACTGTCATTTGTCATTGTCATTAAATTGCCTAAAACTGGCAGTGTTCAACATGATCACTTATGATTGGGTTCATGAACGTCAATTAGCTGTTAGCTGTGTTATAATGAGCGCACACAATTATATTGTAAGCATATGTGCTTGTCAGGTGCCCCAATTTTATAATTAACTACATGAATTTAAATGTATTAGCTGACAGAAACACAATATCTTAGTCAACATTAATGATTTACGGAAAAACAAAATCAGGTAACTACCCTTACAAAAACTGCAGTACTAGTGGTACTCTGTATGATATTGTACATTATAACACTCCATTATCTTTTAAGAGTAAACATTAGATTTTAAATAGTACCTAATCACACAAATTGACAAAGGAGAAGACTAAACAAATGTGCAATTGGTAAATACTAATTCTGTTATAGCTAGTGTCCACTTACCAGCCCCTCAGCAAAAGAGTTAGCTCTACGGCTGTTACTTTACGTTACATCACCTACAGTAATTAATATTCATGATCTGATAGGGATTAAAATGTGCCCCTGTATTTGAAAGGTAAGGTACTTGAAAGAGTACCATCATAGTACGAGTAGCATCCACAAGACCATGGTAATATGCGACTTTGTTTCAAGTACAATTCTCTCTACAAGTCTCTAGTACAAATATCCCTGCAATGTACACTGACCTTACCATGCAAAGACTTTTTACAATTTGATGAAAAAAAATGTGTCAAATTCTTTGCATCGCTAGTGCAAGAGTGAAGTGAAGAGTGTCTATTTTTACTTTTGCACTTCTTTTTACCCTCTGGCCCACAAGTGAGTCCCTTGCCAATCCAAACAGCATTGACATGCATCCATTTGGCAGCATCTTTGAGTGTATGTGTGTGTGCATACACACTCCCTTGCTCCCATGGCACTGCCTGGCATGCAAACACACTTCACATGTCTTTCCAAAGTGATCCTTCTGTTTTCTGACCGCTCCACGGAGGAGAGAGAGCGGGAGAGTCAGAGAAGGGGAAAGCTGGGGAGAAGGGGGGGGGGGGGGATCTCACAAGCAAACACTAAAGGTTACTGAACTCATTCCCCATTAAATATCAAGGACAGCAGTAATTGCAGCACCCTGCTGTCAGGTTCCAGTGGCACGGTGGGCCTTCTCATCCATCTGACCTTGGGAATGTGAGAAAATGGCTTCTCTGGTGATGAGGAACCATTCGTAACAAATGTTGTGACGCTTTATTGTGGTTAATTACCTTGGGTAGACTGTGTCTCTAATAACTCCCTTGTCAGAAATGTCCCTTGCTGCCGAAATGTATGGGATCAGCAGGTGATGGATCACTTTCAGGTTGTAACCTATAGTACACATGATCAAGGTTTTCTGATGACAGGTTGCAGCATAATTGAAGCAGGGGTCAGTTTATGTGAGCAAACTCCAGCTTACGTGGAAAACTAAAAGGCTACAGATAAACTGTCGATAGCGAAGTGACAGAATGAACAAGAGGTGGCCCAAAAAAGAACAAGTGACGGCATGTAATTAGCACCATTCCTTTGCATGGCAGTAGGATGGGACTTTGGTCATGCCGATGCAAGTGTGCAAATTGTTGCTAGGCCATTGTGGGAGTAGCTCTCTGTTTCAAATATAGTGCTCTGGTGTGCAAGCAGAGGAATGTAACTGGTCTCTGGTTTGGTGGGGCAGGGGGCAGAGTTAAATACCAGGATTAGATGGAATTGATGGGAATGTTAACTGAGCCAGCCAGCTGCAGTAACCAGGGCCAAGGTTTGTCCCTGTCTTATCGTGGAGGTTGTCAGTGCGAGAGGAAGCTCAGACCCCTGGCAAGAAAACTTCAACATTCGCTCAGCCCCACTGACCCAGATTTTCGCACAACCACTCAGAAAGTCCCAGAGAGCTGTTTCATTGAGCTTGGCCTGTGCCGCTAATTAAGTCACACAAGGGAAGCCAATCCAAAGCTGTCAAGTCTTTGTCAGAAAATTCCATACTGGTTCTTTTGGTTAAAACTTGATTTGCTGTTCAAACTGACGCTTGATTATTGAATTCTTCATCCTTCCATTTCTGTTGTCCATTTGAAGTTTAAAAGTATTGCTAGCACTCTACATCAATGACATCATCTGGAAAGTGAGAGAAGGGACAGTTGCACAAGCTTTAACATGAATCACCTCAGAATCATTTATCTACTTTGAGGAAACCATGATGAACGCTAGCCTAAAATCCTTCAGATGTTGTCTGAACCCCAAAATCATTTCAGGTGACTGTAGAGATTAAAAACAAGTGGTTGATTCCTATTAGAACTCACCTGGGTATCTGTCTGTCAGTAATGATTTGTGTTGTTGTTGTACTACTTTTTGTTTTGGAGCAAAAAAACTAGGCCTGCTGGGAAACAGAGTTTAATGTTCGCTATGTGTTTTCCTGTTTTTTCCCCTCTGAGGACAGCTGTGGCATCTTCATCCATTAGCGCTTGGATGAGTGAGGTGTGCGATGCTGTGTTGACACACTCAGCTTCCTTCCGGCCTGCTTGATAGGAAGCCGTGTCTAGCAGCTCTCTGGGGCATAGGCGATAGTCTCCAGCAGTCTCCTGTCTGCCACTCATCATGGCTAGAGCTCTGTCACAGTAAGCTGTCAGTACCATGAACGATGAGAACTGGTAAAGTGTCTCCAGAATGAAAATAGGTTTTGCGCTCAATGTCGGTCAACGTGCTGTCTAGATTTATTTATCGTAAACTTACATGTGACCCCTATGATGTGTACCGCTGCAGCATCAAAATAGAGAGATCTTTTTTTTTCCTTTGGATTTTAGCTCTTTACAATGAGAGAATGTATTTGAATCCCTATGTTTTCACACCTAGGTCTTCAACCCTGCTCCCAGGGACATACTCTCCTGGTAATTTTATCTAATCCCTATTTCAGCACACCCGCATTTTTCAGGGGATCCTAAAGACCTTGATTAGCTGATTCAGGCATGTTTGATTAATGTTGTAGTTAAACTCTGCAGGACAGTGGGCTCCCAGAAGCAGGGTTGAAGATCTCTGTTTGAAAAATGCTCATACTTAGGGTTAGGATTTTCCATAGCTTTGGTAGGTTACTTGTCATCTACCATTTGTGCTACCGACATGTAATCTGACTTATGATTTTGGTCTGCTGGCAAATAAAACTACAATAATTTTCGTAGACTACTTCACTAGGTAAAAGAGCCATATCTAGTAACTAGAATATCAGATACTTGGGGATGGATTCCATTGGCTGCTACACAGCACTCTCGCAAACGCATTTGAGCACACTCTCATACTGTATTTATTAATCATTACTGCAACCATTGTTTGCATATTACATTTAAGAAGGGTAAACAAACTAACAGCTCAAATCAACTAAAGGAAATAACAAAGAGATGTATCCTCAACCTGATGTCAATATCATTTAAGATCATATGAAAGCTGACCCTTTCCTTGTGACCCAGCTATGCTGTGTGTTAAGCTAACAGTCTATTTTATATATGCTCCCGGTTCCTGAGGGGTTGTGTCTGGGTGATGTCATGGTACGCATCATGCCACATTTCCAGGAAGCACTGCAGGCCAGTCATGAGATATGGGTTAGTCATTCTCAGGTGTTTATAAAGAGAAATAGAGGAAGAGAGATTATCTAATGCTACTCACATTTCACAGGGGAACAGGGAGGTTTTAACCACTCTTGACAAACTTTTAACCCAACAAGCACTTGCTTGATGCATGTAGAAATTGTGCCTTACTTTGTGAGACAAGTAATAATGCAGTTTTATTGGGTTACAAATGTGAAGAAAATATGGGACCACAATGAAATGCCTCATTCGCTCTGTTTGACTTGTTCAAGGGATTCTAGAGCAATGAATTATGATATACAGTCTACTTTTGCAGTTTTACACACTCTTGCAGCAATAGCCTCACTGTTTATACTAAAGCTATATACTATTTTACTAGCTATGTCATTGCCAGCCCTCTATAATGTGCTTTGTTTCTATTAAATGGACACAGTGACTGTGAGTCAACAGTCACACCTGAATCCCCAGCCAATGGGAACATGCACAGGTGTTTGCAAAACAACTCTAATCCGTCTCTGAGTGTGCTGACCCAGCCAAGGTAAAACAATCCGATGAGAGAATGCCTTAGTCATGGGAAAATGAAATAACCAGTGTGATGGGAAGATGAGAGCAGTGCAGGGTCGGTGACACATTGGTCAAACATATGATATCATAGTCTAAAGTCCATAAGAGTATGATATCATGTGTGGTTTTGAATGTACTAACAAAAAAAAAAAACACCAAGTCAACATACGCTTACAGTCAGAGGTAACCTTCAATCATGACATACTTGATAACCACAGACCTCAAGTGGCTTTATGTGGTGGGGTGAAACCAGACATGCTATGTTTTTACCACACTAACACTTTTTAAGTGGTGCCGATAAGAGAACAAATAAATGTCATCTTTTTAATGAACCATTTGATTCTGTTCACAAAACCAGTCTGAATTATTTGTTCATGAATCAGACTGATCTGTTTTTTGAGTTCTTAAATGGACCTGAATTTCAGATTTCAGATTCAGATTCAGACTTAAGAAGGCATGCAGTGTAATACAGGAGTTATCTTTATCATTAATTTAGTATGCTTTTGTGTTTTTTTTTTAAGTTTGTATGATTATGTACCTTTCATTTTAATTGTTTTATTATTATTATTATTATTATTATTATTATTATTATTATTAATAAATTAAATTTAAATTAATGCATTTAGCAGACACTTTTATCGAAAGCGACTTACAGTGCATTCAGGCAATCAATTTTTACCTATCATGTGTTCCCGGGAATCAAACCCCCAACCTTGCACTTGATAACGCAATGCTCTACCAATTGAGCTACAGGAACAATTATTATTATTATTATTATTATTATTATTATTATTATTATTATTTCTGTAAAATCCAGGTGGATACTACCAGATCCAGTCTAAAACAAGAATCATCATTAACTTCACTCATGTTGTTTTAAAATGAAAGCAAAGTTTGATATGTCATACTGTCCTAACAGGGCGAGACAAGCTGTCCTAGTCATACTGAAAGTAACAAAAAATAAACTTTCCTTGATTAGAAAGCCCCAGGCATGGAGTTAGTCACTTCATATTCACTATTTCAACTGTTCTCACTCTTTCTATTGTTACCATGACAAAGGGCCTCAAAATCCCTTTTGAATGTCTTATCATGATTGGTTAAATTACTGGCCATGTTAATACAAATCCAACTCACTCCAAAATCTCATTTTCATTCTGTTTCCTGTCATTATTCCTAATTCTGCTTCACTCCGTGGATTCGGAAGCCACGTTGCCATGGTGACGGAATTATTAATTTGCCTGTTTCACCCATCCAAAACTGAGTGAATGCACATGGACAGTACACTAAACAGATAAGATGAATGTGTTTTATTGTGATGGATTTACACAATGTGATAATGTGCTAATAAAAAGTGGCCTATACTAATTATTCAAAAAGAGTGTGATTGTAGATCGTCAGTCTATTTGGTCTTTTGTCTTTTAATCTCTGACATGTTTCGTCATGGGTTGTTGGATTTTGCACACACATACTGAACTACATTAGAATGAGAATGTGTGCAATAATATGGTACATTATTTACAGATGCGTAGTTTCAGAAGTAGATTCAATTATTCAGTTTTAAGGTGAAAAGTTTAATTTCCATGCCACTTCTAGCACATGATAGTATTGTAAGAATAATGACCTCCAATGATTCCAAGCCTGTCCACAACTCACATCTTATAAATATCATTGTGTTATAAAATCATTATAACATTTTTCATTTTGACAGATAATATATTTAGGCCTGCTACATTATATCATTAAAAAAAGGATATGTGCTTTCTCATCCTTTTTTCTGCTCTTTCTTTTACCAACAAGCATGTGTGGGGTCTGTGACACTGAAACCCAATGATACATTAGATGTGGTGCTGAGATAAGAGATAAGACGGGGAGACGCATTGTGTTGCAGAGAGACGAACGGGGACCTCCTGGGCACTGACCTGACTGCCAGAGATCAGTTGGACAGACTGGAAGAGGTGATGGGGGAGGGCGACTGAAGTCCACTCCACTTTGTGAGGCTTTGCTCAGTATCAGATTTTAGTGGAGGACAAAAGGGATTTTCTTTATTTGCCCCCGTCAGTAAGACAGTAGGTGACCGACTGTTAATGTGCACAGAATACACACCTTGAATTCAGCTAAAGTCATGTAGTGATTCAAGCCATAGATGCTTTGCAAATATCCCTCAATTGCCATTCTCTGCATTTTTGCCACTAATAATGCAAGACATGGACAGTGGGATGTGGAAATGCTAACACAATCTCATGGCAATTCATAACTATTTCAAATTTTGGCGAATGGGTGGCTATTTCATATGAATTTGCATATCTCATTCATATGATTTGTTACAATCTAAAAAACAAAATTCTCGTTTGATTCAAATCATATGAATTCTAATCAAAGTTGGAAAAAAAGCAATGTCTCCAGATGCATTTTTTTAAATCTGAATTTTTTTAACTTGAGCATTGCATTTTTAGAATGCCATATTATGTGGGTGATGCTGCAAACGATGCAAGAAGCACATGCAACAGTCAAAAATGTCTGCCTAGCACGTTTAGAAAAACAATGAAAAAATAGTGCATTAGAATAAAAATGTTCTGTGTGAAATATACATTTGCCTTGATGAAATGTGATGCTACGATACCAGGGCATCACTACGCAGCTGATAAGGTGATCTAAATATCTTAGCATTTTGATTTCTGGTTGGTTCAAGTTGGTTTGGATCAAAAAGCTTATCCCAAAGTCTCTATAATATCCCGGTCTGTTCACATGGTACCTTCACTGTACGGTTATGGGATTTTAATGTTCATTTTAAAGTCATTTTAAAGCACGATGACTTAAAAAATGGTGCGTAATTTAAGGAATCATTTATGACTGCAGCACACTGGGTTAGCACAACAAAAAACAATGGTTGTGGGAAAAGCCCATTTTCACCTCCCACTTTCACACTGAGCTTGTGAAAGTTCAGGACTTAATCTCAGGGTCTATCCATGTCATTAATGGTCAAGGTAACCTGATAGAGGGTCTACATGCCCAACTATCTAAAAGCATCACATATTCATTTACACAAGCCTGTAATCAGAGGGTTGGGCTTCTGTTTACACTTTGTACCAGATTAACGCCCAGCCCCCTTCTGAAAAAAAGAGAGGCAATTTTCCCACAGAGTTCCAGTGAAAAAAAAACAAACAAAAAATAAAACATAAAATACTTAACAGTCCTTATCATGGAATAATGGTAGCAGGCTTTAGCATATCAAATCACAGGGAAAAACAACCCTTGAGCAAAGAATGCTTCATACTGTCAAACAATGACCATTCCGCTGGCCTTTAGATTTTCCAGCACATTTAAGATCTTCCTCCAGAGTTTCAATTACACAAACTACACCCACATCAACATACTGCTTGAGCGCATTTGATACGATTTATAGATGCCCTATTTTTAGATGCTAGTTATTTCTATATTTTGCGGTGCAGTGCCAAATATTTGTGCTGGAAGTGTCTGATATCAGAAACAACAGAAAGTGAATTTGAGAAATATATATATATACACACACACACACACACACACACACGTGTGCACATAAAATCATTAATTAATAATTCATACATTTTTGGAGAGTTACACTACATGACATTTTACAATCTAAATTAACCTTCATTGACTTCATAAAATGCTGTCATAAAAAGTCACATTGTCTCATATGTAAGAGACTTTGTAAAAAATTTAAAAAAAAAATATTAAATAAAAATAAAAATAATAATAAATTGAGGGCCATGTCCAAAACTATACATGCAGAGACATCTGTAAACATATTTAAGTAACACTGATAATAAATTATTAAGCTGTATCATTGAAAAAAAGAAAATAAAAAAAGGCTTGATTTATAGACATGAATCAAACTTCTCAAGTCTAACAGAATATCAATGAGGATTAAATCAGAAGTGGTCTTTAGGAAACCTAATGATTTATGTCAAAAATAAACAAAGTTTAAAATTACAATAATATTCACAATGCTGGTCCATTTTATATTGGCAAAAAATGTAATTGAATAGAAACCTTTGGTCCTCTAATGAAACACTGATTTATTTATTTATTTATACATATTTTTTTAAAGAAGGCTTTTGTGCCCTCTGCAAGGTGAAGTGCCAGCTGCATGGTGGCCGACTTCTCTGCCCGTAAATACAATATGAGCTGATAAGAGACACACACCAATCGTTTAATGCCACCCTTGCCTGAATTTCAATGAAGCTTCTGCAAGACTGAGCAAACAGAGACAGACCAAGACTAATGAAGCCAATGATCACTTCTGCGTCACCAGGTACCGCATACAGTAAGATGATTCTGATTTTTGACATGGTGCGTTAGAAAGAATATTGATTTCTCCTTTTGCCTCTCCTACTCTTTTACTGGCAAAGATTGATGTCACTGCATTGATTCCCAATCAATCAATTTATTCTCATTTTATTAATGCCTGAGCAATTGCTCAATGTCCTTATGAAAAGCAATGCATCTCAATTACATGCACCTGCTAAAATAAATTGTTTAGGGATGATTTGCTGAATTACAATTAGCTTTTTCGCAAGTTTTCCAAGTTATTGGACATTCAAATTGGTAACTGCTACACAAAATACTTTAAATAAGCCATTGAGGAACGTAATACCAAATTAACTGGATATGCTAAATAAAGGTGCTTTTGCATAGCCACGTTACACAAGGTGAGAACAAACACAGACACACAATGTCTTTTGTTTGTAACCTCAAACAAAAGCGGCATTGATAGTATTGCTGTCACTTTGGGGACTCAGGGGAAAGAACGAACTGGTTTGGCACACGTCCAGTTTTAATAAAACACAGCTACTGGTGTGCGTTTCCTCGCTTCAGCAAATCCAATTGGAAATGCTTGGCCTGTTCCATGTCTGCGCTGTATTAAGGCTAATTAGTGTCTCAGTCTATTTGCATAGCAACTAGTTTCCGGCTATTCTCTGTCCGCTGACCCGTGTGTGCGCGCTGCTCGCAGGATCAACTTTCCCTGAAAAGAACGGCCAATAATTGTTTTTGCACGCATCAAGGGATGGGTACTCGCGGGATAAATGGCCCTCTATATACGTCACATCGTTTAGAAGGGAAAAAGGACAACCTGCAACAACTTACTGATTGTACTGACAATGATGTATTAAAATGGACCCTGTGTGTAATTGCTCTTTCCTGTGGCTACTGTTCGGGGAGGGTTGCATAATGATGATAGAGTTTAGAAATTTGCTAAAAGAGATAAAGGCTGCCAGGGCCCACCGCAGAGTATTTTCTGGACACTTCCTTAATGAAACATCCCTCTGGATAATACACTCGGATGATATGAATGGGGATGAAAAGACTGTAGAGTAGCAGCTTTCCATTGTGGATTGCACAACATCACCGCTGTGTTGCCGTTTGGTTTGTAGTCGATAACCACATGTAGAGACTCCAAAGGATTCTCATTCAATTCACATTGGATACCGGGTCACTTGACTCTCACTCTGTTTAGTCTCAGTTATGACAGCCAGAATGTTCAGATCAGCTTAACGCGAGGCGGTGTAAAGCTTTACATTAAGATGCACTGTTAAACTGCAACTCATTGTTGAAGTTCAGTTTCAATGGGATAAGAAGAACAGACGCTGAGGTCCAGAGTGGCAGACTGCCCTCAATGGCACTCTTTCAGTTCAAAAGCATGCTGGACAAAGTCATTGTCCGGAATGTCTGACCTTTGCCCATGATTAACAGATGTAACACTTTCCCTATGACAAGCAGCTCAAAAATTCCTGCAAATGACTATCATGGCCAGGCGCTGCAATTCCATAGACACCAGCATATGACTGAATCAGATGCTACGAGTTACAAATATGGCCCTAGCTGAGAGCTACAATGGGGACTCAGTTCTTCAGAGGTTAGCACCAGACTATACTGTGGCACTGGACAATGGCAGTGTGTTTAGGAAATGTTGTTTGCAACATCTCTACTGAACTAAGAGGATGGGAGGCCAGATTGGCGTGTAAATTAACTTTACATGCAGGTCTTATGCAAGCGATAAAAGAGGTATCTCTCAATTTCAGACCCATTCTGGAGAACTACATGATTACTTTGAGACTATGTGAATCACTAATGTTAAAAAGGCAAATGATTACCCAGTAAAGGCTGAATCCATTGTTCAAAAACAAATCGATCAGGGTGCAATATGCATTTTGTATGGTTAAAATGACCTACTGTATGTGTATTTTTGAACGCACTGCACAGAATATCGTATCCGACAATGCAATGTGTTCCTCTTCACCTTTTATTTCCATTTATAAATGAATCAGAAATGATATCAGTCACAACTTGTCTCCTTCTCAATTCATAATCTGAATGTAATTCCATACTTTACACAAAATTGAATAATGAGATCAGCAATATAAATGTAGCATGCTACATTGTGGAATGCTTTTCACTGAAAACTGTTTAATGGTATTTATTGTGGAGTAGGAAATACACAATTATTGCATTAAGAACACAACTTTGTTTTGATTCAAGGTGTCCTGTACTATAAACCCACTTTTTCTCAAGCACTGTTTATACCAGTTAAGTATTTTTAAACTTGAACCCAATGCCAGATTTGGCCTATTAAACCATAAGTTATGTTCAGCCCAAATAACCAAACAGACAGATTAAGTTCATCATTCACCTCTTACTTAGTCCAGACAGACCCCAAACAATTGGCTATTTAAAGAACGGACACAAGTCAACTGGGCAGTGCTGTCCTCACTAGGCTGTGTTCATTTACCAGAGTGACCACGTCCTTCACGCCTGACTCATGCGCAATGTGCTCTGGCCAAATTCCACTCTTTTATCTGCTGCTACAGCAACATCACTGATTTCCATGTGAAGTTTCTGTTTACTTGATTATTCAGTGTATCCTCCAACAACAAACAGAGAACAAGTACTTAACCTTAATGTAACCTTACAGTGAGGAAATATATGGAGAAAGCTATCTTTTGGGACTCCTATTCATTTCAAAGGCAGCTGCTTGGCTGACATATGATGCCCAGGAGTCCATAATGTGATATGTAATTTCAAATACATTAATTAACATATTAACATAATAACACATCACTTTTCAGTCATTTCTAATTAGGCACCAAATAGAGTGTATTTAATGTTACTTGTCTGTTATGACGCCAGAAGCACTTGACTGATTAATCAAAGACAAAAATAAAGATTAATTTCACTTTTAAGAAGAAGAAGAAGAAAAGGTTATCAATTATATATTATAATATAAATCTTTGTGATTTGTATGTTATTCAGAGAAAACAAAAAGCAATTCCATCATAGAATGACCATTAATAAAGATGTGAAGGTTACAATGCAGATAAAAAGTAATGTAACCCAACATGATGTCTGACATGCACAGTCTATCTTATTGGCTGCATTTTAGTTTGCTTAATAAAGTTGTGTACTGTTCAGGGATTTTTTTCAATGTTTACAAAGCCTACAGGGCAATTTTATTGCAGTATGAGACATTCACTTCACTGATATCTGTCAAGTATTAGTGACATTTTTTTTTGTTGTATTTATAAAAATAAAAAAAAAATGCTTGAAACTTCTCCAAAGCCATACTTTTGTTTGCAGAAGTTACTCAAGGCAGCTAAAAACGGACGTATTTCAACACTCTGAAGTTCTCCAGGAGAAGCAACCGATAGCTCACAGCGCTCACACTGGCCAAACCGAGACGCATGTGACACTGCGTCTTCCTGAAACAGAAGCGAGTGGTTTGAGCGCAGGGCCTTTATATACGCTTCTAAAAATATCGTCCAATCAGCGTGCAGGTCCGTTCAGTTGAATATACCAATCACAGCACCAGGAATAAGGACTTGACTCCGCAAGCCGCTCTGATTGGCCTAAAGTGATATCATATGCGCCCGCGCAACCTGTTCGCATCTGATTGGACGCGCTGTGAGGCAACGTCACGTTATCACGAGGGAGTAAGCAGGCTACAAGGTTTGAATAGGGGAAGTTGACAGAGCACAGAGCTTTGCGTGAGTTCAGTGTTTGCAAATACAGTGTGATCTCAACAGAACAGACGGACTAGCGGACTCCGAGCAAAGCGACGGCTGCACTGCGTTGCTATTGCACGAAGAGGACGCTTGCTTGTCACACTTTATCCCTGATTCATCAAGACTTTTTTCCTTTTTTATTACCTGATACGTGGGATTGCAATGGATGTTCTACCAATGTGCAGCATATTTCAGGAACTTCAGATCGTTCATGAGACTGGCTATTTCTCTGCATTGCCATCGCTTGAAGAATACTGGCAACAGGTAACAATTTTAAAGTGAATGGATAAAACTTCCGCTGTGATTTCCGAACGGATAGTTTGTGGTTCGACTTCGCTGTCTTTAAACTGGAAACGGGGAGAGTTATTTACAATCCGCAAAGCGCCGCGCTGAATGAAACAGTATAACATTCTCAGTGACGTATTTGATTCGGTTACATGGTTGCGCGGTAAATGTTGTCAGTCGTGTAGCTGTTCGTCCGAATTATTAACCCTTTTTTTGGCATATTTATTTTTTATTTTCTTTCACTTTTTGAAGAGTCGCGATTCGCGATATATATTGCATTACAATCCGTAAGAAGCAAAGTTTAGTAAGGAAAATGAATCATATGTAGACTGGTTGATATGACCGTCTGCAGCACATGCTCTGCCACATAACGGGGTTTATAGGAGGTGCTTATAAACTGTCATAGCAGGTTCTGCTGCTTAATATTGATATTCGTGTGATGGAACTGTTGCAGTCGTATTCTTGGCACAATCGTATTAATCTTTCTGTTGAAACCGATCCAGGTAGTTTCCCCTCAGGCTTTCGGGGATTCTGGCATGGTGCCATATGAACGCATCTCTTGGCATTTAAAACATGCGTTTGTATTTAGTTGCTTAATGTTTCCCAGCATAAAGGCTGTAAAGTGATAGTTTAGCCAAAGTGAAAATCTGTCTAATTTCTCGCCATTATGCGGTTTCAAATCTATTTATTTCATAGAAAAACAAAAAGAGACGTTAGGCAGGATGTTAGCTGCTGACAGCCTCAGTCACCATTCACTTGCATTGCATCTTGGTCAATGCAACGAAAGTGGATGGTGACTGAAACTTGTCAGTCTGCCTAACATTTCGTGGAAATGTAATAATGTTGAATAAATGATAGAAGTCTGAATTTGCTCTTGAAGGAAACATTTTACCTGATGGGGAGTTTGTAGAATCAGTAACTTCTTCGGGCCATATGAAATGAAGGCTTATGCGCGGTAAACGTAGTTATCGAGGATGTGCAGAGCTAAACCGCACAGCTAAATGCTCATATTGAGATGTAAAAACACAATTTAAAGTGTTTATCTAACCACTTATGCACTCAAATAAGGTACGTTCACACTTAATATGCGTTAAAATGGGTTTAAAAAGCGTCCAGATGTACTCTGAGCGGACGTCACTATGTTTGAATGAGGAAACTCGACCCGAGGAAGTTCTGTGGCATCCTTAAAAGGACTCTGAGATGTCTGCATGACTCACTAGGGGACAACTGTTCCAGAAAGACAATATACAGCTCTCAAAGCCATATTTATACCTAAAATACTCATTTTATATGCCTTAAACATACTCCGTAATGTTTCAACATGACACAGTTTTACATATTTCAGCAGAAAAAGTGTGAAGTGCAGATCTGAGTGTGGTTAATCCAAACTAACCCTGGATAGTCAGCTGTGAAAGTTAGAGGAAACTCACTAAATCAGTCATGCGCATTCTAACACTGTGTTTTCTGTTTTGAATCAGACTTGTCTGGAGCTGGAGAGGTATTTGCAGAGTGAGCCGTATGTCTCTGGGTCTGACCTCAAGTTTGAGGGCCAGGAGGATCTTTGGAGCAAGCTCATCTTGGCTTGTGGAGATAAGGGAGATGGGAACGGCAGCCTTCCCAGCGTCAAGGAGGAAGACAATCAGGACTGCCAAATATTAGAAACCAACAGCATGAATTCGGATGCCAGCAGCGAGGCGTCTGACAGTTCGGAGGAGCTCTCGCCCACTCACATCTTTACCTCCAACCCGCTGGGCTCGGTTCTGACGGAGTCAGCGCATCACTTGAGTTCCTCCATCATCAGCACGCCTCCGTCCTCGCCAGAGACGCCCCAGGAGCCCGGCATCCCTCAGGTGTGGGGCTCCACGCAGACTGACTTGCACGTACCGGTGAAGATACGGCCAAACGGACTGGGGAAGGCCTCGGATAAGGCTTCCGCAGGAGGGGACGCCTCTCCGGACGGCAGGAGGAGAGTACACAGGTGTCACTTCAACGGCTGCCGGAAGGTTTACACGAAGAGTTCTCACTTAAAAGCACATCAGCGGACTCACACAGGTAAGAACTTGCTGTTAGTTGTGACGTTGCTCCAAATTGTCTCTGACAAAAACCGAACCGACAAACAGAAAGCGGAACCTCACGCAGGTTTTCACGTCTCCTGCAAAGTTGTGTAATGGAGTTGAGTTCACACAGGCTGTCCTCCGCTGCAAGGCTAATGTCACTCTGTGAATATTTGCTTTGCATGACTGCACGCCTAAACGGTGACCTAATCTGTTTGGAATGTGGCCGTGACCAGGAAGGAGGGGGGATCGGATGGGGGAAGGGAACGAAAGCCAGCCAGGGTGAAAACAACCTGCTCTACCAAAACCGTTTTGGTTTCGTCATGGGAAAGCGCCAGGGTTTTGAATGGGGATCTGGGTGGCCCCCTTTTTAAAGGGCCCATTGCATTCAAAACCGGCTCTGTGTGACGTCTATTGTTCTCTGCGCTGCATAGAGACCGACTTTTGGCATACCACGCATTCCCGCAATCCTTGAGAGCTTGAGGGATCTTATTAAAGTTAAGACTCGTCACGTAGACATGAATCCTGTTTACAGATGCATTTTCGAGAGCATTACTGCGCACTTTATTCCATATTCCTTTTAGACTTGTGAATGTTTCCCAGCTGAAAGGTGTTTGTGCTTTTGTTTACAGGTGAGAAGCCGTACAGGTGTTCATGGGAAGGCTGCGAGTGGCGCTTTGCGAGGAGCGACGAGCTAACCCGACACTTCAGGAAGCACACCGGTGCAAAGCCATTTAAATGCAGTCACTGTGACAGGTATGCTCAGTTCTCGCTATCTCTCGCTGTGACAGTCATCAAAGGCCGTCTGTCTCTTGCCTCATGCCTGATCCTTTGATGCATGCGTCAGTGCAACACGACGGATTCTTCATTGATTCTGTTGTATCGGTTCATTGATCGAAGCCGCCCCATCATGTTTGGATTTTATCACTAAATTACCTAATCACATTAAATGCTTGAAAGCGCAATACTTTATTGATATTCTCTTTTTTATGACCAAACGCACCTCTCCTGTTTGTAATCACTTCCTCTGTTAATCATTTCCCTTCCTGAGAGCTTTGCGCTTTGAACACCATTGTTTGCTCAACTTCCCTTTTTGGCGTTTTGTTTTCAATGGTTACTGGATGCAACACATTTCATGGTTCTTCTTTAACACAAAACATTTGATCAAGCCTGTGCTCATATCCAGACTCACACAAAATCTCTACCAGCAGTTCAGTTTTTGCAGAATCTGAACGCCCATCATTCATAAAATTCAGCAAACTTCGGATAATTTAATACTTTTAATACCAATAAAAATTGAGTAATCCGCTTCAGCCTAAACAATAAAGTTTTGTTGCTGGTGCTCAGATTATTATAACTTTAAGATTCTTTTTATTTATTATCATTTTGTTTTATAACATTTTTATTTGTATTTGTGTATTTTATGATGTTTCCTTAAAACAATTACCAAATTAACTTTTAAAAGCAAGAAATTATATTATCATTTATTTATTTATCTTTTTTCAGTAATAGCTGACCCCACCACAAAAGAAAAATAATAATAAAAATAAATAAATAAATCCATATAATTAATAAAATGTTAATAAATTGCATTATACATTTTCCTTTTAAAAAAAAAAAAAATAAAACAATATTGCTTTATAAATTATTAATTTCCATAATATATTTATATGACCGCTATAATGTCATTCTCAGACTGCTAAAAACTTCCACTTTTACAAAAGAAAGAAAACAAATGCCACATAGCATGTGACACATTATGTATTTAAACCCATTTTAACACAGATTACAACAAGTTTAAATCTCTTCTGCATATTTTCACAGATTTCTCATTATAATTATGAAACTGCTAATTTCCACTGCTAATTCTGCCAGGAAAATGCTAATTCTCTCTGGTTGTGCTCATAACCAACCTTTCCTTTCATAAGTCTTGATAGCACCTATTCCTGTTTGACAAAAATTTAGCCTGGTCCACTAGGGGCCTCATCAGTGATGCAATGCACAGATCTCTACCTCTGAGCACACTTTGACTACGGTGGCCCCTGCTTGACCTTGTTTTTCATTTTTCCTCTCGCTGTTTCTTTCTCCAGGTGTTTCTCCAGGTCGGACCACCTGGCCCTGCACATGAAGCGGCACCTTTGAGCAGGCCGTAGCTTCACGCTGGGTATATGTTGTGTCCTGACCAGCTTCCTGGTTGACCTGGCCCTGCAAGAAATGGGGGGAGTGTGTTCCAGCCAAAGCATGCCATTTTGCACCATATCCTGTGCCTCCATGAGCCCCGGGATAAAGGCGGACTGACTGGTTGTTGAAACGAAAAAGGAAGGGACAAAATCATGTATGAAGAATCAAAGAGAGGAGGATGATTTATTAAAAAAAAGAAAAAGTGAAAAAAAAAAAGAGAGAGAATGAATGGTGTGTTGTATGGTGCATGATGTTTCGGGCCAACTCCTGGACTGTACACTGGTACTTTAAAACAAATCCTAAAGAGAACCTGCTTGCCATGATCGGATGAATGTCCCGTGTGCGAAGAAGGGTGGGAGGGGGTTACCAGTGTATCGCTGTGGGCTGAATGGTGTCGGGGAACAAGTTCTGTATTTGTTTCCATGCGGTATGCGAGAACCGTGAGTGAAGCCGTGAGACTGAGAGCTCCTGCCTGACGCCCCCGGGCTCTGGGATTGCAGGGGGCGTAGCGGCCAGGGTTTCACCCCCTGCCCCATCACAAGGCGGGGACAGAAACTCGGTCCTGAATGAAAGTGGCTTTTTTGGTGTTCGGTGCAGCTACTAAATGTGCAATGTGTTCGGTAGCTTGTTATTTGACAGGCTACAAAAGCTCATTTGTAGTCGGTTGTATGAGCTGTGTGCTTAGAGATGTAACACAATTATAACTTCATAAACAGGTGTTGCATGGTATTGGGCTTTGTACTTTTTTTTTTTTTTTTTGTGTAATTGGGACTGCAGATAGATTCCAATAAAGCGCAGCTAAATACAATTGGGTTAAATGTTACAATATTGTACATAAACGCATTGATCATTCTCCACTCGTTGATAAACTCCCTCATTTTTCTTTCTGGTGGAGGGTCGAATCCCATCAGTGACCATTTCATACAAGACTCGTTTTGTCATCTTGAAGACTTAATTCTATATCTCCATTCGATCTGTTGTTAATGCACTGTTGGCCTTAATGGTGCCTTATGCAAGTGCCCTTTTCCATTGGGGGTCACAAAATGTCTCATATAAGTGATTGAAAAAGCTTTATTAAGGCTCCGTTTCACCTCGACATGCACCTTTCCCATTTCTGAGGCCACTGTAACCAAGCCCTTGTAGATAAGTAATATATTTTGTTATTCTCGAGCATGCGATTTCATTCTTTGTCATTAATATTTGCCCTCATATTTCTTGATGTTGTGAATTCTGCAATTTAGACACAGATATACAGTATCTACTGAACGTTTCGAATACGCTGTAGATGCAAGATCTCTATCTGTGGAGGTGTGTGCAAGGCAAAAAGCTCTTAAAATGCAAAAACAGGCCGTTGTATAAAACAAGGCTGAAAGTTTGTGTAATGCCAACCCCCCCCGTCCCGTTACCAAGAATAAAGGGTGGGGGAAATTCCTAAAGATTTATTGTAATTAACAAGCTGCAGTCAGACAGGCCTTGCCGTGTACTGCTTCTCTGTAATGAATTGCTGAAGGCCCTGCCTGCTACAGACTGCTGACTCGGGCAGTTCAATATTGACCTGTCTGGATGCCGTTGTTTTAGTCCAGTGACAGTGTTGTGGAAACAGTGCACAGCCACCCAGAAAGAGAAAGATATATCACCGCCCCCCCAACATTTACAATAGAAATTTACGGATATGGAGTCGAACGCAGCTTCTTTTGCGTTTTGCGTAAACTATAATGTTTTCAGGGACCAAACGATTGATAAAATTTATTGTACATAGTTATATGCTTGAATTTTTGAGTATTGTGCTTTTATAAGTGCCATGCTCTGGTTTTTTGACACTGTTGCATGTCGAGCAGCTACGTAGATAGTAACTTGAAGCAGCTTGTGCTGCCATTAAATCAGACCAGCCAGGGTTTTGTGGGTCAAGAACATTGTGTCGTTCCAACAGTGGCCAATATTATTCGATTGGTAATTGAGCCTTAATCAAGTTTTCCATTTGCTTGCTTCAACCAACATGTTCTATCACTTATCTTTTCTCTCATGAATCCCTCTTGTCTAAAGAATATTTGTACAAAAGAATAAAAACACAAAAGTTAGGATGAAAAAAAAAAAACATTTTCTAAGATTTTTATTTGTTTTTTTGCTTTATATGAATTTTATTTGAAATTGTTTTGCAAAATTGTTATATTTCTGTATGGATGTATTTTTTATTGGAATAATAAGAAATTATTATCAGACAAGTTTGATTTGTTGTTTTGCTTCACTTTATTTCAACTATTAGCTAGTGATTTATAAAATATGG
This sequence comes from Carassius carassius, assembly GCF_963082965.1. Lineage (NCBI taxonomy): Eukaryota > Metazoa > Chordata > Actinopteri > Cypriniformes > Cyprinidae > Carassius > Carassius carassius. The sequence continues at coordinate 4,482,189 of NC_081796.1, read as the reverse complement.
TTCATGATTACAATATTATTTGTAATGCTTACCAGAGGTGACAAAAATGGCTAAACCTGCAATAACTATTAGCCTGCACATTCATATTCTTTGTTTTGAGTTATAGACATGCAAGATATTTCAAATTGAACTTTTATAGACTTGCAATTAATTTGGTGAATAAAGTGGGTGAAAAAGAGTAACCTGATCCATGAGAGCCAAATGAACAAAGGTCTTTTGATTTGAATCGGACCAGTAAGCAATCACTAAGAACCGTTTAGCAACTGACTAGTAGTGCACTAAATCACCCTGAACACCTTGCAGACACAACAACACATCATCATTGTAGTAGTAATTTTTGTGCAGCCAAAAAAAAAAAAAAATCAAGCCATTACATGAATATAAACATAGTGCTTTAAAAACACAGATCTTTTGTAACAACCGCCTGGTATCTCACCATAATGCTGATGAATGACAATTACCCACATTAGCGGTGCAAGACTCATATTCATGGATTCCTCACTCTCATGTTGAGCAAAAGTTGGTCTCCACACCCACTGGAGGCTTGTCAAAATAGACGAATGAGTTCCCACAGAAAAACATTGCAAATTGCCGCCTTTGTGAATTGCTAAATAGGGAAACATGCCTGAGGTGATTCCTGGCAGGTGGAGTGCTGAAATATTTTGCCAAGGATTGGTTGGCTTTTCTAAATGTTTTAAAATGGCCATTCATCGTTTGCTTCTCATCATTGTGCTCAAGAAGTATTCCATCTATAATCACAATATGATGCTATTTATAGCTGTGATTAATTATAATAAAAATAACTATATATAAATAAAACTACTAGTTCAACAGTATTTGAAAGAAATGTTAATTACTATATATATATGAAGAGTTTGGTTACAAAATACAATAAATCCATTGAATCAATATGAAAGTTATTGAAAGTTATATGAAAGATACATAACATAAGCTGATGCACATATGACAGCCTCTGAACTTGGTCAATAGCCTACTAATCTTATATACAGGCACTGGACTAGAAATACATTCATCAGTTATCTCTTCCAAAATGAATTCAAGGAGTCATCTTGTTAATGCTATAAATTAATTACAGCAATAAAATTAAATTTCATTATGAACAATAACATGAACAACAATATCACATTAGACACCGAAATTCCAAAATGACATTTCCCTTACATTCAACTTCCAAAAGTGCATTCATCTTTGCCATGTTACATTCCTTTAGTTGACTAGTAATATATGATGTTTCAACAAAAACATAAATGGCATTAATAAAAACACTAACACTGACAAGCTATACGATATCACATTCATAATAGATTCATCTAATGAACGTGTTATAGCGTAGCTTGTCAGTGATTTTCTGCTCTGTGTATTAAATGCAAATTAATAATTTCCATCTGAAAGCACGTGATGGAGATTTACCAGTACTATTAATCACAGAATCGGCTTTACTGACAAGATTGTTTACAGTACCTGGAATGGTGTGCTGCGATTAGTTGAGCGGATATATAGCATTCTGCAAAAAAAGGGAGATTGGCGTTTGTGGTCGCCGTGATTTTGCCAAGAAAGACATGTTCCTGGATCAACATCTTTTGATGATCCTGGATCAACATTGTTGTCCAAATATATAGACTTAACCCCTAACCCTAAACCTATCCCTACCCATAAATTATTCCTCAAATCAGTGGGAAATGATAGCTGATTAACAAGGATGTAGAAGTGTATTGAAATATTTCAGCATAACCTAAATATTTACATGAATATTCAGCACTCGGATATGTCCCAAATTGATCATTGTTATCCAGCATGATCTTATAGTGTTCTAAAGAGCATCCTGGTTTCGATGAAAGTAGTAAATGTGACCGTCTGTGCAAAGTTCACATGAGTTCACATGTTCAGAGAACCCAATTTAGCTGTTTAGTGACCTAGAAATTATGCAGAATCTTAAATGTATATTTAGAATAATAGCATTATTATTATTTCCAGCTTTAAATGGAGAAATAAAAAGAAATGCTTTTATTGTGGACTTTGGATTCCACTGTTCCTGCCATTTCACCTAGACGCCTCATTTTATTAAGAGAGACGTTTCACAATGTGCCAGTTCACTGAAGGTGAAAATCGTGGGAAACTTGTTGCATTGCATAACTCAATTGCGGCTACGCCTCTGATAATACAGCAGTAGTTTTCCATCTTTCTTCTCAGTGCTATGCTGATGTTGATGAGACAACACTAAGCTGCACAGAGAACTCGCTCATTATTCCGTGTAACTGACAGATCCTAAAGTGGAAGCAATTATACGCAGCCTTGGAAAGTCACACAGCGACATTAATTTTTTAAAGGTCAGGTGCCCCCAAATCCATCATAACTTTTTACTTGAAAGATCTCAGTCCATGTTTTATGATGTTTAAAAGGAAAGATCAATGCATCAAAAGATCTATATTTATGTATGGCATTGCTTAATATGCCTTTAATAGCCAAAAAGTTAGCAGGAGGTTGAGGAACTTGCTCAAAGAACCAAATGTTGGATATAATGCATTCATCAGTATGTGTGCGTGCTTTCCCACGTTCACCCTTGGGGTTCCACTAATCCAGGATTACCAAATCTAGATAAATTACACTAGCATATGACACATGCCCTACCTTAATGCACTTGCTGTCCATCGTATTTCAAACTTTTTCTTTTTTTTTGGAGTTTGGATAGACACTTAAAGGGATAGTTCGCCCAAAAATGAAAATTCTGTCATTTACTTTGTTTTATCTGTCTGAACACAAAAGAAGATTGTTTTCTTTTCCCTTTATACAATGGTAATACAGTGGTGTTTTGAACCACACTGATTTTCATTATACAGTTCTTATTTTGTACTTCATAAAATGACCGTGAGTAAATGAACAGATAGTTTTTATTTTTGGGAGAACTATCACTTTAAATGATTTCACAGTTTACATTTAATAGGATGGCAATATGTTATTATTGCACATATCAGAATCTGTCTAAACAAAGAATATGCACGTGTGTTGCAAATGCTTACGAATACTAATGAGATCCCATCGATGAACTGCCTTGAACTTTGCATGCAGAGCAAAGTCAGCAGTTTTACTGAATTTTGGGCATTGTGCTTTCGAATTTCCGAAGGCAAAGTATTGTCAGGCGAACTGAAATTAAAAACAATGTCACGACATCAAAGGCTGCTGTTGCCAGAGGGTGAGGGCTGAGTGTGAATCCGTGAGCTGTTTGAAGCCAATGGGGTTGATGGAGAATATTCAAAGAAAGACACCGAAGCTTGGTTTAAAAAATGGTATAATTATTAGTACCTGGAAAGGCAAGCATTGCAATTACTCTTCCTCATATACTGTTAGTCATTTGAATAAACTCTTAATTTAATTATTAAACTTTAGAACATATCATCCCATACCGCTGTGCAGTGAACACACATGGTAAACTGTCATCGCTTTTCTGTATTTAATTGTGCGTCGTGAGAATTTGCAGTGTTTCTATATATATATATATATATATATATATATATATATATATATATATATATATATATATATATATATATATATATATATATATATACAGTATACAGTACAGACCAAAAGTTTGTAAACATTACTATTTTTAATGTTTTTGAAAGAAGTTTCTTCTGCTCATCAAGCCTGAATTTATTTGATCAAAAATACAGAAAAAAACAGTAATATTGTGACATATTATTACAATTTAAAATAATTTTTAAAAATTTATTATACTTTAAATTATCATTTATTTCTGTGATGCAAAGCTGAAATTTTAGGATCATTATCACATGATCCTTTAGAAATCATTCTTATATGATGATTCATTATCAAAGTTGGAAACAGTTCTGCTGCTTAATATTTTTTCAGAACATGTGATACTTTTTTAGGATACTTTGATGAATAACAATATACACTACTGGTCAGTAATTTGGGGTCGGTAATTTTTTTTTCTTTCTTCTTTTTAAATAAAATCAATACTTTTATTCAGCAAGGATTTGTTAAATTGATAAAAAGTGATAGTAAAGAAAATATATTATTAGAATTAATTTATAAATATATAATTTTTATTTTGAATAAATGCAGTTCTTTTTAACCTTTTATTCATCAAATATATTAGACAGCAGAACTGTTTCCAACTCTCATAATAAATCAGAATATTAGAATGATTTCTAAATGATCATGTGATAGACTGGATGTTACATGTGACACTGAAGGCTGGAGTAATGATGCTGAAAATTCAGCTTTGCATCACAGGAATAAATTATTTTTTTTTAAAGTATATTCAAATAGAAAACTATTATTTCAAGTTGTAATAATATTTCACAATATTACAGTTTTTTCTGTATTTTTGATCAAATAAATGCAGGCTTGATGAGCAGAAAAAACATCTTTCAAAAACATTAAAAATAGTAATGTTTCCAAACTTTTGGTCTGTACTGATATATATATATATATATATATATATATATATATATATATATATATATATATATATATATATATATATATATATATGTATATTTATTGTATTTGTTTGCATTGTGAGTATTTGCAGTGCATTTATGTATTTGTTTGCTATTGAGTTTTTGCAGCACATTTTAGTATTTGTTTGCTTTGTATGTATTTGCAGCGCATTTCTGTATTTGTCTGCATAGTGAGAATTTGAAGCACGTTATTTTGTTGCTTCGTGAGTATTTGCAGCATGTTTCTCTATTTGGTTGCATTGTGAGTATTTGCAGGCTGTTTCAATATTTGTTTGTGATGTAAGTATTTTGAGCGCATTTCAGAATTTGCTTGCATTAACTATTTGTAACACGATTTGGTATTTGCTTGCACTGAGTATTTGCAGCACCTTTCTGTATTTGTTTGCATTGTGAGTATTTGCAGTGCATTTATGTATTTGTTTGCTATTGAGTTTTTGCAGCACATTTTAGTATTTGTTTGCTTTGTATGTATTTGCAGCGCATTTCTGTATTTGTCTGCATAGTGAGAATTTGAAGCACGTTATTTTGTTGCTTCGTGAGTATTTGCAGCATGTTTCTCTATTTGGTTGCATTGTGAGTATTTGCAGGCTGTTTCAATATTTGTTTGTGATGTAAGTATTTTGAGCGCATTTCAGAATTTGCTTGCATTAACTATTTGTAACACGATTTGGTATTTGCTTGCACTGAGTATTTGCAGCACCTTTCTGTATTTGGTTGCATTGTGAGTTTTTGCAGTGCTTTTCTGTATTTGTTTGCTTTGTGAGTATCGACAGCCTGTTTCTGTATTTCTTTGCATTGTGAGTACTTGCCATGTGTTTCTGTGTCCGATTGTGTTGAATATTTGCAGTGCTTTTCTGTATTTGGTTGTGTTGAGTATTTGCAGCGCATTTCTATATTTGGTTCCATTGTTGAATATTTGCAACACATTTCTTTGTTTGCTGTGTGAGTATTTGTAGCGTGTTTTGCTGTTTGCTTGCATTGAGTTTTTGCAATTATTTTCTCTATTTGTTTGCTTTGTGAGTATCGGCAGCCTGTTTCTGTATTTCTTTACATTGTGAGTACTTGCCGTGTGTTTCTGTGTCCAGTTGTGTTGACTATTTGCAGCATGTTTCTGTATTTGGTTGCACTGTGAGTATATGCAGCACATTCCTTTGTTTGCAGTGTGGGTATTTGTTGTAGCATGTTTTGGTGTTTGCTTGCATAGAGTATTTGCAACGCATTTTTGTATGTGGTTGCATTTAGTATTTGCAGTGTGTTTCTGTATTTGTTCGCATTGTGAGTTTTTGCAGTGCGTTTCTGTATTTGTTTGCTTTGTGAGTATTTGCTGTGTGTTTCTGTGTTTGGTTATGTTGAATATCTGCAGTGCTTTTCTGTATTTGGTTGTGTTGAGTATTTGTAGTGCATTTCTTTATTTGGTTGCATTGTGAGTATTTGCAGTACATTTTATGTTTCTTTATTTGTTTGCAATGTGAGTATTTGCAGTGTGATTTGGTATTTGCTTACATTGAGTATTTGAAGCATGTTTCAGTATTTGTTTGGGTTTTGAGTATTTGCAGCATGTTTTGTTAAACCAATGTATATATTGTCTTAATTTGTTGGTGTTTTTTTCTATTAACATGAGTTTTCTTCAGTTGCAGCAAGTTAAGCTCTCTCGACCATCATACTAAACACTTTAGCAACTGCATAGGAACATGCCAAGAACCGCTCTGAACACCTTAGAAACAGCACAGAAACATGCTTCAAAACACTTTAGCAAAATGCTAATACCTATAGAGAACACCTACATAAGAGCATATAAATGTGCTCAAAATCAATAAACACCTTAGCAACTGCATATCAACTATCTAGCTTCATGGAAGAACATTTTCTTCAGAAAATCGTGTTGAATCCAGCTATTTTTTGGATTTAATTGTTGGAGTGTTTAAGAACAAGAGAAATATAAGGTCAGACGTGTCATTTATGATCATCATCTTTCATTGTGGATCATCTTCAAGCTCAGTGTTTGTCTGCATCCTTTCTGTTTCATGATGTTTTTACTATGTAAAAATAGTGCTATTTGTTTTCAAAGTGGATACTTACCCAATTATCATCTAGCTGTTAGTGCTTATAAACACTAAAACGTATTAAGAAGGAAATGGAGGGAGGGTGAGGAGAGATCTGAGAGTATGGCACAAACACTATTTTGTTTGTATTTTCATAAAGTAAGCAAGAACCACAGTCTTCCTTTCAACACAGATTAATTTCCATCATAACACCCAAGAAAGGCCTATTGGCTCTTTTGAACACTGAGACGCAGCCCTCAAAGAGCTCATTTCACTCCGGTCTTAGGCAAACATGAGATTTAGTGAGATTTGTTATTTGTTGTTTGAAGAAGAGCAGTTGTTAATGGTAAAAAGCCAATTTTCCTCTCAATTGACTGCTGATAGCAAGCTTTGGTCACCTTCGTAGTGACCTCTGAGTGGCATTCATTCACATCTTAACTGCATGAAGACATCTTTTGTGTGCTAAATTGACTTTTGACCTTGTGGTCTAAGACATCCTATGAAAAAATACTTCAAGCAATACTTCTAGCAATATTTATACTTAATAGAATTACTAATATAGAACATATACTGTATATTAGTCATTATTATCCATAACCTTTATGTTCTAAAAAATAATGCAGTAAAAGACTGGCAGCTATATTGATTCTGGAACTTTACAGTAAAACAATACAGCAATGTTTCAGATATTTCAGGATGACATAATGATCACATAGTGCAAAAAATGCTTCATGTTATAATCATTTATGTTTTTTTATTTCTTTTTTTTAAGTGTAAAACAATCTGTCCACTACAGTAAAACAAGCTGTCGTCTCATTACTCAGAGGTATGTGGGTATATAGGAGTCATATTCTAAGAAAGGGACTATCTCAATGCAAACAGTAATTAAAACAACTCCCATGATTGTTAGCATGAGTCAAAGGCATACATAAGAGTATACACTAGTGATTACACATCAAGATCCAGGCTGTTATTTAGCACTGTAAGCTTAGAGGTGATGGGTCAGTCTGTGCATGGGGAAATGAATGCATGCTGCTATTTAATGATCCTTAATATTATGTTTATCTTCATCTTCCACTTTCTTTATTGAACCCCATAATCTTTAGCAGTAAACCATAAGTTTTTTTTTTTTCTGCTGGAGATGGAATGCATTACTACTCACTCTGTTATTCGTAACAGCAGTCATTATGCAGCTGTGGTGGAATGGCAAAGTACAACACGTTGCCATGTACAGAGCAAGACAGGCTTTGATATTTAATATATACAGTGATTTGTTAATATAATTAATTTTCTATATGAAATTTATATAATTTTAACATTTTGCCTACACAAAACTCATAGCAAAAGGATAAACCTTTTGTTCATCAGAACATATTTGGAGAAACTTACCTCACATGGGTACCGTCAGAATAAGAGTCCAGACATTTTATTATCTGAAAACATCACAATAATCCACAAGCAGTGGGTAGTAACAGATTACATGTAATCCTGTTTACAAACTCCAAAAATGTTGTACTTGTATTTGGGTTATATTAAATAAAATAAAAAACCATTATCAGATTACAGTTACTTTTTTATCGATTACAAGTCCCCCTGATATTTAAAGATAATTTTTCAATAATTTAACAATACCTTTGCATCTTCTCTGACAAAATACTCCCATTTAAAGTTAGGTCAAAAGTAATCTAGATTTAATCAAAAGGCAGTCAGAATACATTAACTTAAATGTATTAATGTATTAAATGTATGTAAAAAGTATTCTAGGGGTTAAAAAAAATAGAAACAGGGGATAGACTTTTTCACTGGATGAATCAATATTATTGATTATGGACTGGTATTTTGGAGTTGTGTTGTGTATTATTGTGATGTTTTGATCAACTCTTATTCTGACGGTGCCCATTCAATCCATTGATGAGCAAGTGATGTAATGGTAAATTGCTCCATCTTTTCCGATGAAGAAACAAACTGTTCCACATTTTTAGGTATTAATTTATTTTTCTACATTTTCTTTTTCTTTTCTTTTTTCTATTTATTAACTTTTAGTGTTTTGCTGTACAGTTTTTATCATCCACCAAGCAAAAGCTTAAAAACCATTCATGTTCATGTAAGTATTAGCAATAGCTTTATTAGCAAGCACAATTTTTTAACTGTGTAATTACAAGCAACATAATTACATATTAATTACATGTAGCTCATTATTATTACTCAACTATTCTTACGTAATAATAATACGTTGTACGTTGTATGTTGCATTCCTGCACCTGATGCAAATGTGCTCTTATCAAGCGAACTCAATGGATTTCATCCAGATACCTATTGAGACACTGGCCTCTGAATGTCGCTATGGCTAGTGGTCTATGAGCATGTGATGTTGGCACCTGAGGTGAGAACGAGCCTCTATTAGTTTACTTTAAAGATTGAAATGCTTTCAGACCCCCCCCCCCCCCCCCCCCATTCTTCTCTTCTGCACGTTAACTTTCCTGCTGCTACATTAATCACCATGACAACTGCCTCCACTCTGACTGTTATACGTGGCCGTAAGAGCGAGCAAGGATGTCTTGATAATTTTATATTCCAATTTCACACTTTGTGCTTATAGTCAAATCTGTTCAGACAACCTCGAATGCAAAACAGTATGATGTAGCAAAATAACCAGTTCCTTATACATCATTCTGTTTCACAAATCCATGAAATCTCCCTCTGCTTTCTTAACTGAGTGCTTTGATGTGATTAAAAAATGCAGTTGCTAGGTGTCTGGGTGGTTGCAAGACTGTTTCTATGCATTTTCTGAGTCGTTGTAGTCTGTTGCTAATATGCATTTGCTAGGATGTTATGGGTGGTTGCTAGGGAGTTGCTAAGTGGCTGCCATGGATGAATGGTTGCTAGGGTGTTCCTTAGCACTTTTTAATAAGTGGTGTTCTGAGTGGTTTTTAGTGTGGTGTCATGGGTGGTTATGAGTGGTTACTAGGGTGAACTGGGTGTTCCTATGCATTTTCTAAGGTTTTATGAGTGTTTACTTTATTGCTTTGTTTCTATTGGTTGCTAGGACATTACTAAGTGGCTGCAAGATTGTTTTGAGTGATTGCCAAGGTGTGGATAAATGTTTGCTAGGGTGTTGCTATGCTTATTCTTAGTATTGTTTTTTAGTTTGTTGCTATGGTGTTATGGTTGTTGTGGAGTCATTCTGGATGGTTACCATGGCATTGATGCTGAGGTGTTTCAGGTGGTTGCAAGGTATTGTCAGGAAATAAATTCTGAATCCAGTAGCAAATCCAATAAACAGTTTATTGCACAAAGTCAAAGAGGAAAGAGGATGGTCAGAATCGCGGGTCTCAGATGGAGGAGCAGACCTTGGTAGCGAGAAAACAGCAACGGACTGGAAGATGACTGTTGATGCACACGTCCGGGAAATCCAGAGAGAGAGAACTCCAAAACACCAACCAGGAAAAACAGAATCAGAATAAGAATCAGAGTGAGTTTTTTTGCCAGGTATGTTTACACACATGAGGAATTTGTTTTCGTGAAAGAAGCTCCGCAGTACAACAGAATGACAGTGACAGAACAAAAAACACATAATAAAAGAATAAAATACAAAAAATACAAATAAGTAGGTAAGGAATGACAATATATAAATTGACAATTGTATGGCAGGTATATTACAAAAAGCAGTTATGTAAGTACAGGTATATTATGTGCAAAATGTAAGTGTACACTAAGTATGTGTGTTAGATAAATAAGTGTATGTGTATATAAATATAAATAGTGTAGTGTAGTGTGTTCCACAGTCATTATCAATTGTTAAATAGATGGATTGCTTGAGGGAAGAAACTGTTCCTGTGTCTGGTCTGTTATGGACTTGAAAAGGTCTAGGGCATGTACCGCAACATTTATATATTAACGTACTGTGTAAGGGAAACAGGTCAATTTAGCTCAAAGGGAATCATTTAAGATTTTAAAGGGAATTTGAACAGAATCACTGTTTCACTGCTGATCACTGAGACACCCTGTTATTCACTGAACGAGCCGTTTAACATCAAATCTGCACTGGATATTAATATCCAAAGTATAGTGAAAACACTATAAATTAACACAGTAACAAGATCGGCAGTTTAAGACATTAACTTGCACAAAACACAAGATACTTCTCTTTTCAATATGAATAAGGCTTTATTAGATAAATCTAAGACATACAAACTAATCTAACACATAAGCACACGCACTCACACATTCATACAAGTTGCAGGAAGATAGAAAGTTAGGGAAGAATTAATTTAAGAGATTGAAAATGTGGAATCCCGAGTTTACCGTAATACGTGAAATTGCATAGACATGAACAGCCATCAATCACTTAATTAACCCTCGCATTGAGTTCCTCAATGAGGTTAAAATCATATTAGATACACCAGTATAGATCAGTCTGGAGGTACTTGCATTGCCTGTGTAAAGGGGTTCCCTTTTTTGTCGTTGAAAGGGGGTTTCCCTATGTCGCTGATTGGTTGGAAGTTCAGTAGTCGCTGAAGTGATGTCTTGGGAAGCCCGTGGTTGGCGTTGGCTGATGATGCGGAGTTGTGGGCTGGCTGAAGTTGAACGGGCACTCGAGGTGCCTTAACTCAGAACACGAAACTCTCAAACGGAAAAGAAAATAAACTAAAGTAAAAGGACAGAAGTACAGTTTGACGAGACTAGGTGGTGTTTTTTCTGATCGTGGCTAAGTAACAGCAGGCGTGCAGGCGAAGCACGCTGGAACCGCGCTCAAAGAACGCTAACAGTGATGACTAAAAGCAGCAGCTGAAAAGCAAACACTAAAAGCAGGCATGACTGATAGCAGAAGCAAAGCTAAAAGCAGAATTTTATGGTGTCCTGAGTATTTAAACTGGCCTGTTGGCCACACCTCAAATGTTGTCTTGACCAATCAAATCGTCTTTGCTCTGGGTATCATAAATCATATGTTATCTTATCAAGCACATGGTCCGAATTTTCCCGCTCTTGCATGGTATAATTTTGGACATGATTCCTATACCAAGAATATGATACAATTGACAAATAACTGATGGTCAGATACATTTCAAGCAAGCAGATTGAAGCACAAACATACTAAACATGAATATAAATCCTTAAGCTATCCCATATTTATTAAATGACATACACAATAAGTGATTATAAACATGATAGTCAAATGTGTGGGTTACATATAAATGAATTTAGAGTTAAGCGATGGACTGATATTCATTTATAAGTCATTTTGAGTTCATTTTGGTCCATTTATATCTAGAAAAGACAGTTTCTGTGCCATTCTCTGACAAAGGATGTTCTGTGGGGACCAGAGGTTAAGAGGTCCCCTTAGGAATTTCAGTCTGGTTCTGCTAGGTGGGGGGGAAGTCAATCCAAGCCGGGGTTGCATCTTGATTGCTTGCACCAAATTTGACAATCTCTTCTCCGAAATGAAATTGTCAATAATTGTTCTAGTGGTGTTAATGTTGAAAGCTGTTCTGTGAAAGAGTTGGTTGGTTGGTTATCTTGCTTCTGTCTGACCTTCTGTTGCCTTTCTGAGGAATTCAGCTCGTGTTTCAACCACAGTCCTGATCGCCTCTTTAATTTGTCTGGTTCAGGTCTGATACGCTACAACTGCTGAAAGTGGGGGTATGGTGGAAGAACACATGACAGATTCTTTCAAAGGGAAAAATAAACTGGGCTTTATTCACAACAAGACGAAAGGCCACTGGACCCAGTCAAAACAACAATAATGTCCGCTTTGTACAATGTGATAATGTTAGCAAACAAACCATAAATGGGAAAAGAACAAAAGCGGCGCCAAAGGAAAGAACAATAATAAAAAAATCCTTAATGTAAACCTAATCTAACCAAAACAAAAATGTTGAACATGAACCGAAATCTTCGGTGCATCCGGCACCCTAACTAAACTACCTAACAAAAACAGAAATGCAAGGGATGGCGCTCACTTCTTACCTGGTGTGTCTACACAATCATCTGCTATGGGTGCAGTGTATATTGCAATATACTAACCTGCGTTCTCTTAAAAAAATGTCAGTTTTCAACCAATATCTCCGAGCGAATGAAAAGGTAGACAACACATCAAACTAATCTCGCCCATGTTAGAGCGCAAAAAATATTAGAAGTACAAAAAAACAAAGCACATAGCACACAACTCAATTCGCTGGTTAGAAACGTACACAAAAACTCACTACAGAAACTCATTTCGCTACAAAGAGCTCGATTCACTACAGAGGAGTTCTCAATTCGCTCCGGAGAGAAAGCATGAATGAACACGCCACCCCTTTAACCAGCTGGGCAGCCTGCAATTGACTCTCAAGCGGCGCCTTAATGATGACTGACGTCCGACTCGGCCAATCACAGGAACCTGCGAGCAGAGAGAGTCAACTAGAGACAGAGAGAAGATAATGAGCACAACGACTGACACGTGCTCAGTACACCAATGTGCACAGATCATTGAAAACAAAATACACGTGGAGCGTAACAGGTCGTTTTGGTGCTCAGTGCTCTGTCATGATGACCAGATGGCAACAGTTCAAAGAGGGAGTGTGCTGGATGTGAGGGGTCCAGAGTGATTTCACTGGCCCTTTTGCTTACTCTGGATAAGTACAGTTCTTGAATAGAAGGGAGGGTTGTACCGATGATTCGCTCAGCAGTTCGGACTACCCTCTGTAGTCTTCTGAGGTTAGATTTTGAAGCTGAGCTGAACCAGACAGTTACTGAAGTGCAGAGGATGGATTCAATAATGGTGGAGTAGAACTGTTTCAACAGCTCCTATGGCAGGTTAAACTTCTGCAGCTGGCGAAGGAAGTACAATCTCTGCTGGGCCTTTTTCATTATGGAGTCAATGTGAATGTCCCCATTCAGGTCCTGAGAGATAGTGGTGCCCAGGAACCTGAATGACTCCACTGCAGTCACAGTCCTGTACATGATGGTGAGTGGGGGGAGAGCAGGGGGATTTTCCTGAAGTCCATGATCATCTCCACTGTTTTTGCGTGTTAAGCGCCAGGTTGTTGAGAGTGCACCAGACAGCCAGCTCTTTAACCTCCTGTCTGTAAGCAGACTCGTCACCATCCTGAATGAGGCTGATGAGTGTGGTGTCGTCTGCAAACTTCAGGAGCTTGACAGAGGGGTCCTTAGACATGCAATCGTTAGTGTACAGGGAGAAGAGCAGTGGGGATAGAATGCAGCCCTGGGGAGCTCCGGTGCTGATTTTATGGGTGCTGGATGTGAGTTTGCCCAGCCTCACTTGCTGCTGCCTGTCTGTCAGGAAGCTTTTGATCCACTGACAGACGGAGGTGGGCACTGAGAGATGAGTTAGTTTGGGCAGGAGGAGGTTTGAATTGATCATGTTAAAGGCCGAGCTGAAGTCCACAAACAGGATCCTCACATAAGTCCCCGGGCTGTCTAGGTGTTGCAGAACATAATGCAGTCCAAAGTTTACTGCATCATCCACAGACCTGTTTGCTCTGTAGGCAAACTGAAGAGTATCCAGCAAGGGTCCAGTGATGTCCTTCAGGTGGGCAAATTCATTCATGACTACAGACGATAAAGCCACAGGCCTGTAGTCATTTAGTCCTGTAATTTTGGATTTCTTTGGAGATCTCTAATTTTGGAGATCTGTGTGGAGATGGGGGCCAGCTGGTCAGCACAGGATTTCAGACAGGCTGGTGTAACACAATCTGGGCCTGGTGTTTTTTTCCTTTGCTGTTTCCGGAAGACCTGGCACACAGCATCCTCGCTTATATGTATTGCAGGTGTGGGGGAGAGGGGGGATGCAGGAGGTGTGGATGGTGAGAGCGATTGTTTAAAGAGGTGATCAGGGCGGGTTGCAGGAGTTGTTAATGGTGTGAGTGGTTGTTTGGAGAGGCGTTCCGGGCGGGTTGCAGGAGTTGTTTATGGTGTGAGCGGTTGTTTGGAGAGGCGTTCAGGGCGGGTTGCAGGAGTTGTTAATGGTGTGAATGGTTGAGTGGAGAAGCATTCAGGGCAGGTGATGGGTGATCTTCTTTCAAACCTGCAGTAAAACACGTTCAGATCGTCTGCCAGTCGTTGATTCTCCACAGCGCTGGGGGATGTTATCGTGTAGTAACACAGAACACAGGAGGCAGAGAGCTATCTGGACAGAACCGGACAACAGCAGGTAAGCAAACCAAACAATCTGACAAAAGACAAGAGCAAACACTCCACATAAATAGACTTCTTGATGAGCTTCAGGTGAACTGGATTGATTAGCTCATCAAGGCTGCACTAGCAACAAGCGCTGCCAACATTTGACAAGGACACAGACAAAACAAACAGGACTGAACGCACAGACCTGTGAACCGTGACAGTACCCCTCCTCCTAAGAGCACCTCTTTGTGCTATCAGAGGAACCTTCCGGTCGATTGTAATCATCGATAAGAGAGTGATCCAGTATATCCCTTGCAGGAACCCAACTTCTCTCTTCCGGACCATAACTTTACTAGTCCACCAAATGCTGGAATCCGCGTCCCCTCCGTCTCGAGTCCAGAATACATTTGACTGAAAAAACTGGCTCTCAATCTATGAGAACCAGCGGTAGGGGTACTGGAACAGGCAGATTAACAGGGGAATGAAAAGTGGAAGTTTGAGGTGGTCCGCCTCAATTTTGGTGACAGTGAATGGGCCGATACATTTGGGAGCATGCTTATTACAAATGGAGCAAAGAGGTATATTTCTGGAAGAAAACCACAGTTTTTGACCAAAGCCGTAGACGGGAGGCTTCGACCGTTGGCAATCGGCCTGAGCCTTAGTGCATGCGCCCACCTTAATGCACATGCCCACCTGAAGGAGAGCCTGTCTGGCATTCACCCAGGTGCAGCGGCACCTCTGGACGAAAGCGTGGGCAGTGGGAACCGCGACATCGGATTCAAGACTGGAAAATATTCATGGCTGGTAATCTAAACTACACTCAAATGGAGACAGGCCCGTAGATGACACTGGTAATGAGTTGTGTGCATACTCCATCCATGAGAGTTGCTGGCTCCAGGAGGACATATTCTGAGAGACCAAACATAGCAACACCCGCTCCAAATCTTAATTGGCTCTCTTCATCTGACCGTTGTTCTGAGGATGAAAACCAGAGGAAAGACTAATACTCGCCCAGAGTAATTTACAAAACTCTCTCCAAAATTTGGACAGAAACTGAAGCCCCCTGTCAGAGACCACTTACCTCGGGAGGCCATGAATACAAAAGACATGATCAATGACAGCAGTCACTGTCTCTCTGGCAGAGGGTAATTTAGTCAGAGGAATAAAATAGGGCCACCTTTGAGAACCGGTTCACTACAGTCAAAACCACGATGAAAACTCGGAATAGTCAAAAATGTGAGACAAGACATGGGGTTTAATGTTTTTAGAACCCGGACGGTACGAGATGGAAAAATCAAAACGACTGAAAAAAGAGCCCACCAAGCCTGCCTGGAGTTTAAACATTTGGTGGTCCTGATGTACTCCAGGTTTTTGTGATCGGTCCAGACTATGAAAGGCACCCCCGAACCTTCCAACCAATGGCAACATTCCTCTATTCTCTCAAACTCTCTATTACCAATGTCAGAATTTCGCTCAGCTGGAGACAAAAAATGAGAAAAATAATGCGTAGGATGTACATTGTTGTCTGAAGAATAACACTGTTAGAGAACCACACCCACCCCACCCCACCCCACCCCCACCTCTAACGTGTCGACCTCCACCACAAACTGACAGGAGGGATCAGGGGCAATGAGAATGGGAGCTGAAACAAAGCAGCTCTTGAGGTTGGAAAAAACTGCAATGGGTGCTTCAGCCCACCTGAACGTTGTGTTGGTGGAGGTCAAAGCAGTCAGAAGGGTGGCTAGCTAGCTGTAATTGTGAAATAAAACGCTGGTAAAAAATTGTCAAAGCCCAGAAACCTCTGCAGGGCCTTGTGGGAATCTGGGGTTGGCAAATCTACCACAGTCTGAATCTTCTCGGGATCCATGCACACTCCCTCAGACGGAATTATATATCCTAAAAAGGGGACAGACTGTGCATGAAAAATGCATTTCTCTGCCTTGACAAAAAGCCCATTCTCTAGCAGCCTCTGAAGCACTTGTCTGACATGCTAAACATGATCCTGGAGGGAAGAAGAAAATATCAATATGTCATCCAGGTAGACATAAATGAACTGGTCAACCATATCTCTCAGCACATCATTGATCAGCGCATCAAAGTGCCCGGAAGACTGCGGGGGCATTGGATAGCCCAAAAGGCGTAACCTGATATTCAAAGTACCCCCTGGGGTTGTTGAAAGCAGTTTTCCACTCATCCCCCTCCCTGATGCGGAACAAATGATAGGCATTGCGAAGATCCAACTTCATGAAAAGCGAAACCCCCTGCAACTGCTCGAAGGCTGAAGACATCAATGGCAAAGGATAAGTATTCTTAACCGTGATGTTGTTCAGACCCCGATAGTCGATACAGGGGTGCAAGGAACCATCCTTCTTTTCAACGAAGAGGAACCCCGTACCTGCTGAAGAAGAAGGGCAAATGAGTTTGGCTGCCAGAGAATCAGAATTACATTTCTCCATGGCCTCCCTTTCTGGAGCAGAAAGCAAATATAACTTGCCTTTAGGTGTAGACATACATTGCAATAAGTCTATGGCACAGTCATAAGGATGATGCTGAAGAAGAGAAGCCGCTCTGGACTTACTGAACACTCCCTTCAGGCCTAGGTACTCTGTGAGCACGTTAGACAGGTCTATGGGTTCATCCTGTAACACAGAACAAGACACAGATGAACAAGCAGAGACTAAACAAACAGCAATGACAATGTTCACTCAAAGACAACACACTGCCCTGCCAGTTAATCTGAGGATTGTGACGCTTAAGCCAAGGGTGTCCAAGAACTACAGGAGTGAGAGGGGAATCAATTAACAAAAAATGGATCTATTCCAGATGGTTGCCTGAAGTGGTCAGACTAACCGGCCCGGTAGAGTAAGTGACGGATGGTAATGCTTATCTGTCCAGGTCGTTGACCGAGATGTGCTGGGTAAGTGGGACCACAAGAACCTTAAGTTTGTGAGAAAGAGTGATGTCCAGGATGTACCCTTCAGCTCCTGAGTCCAGCAGGGCAGAGCAGTTGTGATGAGAAGTTGCCCATTGCAGTCTTACCGGGAGGAGAGTGGTAGATAAGGAGGATTTCTTAAAAGTATTACCACCCGTCAGTAGCCTCGACACTACTGACGGGCTCTGTCTTTTACTGGGCATTGAGCAGCAACGTGACCCATGGCTCCACAGTATAAGCACAAACCCAGAGTTCTTCGTCGATCCTTTTCCTCCCAGGAAAGTCGATTTCTGCCCACCTGCATTGAAAGTTGGGCTGACCGTAATATTGGAAGGTACTAAAAAACAAGTGCTGCTCTCAGGAACCAAGCTCTAATGAATACGTTGATCACGACATTGCAGACGAGCATCCACTCTGATAGCCAGTTCAATTAAACCATACAAGTCAGTAGGTAGATCAAGTGAATAAATTTTCCTTTTTTTAATACGGTCAGCCAACCCATGCAGGAACATATCCCACTGTGCCTCCTCATTCCATTTGCATCCAAGTTGCAGAGTTCTGCAGCAAGAGTGCAGAACTCAGTAGAGTAATTCATGACAGAATGAGTTCCCTTGTATGAAGTCCGCCAGCATGCGAGGTGCTTCACGACTGGCAACTGTATGTTCGAACACTTTCTTGAGTTCCTCAGAAAAAGCTTGAAATGACGAGCAACATACTAATTATGCCACACTGCCATTCCCCAAAGTCCGGCTTGATCAGACAAGAGTATGATCACCAACGCCACTTTAGATTGCTCTGTGGGAAATGCTAATGGCTGGAGAGCAAAAAACAAAGAGCACTTAGCCAAAAATGATCTACATAAATGTTGCTCACCGGAATAAGAAGCAGGTGGTGGTAGACGTGGCTCTACATGATGATCGGCATTTTCTGTAACGGAAGGAACAGGCAGTGGATCTGTCACAGTGGCAGACGCTGCAGCCTTGGTCTTCATCTGCTGCAGCTGAGCAGTTAACCCGGACACCTGTGCTACCAAGGTCTGGACCGCGCGGCCAGTGGCAAAGATCTTCACTTCTTGCCTTTCCATTCTAGCATTGTTGCAAGACAGAATGTCTCTCATCTCAAGTATTCGCTGGATCCATCTCGTCGGATCGTTATGGCAGGAAATAAAATCTGAATCCAGTAGCAAATCCAGTAAACAGTTTATTGCACAGAGAATCATGGGTCTGGATGGATGAGCAGACCTTGGTAGCAAGGTGACTGCAACGGGCTGGGTGATGACTGCTGATGCACACATCCGGGAAATCCAGAGAGAGAGAATGCCATAACACCAACCAGGAACAACACAAAACACAGGAGCCAGAGAGCTAACTGGACAGAAAAAGACAACAGCAGGTAAGCATAGCAAACGATCTGACAAAAGACAAGAGCAAAAACTCCGTCCTGATGAGCTTCAGATGAACTTGATTGATTAACTCATCAAGGTTGCCCTAGAAATGAGCGCTGCCAACATGTGACAAGGACACAGACAAAACAAACAGGAATGAATGCACAGATCTGTGAACCATGACAGGTATTACTATGTGTTTTCCAAAGTGGTCTGGCTAGTGTGTTGCTATGCAGTTGCCAGGGTGTTCTGGGTGGTTGTCAAGCCATTGATAAATGATTGATATGGTGTCGCATTTTCTAAGTTGTTCTGAGTGGTTTAAGTGTTTTGCTATGATGTTATGTGCTATGATAGAGAGGCACTAAGTAGCTGCCAGTGTGTTCCGAGTATTTGCCAAAGCATTGATAAATGGTTGCTTGGGCATTAATAAGCATTGTCTTCTGAGTGTTTTATTTATTTTGTTTTTTGTTTTTTAGTGTGTTGTTATGATGTAATGAGTGGTAGCTAGGGTGTTACTGAGTGGTTGCATTGTGTTAGCTATGTAGTCACTAGGGATCTTTGATTGGTTGTTAGAGACTTACTTAGGCTTGGGAACCATGAACCAGATCTCCAGAACTGGTAGTTTATATATATATATATATATATATATATATATATATATATATACTGGAACCAGGGGCGTCGCACCCGTGGGGGATGTGGGTGTTTTAAACACCCACACTTTTCCCGGTGAGAGGGTTCAACACCCGCACGTTTTCTGCAGTTTTTCCGCAGTTTTGCACAAACGCCTTACTACTGTACAGTCGCCCCTCCGCTTCTCTGGCCGCTCTGTGTCTGCGCACGCTGCGGCTGCCTCCTCTCCCCCTCCCTCTCAAACATGACACCAACTTTGAGTGTGACCGGTGATGATTGGCTGTTCTGCCTTAAGTCCCGCCTCTCTTGGGGTGTTATCGCTCAGCTTGTGCTGAGGAGGCGGGAACTTATGGTTATTTACATCTCCCTTTTCCAGGTAATTTGAATGAGTGTTTATGCTTTCGAGGTTTTTAAATAAGCTTGATATGTGTTTGGGAAGATGTTCTGTTATCGTTTTGTTGACATGTCGAGTGTTTTCGGTATTATATTTAGTTTTTTAGACTAATGCTAATTGATATTATTGGGATATTGTTCAGCAGCTAGCTAAATTCGGTTATGTAACATTATGTGGCATGCAATGTATAACATAACTGTGATGAAGAAGGCAGGGAATTGACAAGGAGGGGGGACAAACTGCCATTGTTAAGCAGTGTATTTATGGGTTCATTGCCAGTGCAACTGATTTAGATATTTTGAGCATTGTTTGTTGATTAGCTGAATACTTTTTTGGATACTTACCTGTTGTGTTTGATTGTAGCGTTACCTGTTGAGGAGAAAAAAGTGAGAAATTATGACATTGTTTGCATACCTGTTGAAGAACTATGAAAGAAAAGTGTATATTATTTTAATGTTTAAAAACAGTAAATTGTTACATTATTTATACCACCAGAGAAAAAGCTTTGTGTGGGCGTTTTTTTTCTCCCCTTTTCTGATTTTTTTTTTAAATGTAGGATTATTTTTTTTCCCAGCCAAACGCTGCAAGCCGGAAATCCGGCATGGTGCCGGAGAACTTTAAGCCCTGCATTTTGTACCCCTCTGTCATTGTATTCATCGTTTTTATTGTTTATAAACAAACCTCATCCACCCCCCCCCCACTTTTGAAAAGCTTGCTACGCCCCTGACTGGAACTATGCCAAAGGTTTTGGTTCTGAAAAAAGATTGATGTGTGGGCGAAACACTATATGTGTATCCTTTAATAGTGACACCTCATGAATATCAATTACATTGCCTTTTTTACCACACTACCACATTACCACACAATACTCCACACATCTTCTGGAACCTCAGAGACTTCAAAGTTGGGCTTAAGTTGGGTTTAAATTATTTTTCCAACACTGAGTACCCATTGTTTAGGTAGGTGTTTAGGTACATGCAGCTGAATTACTATTTATAAGTAACTAGCTTGATGCAGAGAGAGACAGAGTTTCCATGGGTCCAATAGCACCATCTATTGGAAGAGAATAAATTTGTATTCACAGCCCATCTGCTCTTTTTGTTCAGACCAAAAGTGAAAATTGACCAATACTTTGCAGGAATCGTTAGGCTGAACCTGAAAATGTCTTGCAATTCTCAACCCTAGTGTCATTACAGTAAGTGGATGACAGGGTATTCTTTGTGTTCTGCGTTGATAGATGGTTTCTAGGGTGTAAAGATTGTTTTCAAGATTTTCAGAATAGTTTTTAGTATAGTTGCATGATTTGTGGTATCATTGGTGCGGGACAAGTTACATGATGATGTTTCATTTTTTAATCTCAGTAGTGACCACAATTCCTTTCTCTTAATTTCTCAGTAAAGGTGTATCTGATAAATCTTCATTCTGAAGTGTCTTTTACTCAGAATTTTACTACTTCATTTTGTGAACATCACTGTAAGGCTGGTGTTACAAAACTGAAGGGTCATTTCCTCTCCTCTCACATCTTTATAATTGAACACATCAGTCGATTAAAATGTTGAAGACATGAATGTTTACATGTCTAAAGGATTCATAAGGTTCAACATATACACCTGTCCTTTGAGAAAGGTCACCCGATTTCCCTTGAAAAATAAGTTCTTACCCTTACACCTGTCAGTTTATCCCTACCACAGAGTAAGTGAGTGCTACTGAAAGAAGAACATCTCTAATGCTTAGTTTTGTGTTTTTTATCTGCTATGGCCTCGGGTCAAACATGTATGCCATAAAACATCTCCCACATTCTACTGTTTAGACTAATGTTTCATTTAAAGCACTTAGGAATGTTAAAAGCTTACCTAGCCAAGGCCAGACATGGAAGCACTCGTCTTTTTTAGATAAGTCCAAACACAATTTTCCCATTTCTGTGGGGTTCAAGAATGAAAAACAAACTTTTATTGGTTGCTGATCATGATTTCTTATTCTTATGTTCATCAATTAAACAAAAATGGGAAAATTGTGGTTCTGAATGTTTAGAAAACTTGTACATCTCTTCTGAACAGATGTGCATGATTTGAGGTGCTATGCATTTAATCAATAAAATCAAAATCACAATATGGATTTAATTGTATCTTTAGAGCGTGGCTCTGTTTATTTACACATGAGCAGCTCATGATCCAGTGTTGAAGCGGCCCAGTTCACAATAAATGCTGTTCTTAATAAACTAATTTCTACATTTCTACTCATTTACTTCAAACTTGTTGTATGAAGTGAAATCTACTGTTGTCAACAAAAAATAAGCTTTAGGGGCTTCATGTAGTTTTCTATCAAAATAAAAGCTTGATGGTTTAATGAATTAAGAAAGCCATGCATGCCAATATTAGTATTGTAATTTTATAGTTGTATGGTAAATTATTATTATCATTGTCATCATCACATTGTTCCTAAATGCTTGATTATTTTACTGTTTGTGACGCCCGCATCTATCTGCATTCATGTTTTCTCAGTCAACAGGATTAAAAAATAAAAAATAAATAAAAATGGCATTAAACCTGTCATCTAGTGACATGCCCCTAGTGCTGTCAGTATCTGAAGGGGTGAAGCAAAGTTAAAAATGGGGAGGTTGGGGGTCGCAACGGGGAAGCAATGTCAGATCGAATCAATGTGTGTGAAAGGCAACAGGTCATTTGCATTTTAATCATCAGAAGGTCAGGCTGGCTTGCTCCGTCATGTTTAGCAGACTGTGATTAAATGCACATTCTGTCGCAAAAGTAATTTATGGAGCACGAAGGATGCATTGACCCCTGTCACCTTTTACACATCTCCATGTCCTTTGGCAGCATATCCGTGTCACACCGCTGTGATTTACAGATACCTGATGAGCAGAGAGCAATATTAAAGGTGTGAAGGTGTTTTTCTTTATTATTATTATTATTAGAAATGTTGTTAATTAGCAGTCATCTAAATATTTTATATTGAAATTGTAACATATTTTTTCATGATTCTTTGATGAATAGAAAGTTTAAAACAACAGAATTTATTTTACATATATATATTTTGTAACACTCTAAATGTATTTAATGTCACTTGATAATTTTATAATATAATATTATTTTACTTACATAAATGTATTTTTATATGAATATATTTCAGAATTATGTATATAATGAATTATGTTACTACTGTGTAGTAACAGCTACTCTATGTGAAATCACGCACCTGATGAAATTTACCGCTGATTAGAGAACCGGCTTTACTGACGAGATGCGCATTAATCATCGGCCAATATATATTGTGCACCCCTAATATATATATATATATATATATATATATATATATATATATATATATATACCAAATCATTTTTACTTCTATTGACACTTCATGATAACTAATTTTGTATCTTGCATCTACCATATTGTATATCCATGTACCATGCAATTACTCCAAGGTACTTCAGAGAACATCATGATACTATTCTAGTACATAAAACATGTTAATAACGTGTTACTTGTTTCTCAGCACATTGTACTGGTCTGTACAGGCTGGTACATCAAAACAACTCTACAAAGGAGGTTGTTAAAATTCCACATTTCCCTGCAGAGAAGCAGGACCTCAGGTCAAACGGGGAACTTTCTTGCCTCAGGGCCAAACCCCAAACGGCCAAGGGGTGACTTTCCCATAACAAACAGCTGAGGCCACACTGTGCCTTTCACATAATGTTTTTAACAGACTGTCACCAAATAGCCATTATATGTGGCTGCACATGTGAAGCAGTCCTCCCCCTTTCCACCGACCGCAAACAAGTACACAAAGCACCGCGGTTAACTGCCATTTAGCCGATATCTTCTTTATATCCCAGCACTCCAAAGGGAGAGAGACAGTATCTTTTCCCATGAAATACGGCACTCATTCCCAGTCAGATTTTCAGAGTTTCATATATGGGCTCACCCTGCCTCCCCCAGTCTTTATTTGATTCTCATACATTAGCAATTGGCCATTTGCATCCCTTATCTTTCCTGTTTTGCCTGTCTGTGTACTCAGAGAGAAAGACAGTTGAGTTATGATGGTTTTTCTTTTCTCACATGGCAGGCCAAATACTGTGACATAATTGTTCTGCCCGAGCTCATTATTAACAGTGACTTGGTGTGAATGCTCCTTCCATGCTCGGATGAGAATTATGTATGTGTCAAATTAGGGGTTGTTATTTACATAAATTAACTCCCGTCCCTGGCTCTAAATACTTGGCCACCCATGTTTAAAACATGTCAACATGTACACAAACATGTTTGTTGATGTCAGTGTATGTCTGGCACACCATTTGGTGCTTCACTGTTAGCAATTGATGTAATTGTACAGTACATTTTACAACAATACACTGTATTCATGGTTTTTATTATAAATGCAAATGCATGATGGGAAAATGATGGACAGTCCTGTAATATTATTGTAACTACACTGTAAAAGCATTGTTTTACAGACACCACAAAGCATTGTGTGATAGCATTAAAACTGGTACTTTCATATTCTTTCATAAAAAAGTCCAGTTTCCATATTAGTATAATGTTATTTTAAGGTTAGTAAAATGTTCCTGCAACATTCTCTCAGGCATTCAAACACCTGCTGTGAACAAGCAAGAAAGAAAGAGAAATAAGAACACAAACTATAACTTTCAGCCACAACTCCACAAACAGCATTACCAGCTTCACTTATAGTAATACTAACCAGAATGATTGTATTTCTGTCATGCATCTACAGAAGTTCTTATTGAGAATTCACAGAGGTTAAGATGTTGATGTCTTATTGAAAATGTTTTTTTGAGATCACCATCATAGAGATCAGGGTTTGCTTCAGTTGTGCTCTTGACCCTCAACTTTTGCTGCAATACTGTTTTCTGCAGCAGTTGCAGTTGTTTTCAGAAAACATTTTTGTATATATTAAGCAGATCAACAAGTCTGTTTTAATAGCAACCTACTGACTGCACTAAAATGGTTTAAGTGACCCAACTGATATAAAAATAAATAGTTTGAAACACTGTTGTGGTTTGTACACTGATGTTTAACAGTGTATAAATATTGTCTTTGCTAACTTTTTTGTTTAAAACATGTTTTAGGTTATTTATAAACTCACAGACATCAACATTTGGCGTATGAAACACAACAATGATGACATGTTTCATGCCAGCATACAAACATGTTCATGGCTCCCAGCATGCATTGCTGCAATTTTGTTTTTCGGGATTGTCAACACTGTTGAGGATTGTACGACAACAATACAAAATACAAGATTTTATTGTATTAAAACTACTCTAATCAAAGCAACACTGCTGTATAAACACAGAATTGTATTGTATTAAATCAACAGTATATTTCTTGTATATTACTTGCTGTAAATTCATGGCAATTAGTTGCCAGGAGTTTCCTTTAAAAATACAATACATTTTTTACAGTGCTCATACAGGAATTTGAACTTGTGTTTGCTAAGGTAAGCATCTACTAAACTGAACTAAACTAAAATAAAACGTTGGTGGTTCTTTTCTTTTTCACAAAAAAAATAAATAAAAGAAAAATACTTCAAAATATATTTTCTTGTGTTGAGAAAAAAAAAAAGAATAAAAAGAATCGCACATAGGTTTGGAACATCTTGAGGTCAGGTAAATGTTGACAAAATGTTCTTTTTTGGGTAAACTATCCTTTAAGAGAAATGGATGGAAAAAGTTATGATCTTTACTACTTGTCCACTTGGCAAATGTAATGTATGCTCTGTTGAAACGGACTGACCTAGGAGATATCACGGTAATCTCGGGCCCCAGAGACTCAGCCTGGCTCCTGACAAGCATCGTTCATTTTCATGATCAGTATCATTAGTTATGCCACTAAAGAGATAGCAGCTGAATTCCCTGGCCATTTCTGTTATTTGGAGAGGTGATTTGCCCACTCAGTGAGGTCAGGCCAGTGATGGTTCAGTATAATTAAGCCTGTGATCAGTGCATGCATCTCTCTACAGCTCAGCAAGTGCTGACCAAGCCGAAGATCAGCTCTCTTCTACGGGAAGTCAGCTAACACGGCGGAGAGGATTTGACTTGAGCGTGAGGTGTTGTGAATACTTTGGGGCAGACACAAAAAACTGTCAATGTGACAAAGAGTTGCAAATTTCCCTGAGCGAGAGGGCAATGGGTGCGTAACTGTTTGATAAAGCAAATTTGGACTAAGTGCGAGTTGTTTATGTTATTCATTTCAATCTCTGTATGCTTAAAAGCCCCCTGAAAGCACTGAGAATTAATGATCCATGCTGATAAAAGTCACATTTGTTAAATTAAGAAGGCAGAAGCCAAAAAAAAAAAATCATTGGAATGTTCAACTGGAGACAGATGAGCGTTTCTTCCAAATTCAAACAAATTTGTCTTCATTGTAGATTTTGACTGAGCAAAATTCTGTACGCACTTTGAGAGTTTATTAATCATATCTGGATGTTTCTTCAACTTTGTGCTCTTGCGGGGCTGATTTGTTATCAAAACTAACATATTTTTCTTTTTGTTATATGAAGGTCACATTTAATTTGTCTTGGGATTTTTACATTTACTATTTATTTCTGCAACCTTTTAAATTTGTTTTATATATGGATTTTATTGTTTGACCTTTCGTCTCAGACTCAGATTTATACAATCAATAGAATCAGTCAATAATATTTTTGTAAACTATAATAAGATGTATCATATAAAATACATACATATATATTCTAAGAAAATTCATTTCAGTTATATCAATGATTTGTTACACAATTTCCACCAAGAAACAGTTTTTGAGAGTTCTTGGTTGCAAATACAATTTATATATATATATATATATATATATATATATATATATATATATATATATATATATATATATATATATATATACACATACATACACAGACTTTGCAATAATTTTACAGTAACTTACTGTATATGGTCACTACTGCTTTACGCAAAAGCAGTAGTGCTACTGTAAATGAAGAAGACAGATTTCTAAACATACAATTACGTTGTAATCATTGCCTTTGTCATTGTGTCCACAACTTGTATTACTCATAGGGCTATATGCATATTGTATTAATGTTTTTGGCCTATTAAAATGTCATATGATAATGTTTTATAGTTTTTTTCCGTCTTGTTCTGCAGATAAAAATCATAAAAAAAATCAATAAAATCATTCTCATTTCACACACTGGATGTTAATTTCAATAGTAACATTTTCTCCAATAAAAAACAACAACAACAACAACAATAATAATAATAATAATAAACGCAGCAGAAACAATAGGGTCCTCTCACCATCAGTGCTCGGGCCCTAATAATAATAGTAATCGACAACTGGTTCCAATACAGGCAAATTAGGCATTTTTTTGTTTTATTTTTATGCCAGGTAAAAGAGCACAGGGGGGTATTCCAGAAAGCAGGTTATGTGACATACGTGGGTATGTTTAAGAGTAAGTAAGCAGATAACCTCAACTTTTGGTTCCAAAAACGGAGGTAACTTTCAGGGTATGTTAGTAGTCATAGCAACTCACTCTCTGAACTTAACCTGCTCCGGAGCAGATTATGTTCCAGGGTTAGTTCACTTCAGTGAGCCTTCAGATAGCGCACAACATTATATAATATTACAATATGTAATATAGCCTATTATATAGAGAGACAAATAAAAATAAAATAATATTATATATATATATATAAAGATATATATATATATATATATATATATAAAGATATATATATATATATATATATATATATATATATATATATATATTTGATATGATAATGAGGAAGCGCTAATTTAAGTAATAAATAAGGTAATGTATTATTGTAATATGATTATTTCTTTTATTGACATGTATAAGAGTTATCTGTATAAATTATAAAACACTATGACAAGGTAATGTTTAACTTACCAACAAACAATATAATTGACATTCTCAAGGATTAAAGATTAATTGAAAAAAAAAATAATGATTGCACATCCATCAGTTAGGTGGCGATATGCACTAAGCATGTAAACAAGTAATGAACAAAAGAAGAAGAAAGAAACAGCTTGGCACGCTTTTTCTTAGCGTCCGTTTCTATAGTGACTCGTCGATTCATCGCTCTGTTGAGAATGTCTTGAGTCTTAATCAGGAACATACTCTGAGTTGAATGAACTTACTCCTGGACGCATTTTTGGAACCACATACCTCGAGTAAGCAAGGTTTGGGGTTAATCAACCGAGAGTTCAGGGTTTAGTTCACGGTAAGTTAAACCTGCTTTCTGGAATACACCCCAGGTGTGGTGATATTTAAATAATAATAATAATAATAATAATAATAACTTTGCTTAGACCTCACAAATTTTAAATTGTTGCTCACGAGCAAAGCCCGTGAGCAACCTGGCAGAACGTAAACTGATGTTTGTATGACGTGTGGAGTGCCCGCAAAACTGACGTCTCTCAGAGTGGATCGCTATACCTAGACGCCAGCTGCAAGTTTTTCTGAGGTAAGTACTTTTACTTAACAAGTTTATTTTATAAGTTACTTTTACAACGTAAACCATTACCAATATCAATTAAATATAGCTAAATTTATGAAGAAAGTAAATAATACAATCTAGTAGGCTAACAGGACAGTCTGAAGGAACTTTTAGTTTTCCTCAAAAACTGCCGCTTTCATATCCCATTATGTCATACAGTTGACTGACTGCCGTTTCCAGATGGACCCAATGTAGTATTTACACAAACAATGGTTTTCCGTATTTTTTACGACCAGTTATGGTATATTTTACTCGTCATTTAAATGAATGCCGTTAAATGTCTGTGACGTTAGGCTATTTAAAGTAACGTTGGCGTGAATTCTCAAACGCACTCTCTCGCAGTCTCTCTCCCCCAGTCCACCGCAAGCAAGAGCACACTCAATTGACACTGAAATAATGTATTGGCGCAACAGATTTGGCAAACGCTCCAGTGTATATTAGTGCTTATTTGTGTTCACTCTCTGGAGAATGGCAAATTAATCTTACAATGCGTTTTGCAGCGGTGAGCATCAATGTAGCCATTCACAGACATAACGTTAGTTGTCTGGTCTCTTGAACGCAATGACCTATCAAAGGTGTTCAAGTTAGTCAGAATCTACTCACTGCTCATAACGCCATTTTAATTCAGTGCCGAATTATGCAGGCTCGCAAATCCTCTCATCAACAAAGTCTAAACACGATGTAAGAGGTTTATTGGACCGACAGCCAATTGAATGCTGCAAACTGTCTGGTTCACCGTGCGATTCTCTCTGCACGTGACATAAATATGACATGTTAAAATAGTAACGCTTTTACAGCAATGTAAAGGCAGACCAATAGATTAATTGAAAAATCTTCATTGAAAAATATTTTTGATATTCTATGCTAATTGTTGGTAAAACTGATTTTCTTCTCCCTTTTTTCAATGTTGATTGTCATCTGATTGTGTAAGTGATCCCAGATCTGTGATTTAACATGTTTATATAGTCATTAGCCAATAATCATTGACGAAAAATAATGTTTCTTCTTTTTCTCTTTTCCCTGTGTCAACAGGAGCTAACTACAGCCCAAAGGCTCTTTTAAGAGCCACAAGCACTGAGGATATTTGGTTTTGTAAGTATATGTTTTGACTATCAGATGCATTACGTGATTAACATATTGTAATGCATAACTTGCAGGGCTTTACACTTACATTTCTTTTTAGGAGCACTTAGGTAATTTTTTTATTTATTTAACCTTAATAAAAATTAAATAAAAAATAAAGTAAAATCCTGCCCTCTATTTAATATTCTGTTTCACAATGAAATACTTCACAACACTGGAGAAAAGTTGTTTGCAACTTTCTGTTCACTGGGACTTAAATGAGGCTCAGAAGGGGCATGAATGAATTTAAATTCATGATAACAATATGTTATGAGATTTATGTTTTCATACTCTGCTGCCAGAAACGGAAATGGGGTTGTTTATATTCTTGGGCTGGAGTGTCTATTATTCAAGCTCTCAAATGAAGAATGTACGGGCATGAGGCGTTTGGAAAAATAGGTCCACAGTTTTACAACGAATGGTAAAACACCTGTTGGAAAGCATCTTTAGCAGTGATTTTTCTGTGAGCATATCAGTGAACACCCCTGACCACTCAGTGAGTTTCACGTCTTTGTAAATGAAAGTTTAATGTGTTTTAGGAAGGATTGTTCCAGTGCACCTATGCAACCATTGTGGAGGTGGGGGGGGGTGCTACCACAGAAACCGAAAGTTCTCGGGCCAGCAGCATGTGTCCAAATTTCAATCTTAACCGTTCTATTTCATCAGAAACGAT
This sequence comes from Carassius carassius, assembly GCF_963082965.1. NCBI lineage: Eukaryota > Metazoa > Chordata > Actinopteri > Cypriniformes > Cyprinidae > Carassius > Carassius carassius. Next base: position 4,451,844 of record NC_081796.1, on the reverse strand, counting down.
CTGAAATAGGGCTTTAAGTGTAAAATACCGAACTTGTCCTTTAATGACTGTTAACTTGTTTTTAATTTATATTAGTTAGTAGTTTTAGTTGTGGTATCGAAATTGTAATTGAGAATTTCACTGGTATCTAAAATGTTGGTGTCATAACCTTGTTAATTACAATACAAACTGTTTTGTTATAAAAAACAATAACTATTCCATTAATTTATTGCCTAAATAAAATGTTACGCACTACTTTATCTCTGTGTATGATTTAAAGTGGGCAGAATGCTGGATCTAACATAACTGTCGAAAGTAACCGTCAATTTGTCCCTTCCGGTCAAATATTGCGAACTTTCTGCAAACAGCAACAACAGTTTTAAGTTGTCAGTGCTGGCAAATGACCATTGTATAAGCGGGATTATCCATGGCTAGCTGTGCCATTAAATGATTTAGGGTTATTTCGTTTTGGGTGGTTCTTTGCCTCTATGTCATTAAAATCGATAAATGCACATGACCGCTTTTAAAGATGACTACTGTATGTGTCAATATGAACATTTAAGACCTGTGTGTGTTTTTAGATTGTTTGTCAGGATCAATCCTGAAGAGGGCACAAAGTGCACTGCAAAATTCGGTACAAGCCGAAAGACAGGTGGAACTGTACAGAGAAAAGTTGCAGCCATCAACTCCCGGGTAGCAACATTCCTGCAGAGGCTTACGGAATTTGAATGGAAGACTGCAAATTAGGTAAGATTCTAATGCAGGGCTGGACTGGGACAAAAATTTGGCCCAGACAGGCCACCACAATCAGTCAAACACCAAACACCAGTACACAATCTTTGCAGTTCCATTAAATATTTGTCCCTACTGTACTCAGGGTGTCCGTGGATCCTTTAAAAGTCTTAATGTCTTAAATTTGTTAATGAAAAGATAAGGCCTTAATCAGCGTTAAAATGTCTTAAATCCAGGTTGCAAAGGTCTTAAAATGCAACCACAGAGAAGAGTAACATTTTATTTGCACTTGTTGCTTTCTGAAATGTTAAATCCATGTCAATGCATTGCGTGTTATGACTGCTTAAAGTTACTGATGCATTTGACGAATAAAGAAATGTGGGTAAATGAGAAAAAGGCAAAATGCCAAAATGTAAGTTATTAAAATTGCAATAAACCATGCAAGATATCTGAATTTAGCACTCGCATACTGACAGGCAGCACTTTGTGCACACTCATTCGAAGAGTGAGCACACGGTCTGTCAACATTCGAGCACCCATTTCAGTTCTGTGCTTTTACCGATCAAATACACATACGTATGTGTCAAAATGCATGACTTGACTAGTATTCACGTAAGCCCAGAAATTCAATAGTCCACAATCATGTCTTAAGTGAACGTAAATAATAGGGAAAAATTGGATGCATGTCAGTAATTATTTTTGATCTGTGCATTCGGTCTTAAAGTAACAGTAGCCTATATACAGTATACTGATGCTGTATGCCATTGCAATCAAACAACAAAAGACAAAGAGAATCACTCACTGCTCTTGACCTGATAGCTTTACTATCCCCCAAAACTCTACAAAGCTGAGTAGTAAGTGCTCTGGACAAGTGGACTTGATGATTCGACTGGCACTCTTGGGATAATAGGTGGCAGTGGACTACTAAATCTCCATAAGTAGAAGTACAAGTAATATTTAAAGAAAAAGCTCTGTTAAGAAATTAAATCAAGGTAAAAACATAACTGTGAACTACACACCAATAGAAAAGCAAATAATATAACCTTTTAAAGTGAAAGGTGGAGACAGATTTATAAAGGTGAGAATGATAATTAGGTGAAAGGATCACAGGTCTGCTATTTTTAATATAGGAAAATGTAAAGCGATAGTTGCATAGTGTACACTTACTTATTGTCTATTATGTGCATTTAAAAAACTCGACAATCTTTCCAAATTTTTACGAGAATCGTGTAATTCCTTTGCCAAAAAGAAGAGAAAGCTTTAAAGAAATAAAAATTCTGTAATTTACTCACTTATGTTGTTCCAAATCTGAATGAATTTATTTATTCTGTTGAACATAAAAGATTATATTTTGAACAATGTTGGTAACCAAATAGTCCTTTGAATTCTATGGTATGAAAAAATTAAATACTATGGAAGTCAATGGAGACCTTTGCATTTCTTAGAGACAAAACATGTAAAATTCATATCACATGTGCGGTGCTAACAAATCTGGTGCTGGTGCTACAATCTGTAGAACTTGCTGTGTGAGTGTGTTACTCCAAGGATGTAATTGTTTTGTTTTCTTTCTTTCTTTATTTTCCCCTTTCTCCCTGTGTCTCTCTCTACTTCCCATCTGCAGAAAGGAATTGATGCCACCTGACACCATTGATCTGCTGTGATTGGAGGAGTGGAAGTTTGGAACTGTTTTGAAGTGTATTTTTATTGTGAATTTTTATTTTTATTTTATTTGTTTTGTTTTGTAACTTAGTTTTGTTTTAAGTAGATGATTTGTTTAAAATAAAATATTTTGTTTGACAAAAAAGCACAATAAACAATATGTTGATGTACATGGACTCAAGTCACTTTTTTTGGAATTTGTTAAATTCAATAGCATTAATGTAAAATATAAATATTAAAATATTGTAAAATAAATTACAGTAAAATGACTAATATACTGTAAAATGAAATTGCTGTAAGGGAATCATACTGTAAAATTAAATCACGGTAAGGGCATCTTACTGTAAAATGAAATCGCGGTAAGGGCATCTTACTGTAAAATTTAATTGCGGTAAGGGCATCTTACTGTAAAATTTAATTGCGGTAAGGGCATCTTACTGTAAAATGAAATCGCAGTAAGAGCATCTTACTGTAAAATTAAATTGCGGTAAGGGCATCTTACCGTAAAACACATTTACAGGTAAGCTACTGTAAAGGGGAACTTACAGTAACTTACTGGCAATAGTGCTGCCAGTAATTTACCGCAAAAATATGATAAAAAGTCTAACAGTGTATATATATTTATATATATATATTAGGGGTGTAACGGTACGTGTATTCGTACCGGACCGTTTCGGTACAGGGCTTTCGGTACGGTGCATGTGTATGTACCGAATGACGGAATGCAATATTTTGTGCGCGGAACATAAGTACATTTTCGTGTTTCCAAACGAACATATTAAGTGGCGGAAGTCTCCGCGTTCAGCACAAATCCCGCCCTGCAGCTGATTCTAAGGCCGGCGACACACTGGATGTGTGGCGCAAGCGTCTCAGCTGCGTGGCGTGTCCGTTTTTAATTCGGCTACCATGTTAACAGGTTAGAGCTTGCAGACTGCCTGCATGAGACGTGCGTCTCGCGGAAAACGCGTGCATGCTAGAAATAGAACCGACGCCTATTTTTCACGTGACACGCAAGCGTGTTGGAAGCGTTTCCAGGCAAAATAGAATAGGAAAATATGTTTATATGTCATTTTGTACACAAATACATATTAATTCATGACACTTTGATGTTTGAAAGTCTATAGGTTGACATAAATTCAGATATAAAGGTAATTCAAAAAATAAATTAATAATTATCGATTTTCAAATATTGCACCTGTCAAACATAATCTATTTTGCCGTCAATACTGTTGACGGTGTCCTTTATCAGTAGGCTTTATATTTATTCTCAACATGAAGTATAGATATTGTTGTCATGAAGACAAGAGCCTGGTCTATCGGCGGTCTCCCTCTATGTCACCTACAGCAGCAGGCACGGCACGGTTCTGGTGAAGCAGGCCTACAAGCTGGGATTGGTAATGCTGCACTGTAATCATAGTTATTTATTTATATTTTTCATTATATTTTATTATATGATATTGGTTTGAGACTGAGAGTATTTAGTGGAGAACTTTGCAGCAGTATTTCATTTCTTATTCTATTTTTATTTTATATATATTTTATTAAAAAGTATTCTTTAAAAAGAGTATAGTAATAAACAACCTGCAGTTTAATGTTTGCATTTCTTTCCCTTACTGTACCGAAAATGAAACGAACATATATATATATAAATGAAACGAATATATATATATATATATATATATATATATATATATATATATATATATATATATATATATATATATATATATATTTGTGTACCGGGTGGGCCGGCCCACATTGGCCAGCGGCCCACCGGGAAAAGTCCCGGTGCTCCAGATGGCCAGTCCGCCCCTGGATCCCAATAATAATCCTTGCAATAAAGACTGTAAACTGTCTGGCTGTGGCAGTGCCTGCATTTCCTGTCTGGTTTTCTTGTGATTTCTCAAATATGGAATCACAAGTACTTGCGCCAGACTGCTTAGCATTGACTCTGTAGTACCCGCAACCCCCCGTCTTCCTCTGCGCCCCCGTGGCTCAGACCGAGGCTCTAATGAAGTCTATGAGATACTGTATGCCTGTCATGCCCCGCTGCTCGTCTGATCAACAGAGTGAGAACATTTACTTTCCCTGCATGCCAATTAAGCTCATTGCCTTCCTCAATACTTTTCCCACCATCATTAGATCAACGGCAGCAGCGCACAGTGCAGCACACAGAACTATGCAAAGGGGAAAATATTATCAATACCTGAGCGGTTAGTGAGCGTTTAGTGATTGCTTTTTAAAGGGGTCATATGGCATTGCTATAAAGAACATTATGTTGTGTATTTGGTATAATGCAATGTGTTTATGTGGTTTAAGGTAAAAAAAGGAAAAAAATATTTTCATCATACTGTACATTATTGTTTCTCCTCTATGCCCCGCCTTTCTGAAACGTGACTATTTTTACAAAGCTCATCATTCTGAAAATTGAGGTGTGCTCTGATTGGCCAGCTATCCAGTGCTTTGTGATTGGCCGAATACCTTGAGCATTTGACAGAAATGTTACACCCCTTACCATAATGTGATGCCATCTCCCAGCACAACGAGACATAACCAATAAAACCCATTATAAATTAGGCATTTGTTGCATCCAGGGGGGATATAATTACTGATTATAATGATCCATACTGTCTTTTTATGCATTGCGTTGCATATTGCGCCGCGTAAACAAGAAATAATGTCTACATTTGGATCAGAGAAACAACAAATAACAAGCGCTACTCTACACTGCTCAAAATTCACATTTGAGTCATCAGTGGCAAATTCTTTAAATATGAAAATGTACTTACAGACTGTGTGACAGAAGTGACATACTGTCCTTGCAAAGTTGTCCTACTTAATAGAAACAACTTTTGTGCACAGCCGGCATTGTAGGCTACGTTCCCAGATTCAGGAAACAGCTCCATAAAATGTGTTGCCCACATCTGAATATTTGGTTTAAACTTTTCTGGAACAGTGTTGTAAATACAACTTAACTACTGATTTCTAGTGGTGTCCTCTTTTGGAAGACCAAACTAAGTAGTTTCATTTTTTACAATGAAACACACAGCAACTTCAAAACATTGCAGCAACGGCAACAGCGAGGATAAAAGTTATGCCCTCTTTCTTTGCATGAACATTTGGGCGGTTTTATGCAAATCTTCTCACATTGTGACAGAGATGTGGGGGAGTGTTTAAACAAGGCGTTTAAGGAGAGCGTGGACAAGTCTTAACTTTTATAAATAATATATCTTTGTGTTAGTGACTTTAGTCTTTGCAACTTTAGGGATCTTATCTATTCACGAACAGCTTGTAACACTCCATATATTTTGTGTATTAAGTTCTTGCTAGATGCATGAGTTTCACCAACGCGTTCCGTGTCATAAAATAACTGCTTATCAAATCCAAGGTTGACGTCACTGTATTCTGTTAGCACCTATATCTTTATTTGTGCTTCTTTTAGGCACATGATTAGGTAGTTAATAAGCGGAGATGTTCTGTTTATCTACAGTAGGACAGGATTTAACGATGTAGGCTATTTTATGTGCTTCTTTTCCTTATTATTAATCTTTATTGTTAAACATATTGATGAGAATGTGATGTATATGTAAAATGCATAGACTAATTTATTTCAGTTTTGTTCTATAATGTTGTAATAATGTTGTTCTATAATTTTGTAATCGGTTTTTTTTCTGCACACACACATACACTGCACATGAATGCTCTTTTCAAACAGAAGCTTGTAACGCACATGATAAATCTATCACAGCATATAATGACTACTAAAAAATACAAATTATATATAATTTTATTTCAAATAAAGGAAAAATTAAAAGTGAGTTTAATCCAAGCAGCTCTAAAAGATCTTAGAATAGTTCTGCATCCTTCTGAAGTGTTCGGGGTGTTGCCATTTAAACATGTTAATTACAAAATCAAAACGTTTGGTGTACTGTCTCTGGAAAAAACACCAGTGATTGATCAGCCTTTATTTGTGTACAGTATTGAAGATGTTATTTCCTAGACGAAGCAAAATTAGCTGAAATACAGGCTACAATAAGAGCACCTGCATGGTTGTCCATCAGATGCCTGTCAAAGTTGAGTTCGTTACTATAGCAACAGTAAAACTGTCATGTCGTTATAACTAGAAAACAAATTTTCATTATGTTGAGATAACGAGAAAATTAAGTCGTTGTAACAAGAAAACGACTTTCGTTATGTCGAGATAACGAGAAAATTAAGTCGTTGTAACAAGAAAACGACTTGCGTTACGTCGAGATAACGAGAAAATTAAGTCGTCATAACGAGAAAACAAGAAGGAAAAAAAATTATAATGCATGGCCGCTTAGAACTTCTGTAAGAAAGAAAGAAAGAAAGAAAGAAAGAAAGAAAGAAAGAAAGAAAGAAAGAAAGAAAGAAAGACAGAAAAAAACGGACTTAGGTGAAGTTAATGCTTTCATATGGTTGGGGGAAAAAACTATAAAATAAATAATTGCACCTGAAAATCAATTGCAAGAGAAAGTATTGGCCTTTAATTAAAAAGTTAATATCTGACTCAGCTGGATACAATAAAATTGTTTAGAAAACATGAACAAATAGTAAATGGAGGCCTAGATGCCATTTTTGAGATTCCTTAAAGAGTTTGTAGCTTGGAATCTGTCCCTCCCTCCCTCTCTCTCTCTCTCTCTCTCTCTCTCTCCCTCTCTCCTTCCCTCTCTCTCTCCCTCTCTCTCTCTCTCCTTCTCTTTCTCTCTCGTCCTGCTTGAAACAGTGTGAGATAAAGGGCACTTTTGTCTGAATTAACATGCTGCTCATGCACAGAGGGCATATTATTCCCTTTTATTTGTGTCAGAGCGGTGGGAGGAACCTGGCGGTCTCAAAGCTGAGACAGCGTTGGCAGCATCGCCGCAGACATCTCCATGCCTGCATTTCCATTTCCCTTTGAAGGGCCAGATACAGAAAGATTTCACCTATTCATCCTTCAGAAGAGCCCAGAGTTTGCTGTTTCATATGCCTAGCATTCATCACATACGCTCACGGAAAAAGTAGGAGCAGCTATACTGTATAACAAATCAAAAGTAACACACAAAAATGCGTTCATCATTAATAATGGACAGGTTGGTGTAGTGCACAAGAAAACCAGGTTACGATTTATAGAATCAATATTTCATGCCGAACATCTGTCTGTATATTTTTTGCCAATGCATTCAGATGTCATTACAAAGAACTGTCAAAGGGAGAGTTTAATCTTCCTGCCTTGCTGAGCACAATGAAATATTTATAGAAACTCACTGCATTGCTATTGTCCGAAATTTGACAGAACAGGTAAAGAAAATAAAAGTGTTTATGATTAAAGCAAGCGAGTGAAGGATGGACTGCATTATATATGAGTTTGTTGAAGCAATAAGCTGCGAGAGGCATGGTGTTCTCAACAACCTCAAAAAAAAAAGAAAAAAAAAAAAACATAGGGGGGAATTCCTTGCCAAAGATGTGCAAAGTGGATGAAAACTCATTTGTGATTTATGCTTACATTAGCAAGCTGTTCACTGCACTGTATTCACTGTTTATTAAAAGCATACTAATATAAAACATTAGACTAGAGGTTATAAAATGCGTAAAATAATTAAGTAAACAAAATATGTTGCACCATTTTTGAAAAGCTTATTTTAGAAGGAAATAGATATATGTAGTTGTGTATTTTTGCGAATTGGACCCCCCTACAGTTAAGTGAGTGGAAAGTCGTAATAACAGTGGATAGCTGTACATGTGCATATAAAGCAAACCGCCATTTCCGTGGAATTGAATACCCGTTCAGGCGTTCACTAAACTCACATACTTTCTGACACACTTTTGGATGGGAACATGAAACAGAAGCCTCATTAGAAGTCAAAGTACCATCAAAATGATTTTGAAACTGATATTTTAACGTATAGTTGCTTTAAACATTCTTTTTATGATTTATTTTACATCGATTGTGTTGCTGCATCAATATTAGAATAGACGTCCCATTTGAGTGTGCACATCTAATTAATTTATAAAAGTGATTTACAGCATGTACAATAAAAGCATACTGGATGCAAGTAAAATGTGTACTTAGATGTTTCAAATGACTTTTGTGAAAATAAAATGTCAAAATATTGGTGAAAAAAAAATCAGAATCTTTTGAATCTTTCAGCATAACAGATATATTTAAAAAGGAAACAACATATTTGTGTTGTCTGTTAATATTGAAAAATGTAAAGGAAAAGGTGATCATAATGAATTTTATTATATTTTAAATTATTAAAAACCTAGTAAAACCTAGTGGTTTGAAGGATTGAAAATTACAATTAATTATTTTTTTGGGAGCCGCACTGTGATCCTTAAATAGTCTTTTGATGGCATCTAATGATTCTTTGTCTAAATATGCCTGACAAGATGTTTGGGATATTTTACTAACACTAGTGGGTGTTTTTTTTTTTTTTTTTTTGTGATGTTTTCATCAGCTGTTTGGACTCTTATTGTGATGACACCCATTCACTGCAGAGGATCCATTGTTGAGCAAGTTATGGAATGTTACATTTTTCCAAATCTGTTGGCTAGCATAAAGAAACTCATCTACATCTCGTATGGCCTGAGGGTAAGTGAATGTTTTTTTTGGGTGAACTGTTCCTTTAACATAAGGGTAGCAGGTTTGTAAAAGTGGTAGACAAGAGAAAACACTGCTTTAATTAATTGTATCTGATGTTTAGATTCCAATTTTTATTATATTCAGTTGCCATATCAATGGCATTGTTTTCAATTGCTTTTATGAAATGAAGTTTACTCATTTACTTAATATGAGAGAATGGCATTGTGTTATGTTCTGTGTGATTTCTGCTGCTGCCTCGTCTCAAAGAATGCATAATGTTAAACAAGATTTTAAACCCTTAAATTTAATAACATTTCTGCAATCATTTCACCATTATCAGAAATTGAGATTTATGAATCACATGAAAGCTAAATAAATAAACCTTCCATTGATGTATGGTTTATTAGGATCTGACAATATTTGGCTCAGATACAGCTATTTGAAAATCTGGAATCTGAGGGTGCAAAAACAATCTAAATATTGAGAAAATCTCCTTTAAAGTTGTCCAAATTAAGTTCTCAGCAATGCATATTACTAATCAAAAATTATTTTTTCATATATTTAAAGCAGGAAATTTACAAAATATCTTCATGGAACATGATCTGTACTCTAGATCTTAATGATTTTTGCCCTAAATGAAAAATCAATAATTTTGACCCATACAATGTTTTTTGGCTATTGCTAAAAATATACCCCAGCAACTTAAGACTGTTTTTTATGGTGCAGGGTCACATATAATATTTTCTTGTTTGCTGTGGGACACAAAAGGTGTTTTCTCTGATATGCTGTGACTGACAACAGAACCCTAAAATACACCAAAAACACAAAATAATCACAAAAGGAATCAACTGTATTTTTTTATCCAAATCTTCAGAATCCATACAACTGCGAGGAACAGTCCCGAACTCAAGCCTTTATTCAGAGATCTTCATCTCCACGCATTCGTCACAAATTCAAAATGTATCGCTTCAAGAAACTTTACGACAGGTTTTACCGCAGTAATATCGAATGCTTATTGGCTCTCAATGCTGTGATTTCACTTAGTTATCGGTCTGTCATACTTTTCTTTATACTGTAAATAAATGGTTATGGTTAGGTTTAGTGGGATTAGCAACTTGAAATATATTTTTTATGCTAAATTGTTGCTAAAATGGTCATTTCCGTGCATATTCTGGTCTGCATTTAATATATTTTTATATCCACTATAAAATGGGTATGTTTAGGTCTGGGGGTAGGTTAAGGGGTCTAAAAATCTAAATTGTTTATCAATAATATGATAATGAATTGATATAAATATCTTATTGATATAAAACATTCATAAATGTGTAAAAAAATTTGTTGTAAATATGTAGTAATTTTATGTTTTAAACATTGCAATACGTCCAAATTGTATGTTTCAGCATCAGGCAAAAACATAAAAATGTGTGTTTTGTGCTTGTAAACATTCCATACTAATACCTACATATAAAAAAAGAGTAGGATGTTTATATTAATAGTTAACTCTTTAAATAAAGGAGTAAAAATGCAGTTTCATGCGTACTGGCATTGTGACAACCAAATCAGAACTATCCCTTATAAGAAAGACTAGGCAGAAACAAGAGAGAAGGAAAGATTGGTGCCAAGCATTAGCCCAAAGTCTCTCCTGCAGCCTGGGTCCATTGCATCTTGCAGAGGCTGCGGTTTGGACAACACTTGCATTCTTCTTCGGTTTATCCCAGGGCACTCACAATTAAACTCTAATAGCCCCTCACACAAAAAGAGCGCTCAGAAAAAGGAAACGAAGAACAGTGCAACCACTCATGTCAAATTATTTTCAGGAGTCTTTATAAGCAAGTCTGTTTTGGGGGAATGCCTAATATGCCATTACATAGAAGATGTTGGCCTGGGATTTGCCTCTTGATCTGCACAACAGATACAAGGCTGTTTTTCTGAGCTTGGACAGCTCTCAGCTCTTTAATTGGACGTTTAAGACCAGTTTTAGATGGGATGAAGTATTTGCTTGTGAAGTTTACTTTCTGAGTGGGGTTTTAGGTTTATATGTGGTTTAACAAGTAATGGTCTTATTGCACATTATTCATTGGTCCACATCATTATGACAAACACAAAGTTTGTGTTTGTAATCATTCATCTAAATGTGATCATTTTCACTGCCTCTTGACTAGCGTTTAATACCTGGTGGCAAAGCAGGACGTTAGGTTGTTGTTGTGACTGTTCTTCTGGAAACATCATGTTTATTGTACCAAGTGGACACATCATTAATGGATACAGCATTTTGAAGATAAGTTTCCTCAATATTTCCAAATATAGGCCTGGTTTTAGGTGACAAGCCATTCTACCTCTGTTCGCTCTGTAGAACACAATATGGCATGACAATATTTCAGTCTTGTAATAATACTCCTTGCATACTGTATATAGTCTGCAGCGCCGCCACAGCGGGAGAATCGCTGTCTTAAACAGCATATGGGATGGCAGTGGTCCAAAAGCTCATGCAAACGATTTTCAGCCTCACAATAAATGAAATCAATGATACTGCCAGGCCTCCCTGACCCCTTCCGAGAGTGAGAACATGACTTTTGTTAGGTGTGAAAGCCAAAGCGAGGTGAGAAACCAAAGCAACTTTCTAGATGAAGGGCATGTTTTTTCCTTTTCTTCTTTGGTTCACTTGAGAGAAAGGACTTACTATATATTTGTTAGTTAGAGCTCATACTAACACAAAAACCCCTAGCATAGTCTGTGCATGCAGATGTTGATTAATGTTTAATGATTTCATTTGAGCATAAATTAAGAATTACAATTCAAAAAACAGTTTATTTTCACTCTATATGTCAATTTCTGAGCTTTAAAGGTTTGGATCTTTCATAACATAGTTTCATTTTTTTTTTTTTTTTGGCCAGCCTGAGCAAATATTATTTGAGAAAACCTCTTAAATTCAATTTCCACCTGGCAGATTCTAAAAGTTGGTGAGAACCAGTAAGCAACAGTCAAAAACACCATAGGAACCAACCCAAATCCAGTGTTGGGGAGTAACTAGTTACATGTAACGGCGTTACGTAATTTAATTACAAAATTATTGTAACTGTAATTAGTTACAGTTACTAAGAAAAAATGAGTAATTAAATTACAGTTACTTATGAAATTTTGAACGATTACAAAGTGGATTACATTTGAATATTTACACACATCCACATACAGATTTAACTGATTTCTTTCCCAAATTGCACTGACTATTCTGAGACATACCGCCCTAATAATTTCCGGGATGCGGAAACACAAGTCTAGTTTGTAGAATCCAGTCATAAAAACGGAATGCCTAACACGGACGGAATATGGCACATTTTGGATGACTAAATCAAAAGTAGGTCAGTACACTTGAATCAAAACATGACATGGACTAGTGTCTGTGAATATTAAGCCCCAAAAATGCAATATATAACTTGCACATTCTGCGTGTCTGTGGAAATCAGGCGCGGACTGGACACCGGGAGAACCGGGACAATTCCCTGTGGCCTGGCAGCCGATTTTGCCCGCTATTTTAATATCATTATTTTATAATAGCCTGCCGAATGTACTAAAGCGATCATTTGCGAATCCGCCATTTGATAATTAAATCTCTAATAAATCACGAAGTGTTAGTCATGACTCGCGCGCTCTCCGCGCCTCCGCCAAACGGTTTGGATCAGACTCCGAGCAATGCGAGAGAGAGAGAGAGAGAGAGAGAGAGAGAGAGATAGAGAGAGAATAGAGTGGACTGCTGGAGCAGAGAAGCAGAACGTACTCGGTTACTAACGTAACCTCGGTTCCCTGAGATGAGGGAACGAGTACTGCGTAAGCTAGCTTACGCTATGGGAAAAGGTCCCCTTTTCTCGAGAATATGAAGCCAAAAATTATCCTTAATTTTTAAATAATGTAAAACGCAGTGCTGCAGCACAGCAGACCTAAGCGAAGCGGCTCGCGCGCTTATTGGCTGTGCTGTGGCAACTGCAGCAACCTATGGTGAGGCGGCGGAGAGGAACGAACCAATGGGGGCGCTTCGCGCCCATTGGACGTCAGAGCGCGCCAAAATAGGCGTGGCTGGAACTATATAAGCCACCGCTTCGCCATAGGGATCAGGTTTTAAATCGACTGAAGCGATCACCCGGTCAGAGCACATAGCACGGCAGGTTACGCAGTACTCGTTCCCTCATCTCAGGGAACCGAGGTTACGTTAGTAACCGAGTACGTTCCCTTTCGAGAGTACTCTCGTACTGCGTAAGCTAGCTTACGCTATGGGAACACAATGTAAAAACGCCGTGCGTGCTCGGGAACTTCGACCTGTCACAGCCCGAGGCGAGAGCCCGGGGCTCTATAGCAGGATAAATCCCAGTCCCAACAGCCAACCTTAGTGAGCTTTATATAGGGAACGAAAAAAGGGGGACGTGATAAGGCTTAGCACGTCTATATAGAAAGTACCCTGGCCTGCAGGGCAGGGACTTGCAGATTATAGAATCTAATAAATGTGGACGGAGAGGCCCAGCCTGCCGCCGCACAGATATCATCCAGTGGTATCCCGCAGGACCACGCCCATGACGAGGCCATACCTCGGGTGGAATGGGCTCTGATGCCGAACGGGCAGTGAAGGCCTTTAGATTTGTAAGCCAGCGAGATAGTGTCTACTATCCATCGCGATAGGCTTTGCTTCGTGGTGGCGAGACCTCGGGTGCGCCCACCAAAGCATATGAAGAGCTGGTCCGACCTCCTGAATGAGGCGGAGCGCGCAATATAGGTGAGAGCCCTGACGGGGCAGATGAAGCTCGCGTTGCTTTCGTTGCTTTGCGAGGAAAGGGCTGACAGCGAGATGACCTGTGCTCTGAACGGTGTTGAGAGCACCTTGGGGACATAGCCGTGTCTTGGTCTGAGAATGACTCTGGAGTCATTAGGCCCAAACTCGAGACAGTCAGCGCTTACAGATAGCGCATGTAAATCCCCCACTCGCTTGACTGAGGCCAGAGCCAGTAGAAAAGCGGTTTTGAACGAAAGAAGCTTCATATCGACAGACTGAAGCGGTTCAAAAGGGGGGCCCTTTAAGGCCTCTAGGACCGTAGACAGGTCCCAGGAAGGGATTGAAGGGGGTCTGGGAGGGTTCATCCGACGAGCTCCCTTAAGGAAACGAATGACCAGTTCGTTTTTTCCCAGTGATAGGCCGGCCACCGGAGCATGAGAAGCTGCAATGGCTGCCACATACACTTTGAGCGTAGACGGGGATCTGCCCGCATCTAAACGCTCCTGTAGGAAGGAGAGTATCTCCGTCACGTCACATAAGTGAGGGTCTAGGTTCCGTGTCCCGCACCAGGTGGAGAACACTGACCATTTCTGCGCGTAAAGGCGCCTGGTTGAGGGCGCTCTGGCTTCCGTAATGGTCTTTAACACTCCCTCAGGGAGGTTCCCGGGTACCCGTTGAGGGGCCATACATGAAGGGCCCAAAGTTCGGGGTGGGGATGCCAGAGCGCGCCCTTCAGCTGCGTGAGGAGATCTTTCCGCAGCGGTATTGGCCATGGGGCTGTACTGGACAGCTGCATCAGCTCGGAGAACCAAGGTTGGGTCGTCCAGAGTGGGGCTACTAGCAGCATAGCACATCTGCTCTTCCTGACCCGATCGATGACCTGTGGTAGCATCATGGGCAATGAGCGTTGTCTTCTGAGGCGAAGAGGTCGACCTCTGCCCTGCCGAAGATGCTCCACATCAACTGAACCGTTTGTGGGTGAAGAGACCACTCCCCAGGGGGAACATTCGCCCTGGAAAGCATGTCCGGGCCCCGGTTCAGGATGCCAGGTACATGCGCTGCCTTTAGCGAGCGCAGATTGTAATGCGCCCATGTCAGAAGACGTACGGTCAGGGTGTGCAAGGTTTATGAACTGACACCACCCTGGCGATTTATGTAGGCCACCACTGACATGCTGTCCGATCTGACCAGAACGTGGTGGCCCTTTAAAAATGGGAGAAAAGCTTTCAGGGATAGTTCGACCGCTATCATCTCCAGACAGTTTATGTGTAACAGTCGCTCCGGGCTCGACCAGAGGCCGGAGGCAGACCTGCCCTCGTACAGGGCGCCCCAACCGAGGTTGGATGCATCTGTCGAGACTACTTTCCATTTCGAGACAGCGCCCGTGCTTACGCCTAACTGATACCAGTTGGCCATTTTCCAAGGGGCCAGAGCTGTGATGCAGCCGTGGGTCACCTTGATGCGCGCGCGGCCGGAAATCCAGGCGCGCGCTGGAACACGGTCTCTCAGCCAGTGTTGTAGTGGGCGCATGCGCAGCAGGCCCAGTTTGAGAACCGCAGAGGCTGATGCCATCAGACCTAGCATTTCTTGAAATCGTTTGAGCGGGTAAAGAGACCCGGCTTTGAATGACACGGCTAGATGCTGAATAGTGAGAGCGCGCTGTGACGTCAGACGCGCTGTACACGTCACAGAGTCTATGTCTATCCCCAAAAAGGAAATCCTCTGGCTGGGAGACAGAGCGCTCTTGACAGTGTTGATCGTGAGACCCAGGCATTCTAAATGGCTGAGGATCCAGGATCTGTGTGTCGTCAGTAGTTCCTCGGAATGGGCTAAAACTAGCCAGTCGTCGAGGTAGTTCAATACTCGCACTCCCCGCATTCTCAGGGGTGCGAGAGCGGCATCCATGCACCGTGTAAACGTACGGGGCGCTACGGAGAGGCCGAATGGAAGAACCATGTACTGATAAGTCTGCCCCTCGAAGGCGAATCTCAAGAATGGCCTGTGATGAGGTGCTATTTGAATGTGAAAGTAAGCGTCTTTCAGATCCACTGAGAAAAACCAATCCCTCGGGCGAATTTGCGTGAGTATTTGTTTGGTAGTTAACATTTTGAACGATCGCGCCATAAGCGCTTTGTTCAAACGTCTGAGATCTAGGATGGGTCTGAGACCGCCATCCTTTTTTGGTACGAGGAAGTAGCGGCTGTAAAAGCCTGACTCGCGCTGCGCAGGGGGGACAGTTTCTATCGCCCCTTTTGCAAGAAGGTTTATCAGTTCGGCGCAAAGGACGTGTGTCATTTCGCTTTTCACTTTCGTTTCGACCACGGCGCGAAAGCGCGGCGGTCTGCGAGCGAACTGGAGCGAGTAACCTCGTTTTATTATATTCAAAACCCAATTTGATATGCCGGGGATGGCCTGCCATGCAGCGGCTCGTGCGGCTATAGGTTGAATGTGCTTCGGGCACTGGCCGCCTGTTATGAGGGGACCAGTAGCTCGAGTATGCTGTGCTTGGGACACTGTGGTGACAGCGCTTATTTGTAGGGTTGCGCACTGAGAAGTGGGCACGCGCGCTACATTTAGAGCACCTCCGGCGCGAGCGGGAAGGTGGGCATGAAAGGGGACCCGAGTGTGTTTTTGTGACACTTGGGGGAGTGTGTATACATGTAGGGGTGCGTACTGTGTAGTGGGCACACTGCCTACATAGAAATAGCTCTTTTTGTGCTTTATTGAGGTCGCCGTGAAAACAGCGTTTGTGTGCAGGCGTGTGTGCATTGTAACAGGCTCGTTTACTGCAGTATAGACATCTCCATCCGCCTTTAGTGAGGGGATTGGAGGAAGTATGTGAGGTTTCTTGTGTGGTGGTCCGGCCGCAGCGGGACTTAACCACGGTCTTTTCAGCACGAAGGTCAGGAGGGCTTCGGAGGCTCGGGGTTCAGCACAATCCTGGGCCGAGGTCCCCGTCTCTCTGGTGGTTTGCGGCTCGTAGAGCGAGAGCGGTGCTGGGTTTTGGTCGCTGGGCGAGACTGTAAGTCTGGCTGCGATGGCTTCGAGGTCTGAGGGGGCGGCGCATTTCTACGGCGTCCCGCAGCAGAGCTAGAGCGTTTCGGCAGGAAGTGTCTCATTGCTTGTGACGTCTTCTGAGCCTCAGTGAAGCGTTCAGCGAAACCCTTAACCGACTGGCCAAAGAGGCCGGAAGGCGAGATAGGAGAGTCAAGAAAGGCGGATTTGTCGGCGTCTTTCATCTCCGTGAGCGTGAGCCAGAGGTGTCGCTCTAAAACAGCGAGGCTTGCCATGCTTCGGCCGATCGCTTGTGCTGTGGTCTTTGTCGCACGCAGGGCTAGATCAGTAGCGCTGCGGAGATCTTTAAAGTCATAGGTATCTGGGGCAGACTCGTCCAGGTTACGGAGAAGTCTGGCCTGAAAAACCTGCAGCACAGCCATGGTGTGTAGAGCCGAAGCAGCTTGACCAGCGGAGGTGTATGCTCGGCCAGCGAGAGCTGAGGTGGTGCGGCACGGTTTGGATGGATGCACAGGCTTTGACCGCCATCCTGCGGCTGAGGGCGGGCAGAGGTGTGCAGCAATTGCCTCCTCGAGAGGGGGGAGGCTCTCGTAACCATGGTCTCGGGCGCCGTCGACAGAGGAGAGCGCTGACGAGACAGAAGTTTTCAAGCGTGCGGAGAATGGGGCTTTCCACGACTTTGTGAGTTCATCGTGAACTTCCGGGAAGAAGGGGGCGTTTCTTTGCGGAGGGGCCGAAGGGCGCCCCTGCAAGAACCATTCGTCCAGCCTGCTTTTCAGCGGGCTCGTCTGGAGGAGACCAGTCGAGCTGAAGGTCGCTGACAGCCCTTGTAAGCACGCGAGTAAGCTCCGCGTCGATATCAGCGCGTTGTCCGGTGCAGCTGGGGGCTGTAGAGGGGGGGGGGGGGTCCGCAATGGAGCCCGACCATTCCTCACTACTGGACGCGGTGAGAGAAAGGCTGTCGTGTCTGTCCTCTTCCGCCTCAGGCGCTCCGAAGGAGAAGGGGGCGCTGGTGAGCAGAGACTGGCGCTGCTCGTCCACGAAGAGGACAGGCGAAGGAGAGAGAGCGGGCGAGGCACGCGGGGAGTGTTCCGGCGTGAGCTCGCGTGTAGCAGTGTGCTCAGGCATTCTCTGATCGCGGCGTTTCTTACGCGGCACTTGAGAGAGAAGAGGCGGAGCGGGTGGAGCATCGTGGCTGGTTTGAGCTAATCGAGCCCGCAGGGTCGATATAGCCATGTTGTCGCACTCAGGGCAGCCGCCCTTGGAGAGTGCGTTCTCAGCATGCTCGCGGCCCAGGCAGGAGACACAGAGGATGTGGCGGTCCTCGCTGGGCAGAGGGCCTCGGCAGGAAGCGCAGGCCCGAGGCATTTGAAACAACGCCTCGAATTTTGGAGAAAAAAGTGTGATGCAGCGGCAAACACACTAGCTTTATAAAGGATATAGTCACGCCGGATGGCGCAGCAGGAAGCGAGTGCTGAAGGCGGCGTCGAGATGAAGCACGAGCCGACATCCTCAGATCAGCGTTGCAGTGCTATCCCGCTGAGAGGCTTTTCGACGGCGTGTAGAGGCTTCTCCGGAGAAGACAGCGAAGTGCAGGTGAGATCGCTGAAGGAGATGAAATCTGATCCCTATGGCGAAGCGGTGGCTTATATAGTTCCAGCCACGCCTATTTTGGCGCGCTCTGACGTCCAATGGGCGCGAAGCGCCCCCATTGGTTCGTTCCTCTCCGCCGCCTCACCATAGGTTGCTGCAGTTGCCACAGCACAGCCAATAAGCGCGCGAGCCGCTTCGCTTAGGTCTGCTGTGCTGCAGCACTGCGTTTTACATTATTTAAAAATTAAGGATAATTTTTGGCTTCATATTCTCGAGAAAAGGGGACCTTTTCCCATAGCGTAAGCTAGCTTACGCAGTACGAGAGTACTCTCGAAAGGGAACTCCTGTTCAGGGTTTCAGGTCAGTTTCATCTGTAAAGATGCTTTTTTTGTCTTTGTTTTTTTTTTTTTTATTTAATCAAGCAGCAGCACGTTGCTCATCAGTCATCACTCAAAATAGGCTACTATATAAAGGACATCATTATTATCTGTAGTAATGTTACAGTAGTAATTTAGCTGAAAAACAATCAGATTTTTTTTATAGGTTTAGGGGGAGCTACGGACAGACAACAACACAACCCTCACGAAAATTAACATTTTAATATATTACTATAAATCCAGAGAAAATAGTTACTATTGTTTAACTGTGGTAACCAAAAATTTAAAATGATTTTACAAATTGAGTTATTTAAAAATAAATACAAATCCATTTGCAAAAAACAAAACAAAACAAGGTTATTGTATAGGCTAAAAAAGCATGGTCAATTTTTGTAAGCGAAAAACATGACTCGTGTACAGTATTAGGATTTTCTATAAAGATATTGTAGTATTGTAGAGTATTGTATTGTAAAGTATAGTTTTGTTCAATCTTGAGTATTAAAGTCATGAGAGAGATGGATAACAGGGCAAAATAAAGAGACTGAAGAGAAAAATGGAAGTGAAGGTGCAGTTCAGGAGAGAACTTTTAATTATTTTGCATGTCCCCAAATTAAAGATTTAAACCTTTTTTTATCTCAGGTCCATACCAAAAATAGTTTTGTCCATGAATTTGTTTGTATGAGTTTGAATTTTCCAGTCTGAATTTTTTTCCCAGTCCGCCCCTCCTGTAAATTAATGGCAAAGACATGGTTTCATTTACTACACATAGGCCTACTGAAGCTCGCAGTGTTTTCAACCTCTGCTGCCTCAATATAGGAGTACACGAGCACATAAACATAATTTCAAGAACTGTTCTGTGTCACTTCATGTGCATTTTACTTATTTTGAGAAAACTATCATCATATTATATACAAAGAGACAGCAGTTTAAAAAAACACCAATGTTTCAGGAGTTTATTACACATAATACGACACATGCTTATTAGATAACTGTATTTAAGTTGATGTATATGCTTTTATTTATTATTCTTTAATTTTCACAAATTTAGAAAAGTAATCAAAAAGTACTCAAAAGTAATTAGTTACATTACTTTAATAAAGTAATTGAAAAAGTTACACTACTATTACATTTTAAACAGGGTAACTTGTAATCTGTAACCTATTACATTTCCAAAGTAACCTTCCCAACACTGCCCAAATCTGCCCAGAACATCTGAGCAGCTGCATAGAAACAAACACTAACAACCACTCCAAAAATCCTAGAAACCTCAGTAAGGCAACAACAACCACTCATAAATGTGGTGACTAGATCTGCACAGGCAAAGACTTCTCACATTTTCTTCAGAGAATATAAAAACGAGTTATATTGCTCCAACAGAAACTCAATGTTCAGCTTCAGGCTTCATTATGGTTTGAGCTTCTGGTTTCTGAGCGCTAATGCTAATGCCAATGCCAACTAATGTGCTGACTGTCAGAGAACTCTCCAGTGATGATTATGTGATTGATTCATGAAACCAGATATTACATCATACACAAAGATTACAAAAAATAAAAATGCTTAACCAATGACCTGAACCAAAATCACAAGTGTTTCTGTTCATAACTGGCCTTATTTGTTTATGATGTAGAGAAACATTTAATGTCATTTTACATAATTTATACCTTGTTGATATCTTTGAGCAATTTAGTTTGTTTAGTTTTTATGAATTGCTAAGACACATTTCTTGAAAACTGCTCTCCTTTTCTCTAAACTGTGAACACAAAACCCAATTTTCAAGCTACATTCACAAAACCTCTGACTCATCTTGCAAAACCAAACATTTGACCCAAAACCATTTTAACTTTAATCAAAATCACTCACTACCGTCAAAAACCACACAAAACCAGCTAATGTGCAAACACAACTTAGCAACCATTACACACTACATAAATAAATGCAAAACACTGTGGGATAGCGGGAATAATTTTATTCTTGTACTCAGATTTAAACAAAGAAATACAGTTTTTCTGAATTGCTAAAACACTAAATCCCATTGTAAAAACTAAACTGGCAACTGCCAAAACTCTTTTATCAAATCAATCACACTGTTGTCAAAATCTTAAACACTATTCATCTGTTTAGGACACAATTTGCGAATCTGAATCGCCCATTTACCAAAACTCTAAACACATTCTCAAACACAGAACACAACTTTGCAGTGTCATACACTTGTACCCAGAATTGTGCACATAGGCTACAGAAGTTAAACACAACTAACAGACTGTTCTCATCCTTTACACACTACCACTCAAAATTGAAAACACATGTGTCCAATCAGTGCACACAATTAGAAAACAGTATTTAAGCCTAGTCAAATGCAAATGGCATGAGTTGATCCAACAATGGAGCAGAACAGAGGAAGAGGTGGAAGAGGTGAAGGAAGAGGAAGAGGAAGAGGAAGAGAAAGAGAAAGAGGAAGAGAAAGAGAAAGAGAAAGAGAAAGAGAAAGAGAAAGAGGAGTCTGTGTCAGAGGTGGTGGGCGAGGACCAAGCAGATCAATAATTTCAAATGACATTCGAGCAACTGTCATAGATCATGTTCTGGTGCATGGCATGACTATGAGGGCAGGGCAACGTGTGCAACCAAACCTAAGCAGAATGAATGCTGTAAACATGTCTTATTTTTTTTTTCTTTACATAACTTTTGTTTCTCTTTTTTGCTGCAGTTTTTTTAAAAGCTTTATTTTATTTCTTTGTTTAAATCTGAGTTCAAGAATAAAATTATTCCCGCTATCCCACAGTGTTTTGCATTTATTTATGTAGTGTGTAATGGGTGCTAAGTTGTGTCTGCTCATTAGCTGGTTTTGGACGATAGTGAGTGATCTTGATTAAAGTTAAAATGGTTTTGGGTCAAATGTTTGGTTTTGCAAGAGGAGTTAGAAGTTTTGTGAATGTAGCTTGAAAATTGGGTTTTGTGTTCACAGTTTAGAGAAAAGGAGAGTAGGTTTCAAGAAATGTGTCTTAGCAATTCAGAAAAACTGTAAAATAAAGCTTTTTTTAAAAACTGCAGCAAAAAAGAGAAACCAGTTATTTAAAGAAAAAAATGTCATTTGAAATTATTGATCTGCTTGGTCTTTGTTCTCGCCCACCACCTCTGACACAGACTCCTCTTTCTTTTCCTCTTCCTCTTCCACCTCTTCCTCTGTTCAGCTCCATTGTTGGATCAACTCATGCCATTTGCATTTGACTAGGCTTAAATACTGTTTTCTAATTGTGTGCACTGATTGGACACATGTGTTTTCAATTTTGAGTGGTAGTGTGTAAAGGATGAGAACAGTCTGTTAGTTGTGTTTAACTTCTGTAGCCTATGTGCACAATTCTGGGTACAAGTGTATGACACTGCAAAGTTGTGTTCTGTGTTTGAGAATGTGTTTAGAGTTTTGGTAAATGGGCGATTCAGATTCGCAAATTGTGTCCTAAACAGATGAATAGTGTTTAAGATTTTGACAACAGTGTGATTGATTTGATAAAAGAGTTTTGGCAGTTGCCAGTTTATTTTTTTTATTGGGATTTAGTGTTTTAGCAATTCAGAAAAACTGTAATATATGCTACAAAGTGCCTTTCCTGTCAAAAACAGCAGAGACCAGTATGGCCCTTTTTTGGTAAGCTTAACTTGCTTTTAATGGCCATTGGTGGTCTGGCACAACCTGGTTATTGTTTCTAAACCAGCTTGACCAGTGTAGCCATGCTTGTTAACCAGCACAGAATTTCCTAAACATACCTTATACTGGCCATTTCGGCTGGTCGCCTGCTGAACCAGTTTAGCTGGTCTAGGCTGTTTTGCTTAAGGACGATGCTGAATTAACATGTTTGTAGTTAGATTCTCTAATGGTTTACATTAGCAGTCCATCAACCTTGTGGGATTGTCATGCTCTGTTTCAGTGCAGTTAGATTGGTGGGCGATAGATACTTACTAGGGACATTTTTAGAGGTCCACTCAAGGGGAATGGAGACAAAGAGTCCATTTGACATATAGTACTTCACCATATCAACTTCAGATGAGAGCACTTTTGCCTTGAGAGCATTGGTCAACACTCAGCTCTTGACAAAGTGAGGTAAAAAAAAAAAAAAAAAACAAGAAGAAAAGAAAAGACAAAATAAAAAAGTGCTTGGCAATGCAATCTCAAATATTTTGTGGCTTCCTAGAACAAATGTTAGGAAACGTTCCCACTGACATAACATTACTACAGAAAACCCACTACAGTAAAACAAAGGAAGTTCCTAGATCTGGGGTTAGCTTTTAAGGGGCTGTTTATGCATTGCTTTGGCTTTTGAAATGGAGTGGGAGTTAGGACATATGATAGGTTTCAAGTCTATGAAACCACGATCACACATTTAGAGCGGTAGACTAAACTGCCACATTGGTATTATTGGCGAATACTTGCTTGCTTGCTAATCCACTTTAGAGAGTATTTTGTTGTTATAAGATGGTGCCACATTACATAATACATAGAAGTTATCATGAAACCTTGCCATCAGGACTTCTTCTTTTAAGAGCTTGGAGCAAGGCTTTCCCTCTTTTGCCATGGTGCTGCTTTCCTTCCTTTTAGGCCATCCTGGGAAGTAATTACATCATTGTGCACAGCCTTTTAAAGTCCTCCGAGTTTAACTGTGGGAATTGTGATACAGGAAGGAAAGGATTGCAGGTGTGTTTGGAATTACTGCACAAGAACAATGGAGAAGCTGTAGAATAGGCCACCGGCATCATGCAATTTTGGACGTGTGTACACGTTAAAGTACAGCATCTGCTGTGTTGTTTTGATTTTGTCCAAACTTTACTTTTCACTAGAGGCCTGAAGATTATTATGTATAAGTCCCCAGCTTCCAATTAGCTGACATTCAGAGCACAAGAGGGTTTTTTACACAATGTTGGGTTATCATGTTCCATGTTTTACACTACATATTTGTAACCCATGATTCACATTCTTATTTGCACATTTACAACATTAAAAACATTGAGTTGGCAAGTATACAGTACAGTATACAGTGTACAGCATGTCAAGCATAACTACTTGTCCATCTGTAAATCTGCTCTGCTTGACTTAGAAAACAAAAACAAAGAAAAAAATAAACAATACAAGGAAAACGTCAATGCTAGTTTGTGACCAATACTAATTTATACAGGATGGCTGAAAGATATGACTTGAGTTTTTACAAAAAATGCACAACTTTTATAGAAGCTTTCCTTTAACAGTGATGGTTAGGTAAGTTAGGGATTTAGGTGTAGGTCATATATTTTTGACCCAGCATTCCAATTTCTTATGAGACTAGGGTTGTTTATCATTGCTTTTTGAACTGTTACCTCCAAACGCTGAAACTAAACAGAGATTGTGTGTGTATTTATTTATTTATTTATTATTTATTACCATTATATTTGCATTTGCAAAGCCATTTTTATGCAACATGTCAATAAATAGTTATACTACACCGAAAAAATAAAAAATAAGTTGTAAATAAAGATGATTAGTATACATTTTTCAAGATAATATTTTTTAAGCTTTTCTTCAATGTTTAAATTAATTTATTTGCAATTGTTTGTGAAATTTACTAGCAATTTCTCTGAAAAGTGTACATTTTCCTATGTCAATTTGTTTACAGTGTAATGATAAATGCAGCAATTTGTGCAATTTCATTTGACTCTCAGAAAATTTCTGTTCTGCAAAGTGCACAAATCTTTAACAAACCAGGCACTGTTTCATTTAATGACTGGTTTATTTAACCTGTAGGTGAAAAACATCATTAACCCAGGGTTAACCATATGAAAAGTATTTATTATTAACCCCTTACCAGTCACCCCCCCTTTTTTGGCATGGAGACAGAAATGACATACCCAAAATAAAAAGGTTTCTGCTCATGATTCTTTCTGACTAGATACATAATCAACATTTTTTCACAAAGCTGACACTTCAAAGTTTACTGTTCAGGAATCAGAATCAATCAGACTGTTATAATAATAGAGATATATAAGCTCAAAAATAAAAACTAAAATAAAAATATTAAAAACATATTTTTTTAATGTATTTAAAAAATTGTTGATGTAAGATATGAGTTTAGAAATACAGTGTAGCTAAAGCCACAAGTCTTTTAAAACTTCATTAGAAATTTCATAATCTAATCTGTAAAACTGTGAAAGGCCATGTCATGTGTGTTTTTAGAGAAGGCTAATCTGATTGATTTATGGCACTTGTCATCTCTATAAGATCTCACATGTAAACACTCCTGTGTGCTTTTTCTGTGTTTTTGGCTTTGAAAACTCCCCGATATATGATTCTATTGTTCTCACGAAACGAGTCTTTCACACCTCCGCCAGGTATGACACATTATTTACTCAAATAAAACACAGCATCGTGTTATTGTCAGACTCTGTTCCATGTCTCGTGTTGTGTCTTCCTGCCCCACATCCTAATTTTTATTATTATTTTTAAAATACATTTTATTATTATTATGCCTATATTTGGTTGTTCATGTTCCTGTTCCCATTTAGTTCTATTGACCCAGGTGTAGCCCATTTGCTCCTGTATATTTAAAGTGTGGTCTTTCCCCCCGTTTCCCTTTTGCTGTTATATGTATTTTTGTGTAGAAGAAGAAGAAGAAGAAGAAGAAGAAGAAGAAGAAGTTTTATTTATATAGTGCCTTTTCATAGCTCAAGGTCACTTTAACATAGTGCTATATGAGACATTTACACACCCACATACTGTACACAGTACAGACACATAAGCCCGCATATAGCCATATTATCCAAAGAAATAATTTAGCTGAGTCTGGAAGGTTGACAAAAAAAAAGATATATTATGAAGGGTAAAGGGTAGTGAATTCCATAATTTAGGAGCATTCACACTAAATGACATACCACCTACAGTGGACAGCCGAAAATGAGTAATGGACAAAAGACCTAGCTCAGATGATGGAGAATAGGAGTACAGTAGCTCAGACAGATATGGAGGTGTAATACCATTTAATGCCTTAAATTTTAGAAGCAATATATTAAAGTGGATACGTGATGCCATAGGTAGCCAGTAAAGATCATGCAGTAGAGGAGTAATATGAACAGAACGTGTTCTTCCTGCGAGTTCCTGAGTGTTATTCCATGTTGGTTCATTAAAGACTGTAGGTTTAAGCAACTCCCATGTCTCCTTGTTTCCTCGTTCCTTACTCCCCCAGGGAGTGTGTGACGGAACAGCAGACCAAAACAGTAAAAGTTTTTTTTTTTTTTTTTTAATATTCTGTTGTTGTTTTTTTTCTTCTCCCTGTATGAGGACCGCCCTGCTTTCAAGCTCACTCCGTTGTCAGGTCTGACAGCCGCAGCTCTCTCAAGCCCGCCGGCAGCTCCTGAGTCAGGTTTGCAGGCCACTTTGTAGTCAAGCCTGTCGCCTGCCCCGAGCTCACTCCGGTGTCAGCTCCAGCCCCTGAGTTCACTTCAGTATCAGCTCTATCCTCCGACCAGAGTCGAGAGATGGCTCTAGCCCCAGATGTGCATCAAGATAGGGCTTCAGTTTCCAAGTGTAGCCCATGGAGGGCTCCTGTTCCCGAGTTTAGCCCATGGAGGGCTCGTGTTCCCGAGTTTAGCCAACAGAGGGCTCCTGTTCCTTTGATTAGCCCAAGAAGGGCTCCCATTCCTGAATTAGACCTGGAGAGGGTCACGGTCCCTATGTCTGGCCTCAGAGTCTGTAATCTTCCCCAAGCATTTTTTTGGGGGGGGGATTATAGGGCTCCGCCAAGGCCTTCTGAACTGTCTGCTCTGCCATGGCCTCCCAAGTTCCCTACTCCGCCATGGCCCCCCGAACAGGTATCGCTGTCCTGTGTCTGTCCTGGGGGACCTCCAAAGCCCCCATCCCCCCTGGCGTGAGGATGCTCCTTCTAGGAGGGGGAAATAATGTCAGACTCTGTTAATTGTCTCATGTTGTGTTTTCCTTCCCCTACGTGTTCCAGTTTTATTATTATGCCAATATTTCTTTTTTTCCTGTTCCTGTTCCCATTAAGTTCTATTGATCCCAGGTGTGTCCCATTTGCACCTGTGTATTTAAAGTGTGTTCTGCCCCTCGTTTCCCATCCGCTGTTATATGTCATTTTGAGTAACTGTCTTTCTGAGTTCCTGAATGTTATTCCGTGTTGGTTCATTAAAGACTGTTGGTTTTGATCAACTACCGCATCTCCTCGTTTCTACATTCCCTTACTCCAAGGGAAGCGTGACAGTTATACAAAGTGACTGGCAATTATCTTGTTTATGTTGACCATGAAAAATAAGGGCAGCATACAAATAAACCTTTAACTTTGAAAAACATTCAGTCTCTGTTGTGTCTGTTCACTTTGTGTTTATACTGAGAACTGAAGTTCACTTGCCATTCAAATCAAGACCATTTTATGGATTTACAGCCACCGTGTCCCTTTCTGCTACCAGTTACCCCCAAAATAGTTCCAGGTCCAGTAAGGGTACAGACGAACAATTACTTGCTACAGTTCATATCCCATTTTTCATGTTTTCATGCTTTGTCTGCTGTTACCCTGGATTCTGCTAAATCCCCTTAGCAGCATTGTGTGCTTACCCTCTGACAGCTACATAAAAGGCTTCTACTTTGAGACAACATGTGTATGAAGATCAGTCCTCCAGTCAAAACATCTTGGCTTTATTGACTGCTGTTGTGTCTCACTAATGAAAGAGGGCACATCTTTTGTTTATCCACAACACCCCTCTTAGCTATAAGCGTTGTCTGTTGGATTGCCTTGAAAAAAAGAAAGAAAAGAAAGCAAAATAAATCAAGAACGAGCCTTTTCTTTACCAGGGAGGTATTTATCTCACACTGCAAAGCACATTTCCCTCAACGCTTCACTCTCGTACACCTGTAGGCCTCACGTTCTTGTTTCTTATAAATTCTGTATAGGTAAAAAAATAAAAATAATTCATGCATATAGCAGATTGTACCCGAAGAGCCTGGCTTATTGGGCATTTGAGTGGTTGAACTGAAATGTGAAATGTATTTTCTACCAAGTTTTTACGGCTGTACTATATTGTTTTGTTAAAGAATTAATTATTCACATTGTTTTATTTGTATGAAAACACAACTAAATGTTCATTTATCATTTGTTTACACATTAATCTCATGGCCACAAGAAAAATATTTTGTTCCCTCAACATAAAAAGTCGTGGGCACAAGAAATGGATTTTGTTCCCTCAACATACGACAAAACTAAGTGATCCGATCATGACGTTTCCCGGGCACCATAATTATGTGCATTTTTATACATAAATTGGCAGGTTTTTTTTTGAGTATCTTATTTTATAGATAAATATACATATGTATATGTGCATATGCACGTCTGAAAAAAATATATATTTTTGACCTAAAACTGTATACAGTATTGCTAACTAAATGATTAAATGATTGTGAAAATAGATTAACATTTAAGAGATTTAAGTATTGAACTTTCATCTTCATATTATGAAAAATTTACAAACCTGATTCCAAAAAAAATTGAGACACTGTACAAATTGTGAGTAAAAAAGGAATGAAATAATTTACAAATCTCATACATTTATATTTTATTCAAAATAGAATATAGATAACATATCAAATGTTGAAAGTGAGACATTTTGAATGTCATGCCAAATATTGGCTCATTTTGGATTTCATGAGAGCTGCACATTCCAAAAAAGTTGGGACAGGTTGCAATAAGAGGCCGGAAAAGTTAAATGTACATATAAGGAACTGCTGGAGGACCAATTTGCAACTTATTAGGTCAATTGGCAACATGATTGGGTATAAAAAAGAGCCTCTCAGAATGGCAGTGTCTCTCAGAAGTCAAGATGGGCAGAGGATCAACAATTTCCCCAATGCTGTGGCGATAAATAGTGGAGCAATATCAGAAAGGAGTTTCTCAGAGAACAATTGCAAAGAGTTTGAAGTTATCATCATCTACAGTGCATAATATCATCCAAAGATTCAGAGAATCTGGAACAATCTCTGTGCGTAAGGGTCAAGGCCAGAAAACCATACTGGATGCCCGTGATCTTCGGGCCCTTAGACAGGACTGCATCACATACAGGAATGCTACTAGGGATGGGAACCGAGAACTGGTTCTTCTTCAGAACCGGTGCCCAGTGAATCAATTCCTTGGAACCGTTTGCTTGCCTGCTTAACAATTCCGCTTATTGGTTCCACTTGTTGCAAATGTGTCATGACGTCACACACGCGCTGCATTTTTTTTTGGTTAAAAATGCAGCAAACATGGCATCGCGGCAGAAGCGCTCTAAAGTCTGGATATATTTCATGCGAAAAGACGACAATACGGTCACTTGCAACAGTTGTAAAAGTTACATTTCATCAGAGGGGGGAACTACCTCCAATATGCAGAAACATTTGGCCACACAGCATGCAATTCATTTGCAGGACTGTAACGTGTTTGATACACTACTATAGCGACACAACAAGTGAGTCAAGCAGCAGCGGAGCTAAACGGACGCCATCTGTTATTAATGCCGAAGGTGCCGAATGTGTCCAGGCAACTTATGAGCGCCATTTCATAGTTGTGGTATTTACAGAAGACTTCTTTGTATTTATGTCAGTTGAATTTTGTTTCAGGTTGAATCCAAATGAGAACTGTTAATATTCCAAAAGGCAATATCAAAATCAACTTATTTTTCCCTTAAAATTATACATTTTCTCAGTTTAAACATTTGATATGTCATCTATGTTGTATTCTGATTAAAATATTGAAATTTGAAACTTCCACATCATTGCATTCTGTTTTTATTCACAATTTGTACAGTGTCCCAAATATTTTGGAATCAGGTTTGTAAAAATTGAATTACTAAAATGTTAACACAAACATAATAAGCTAATGCGAAGCAACAACTTTTTAAATATGTAAGTCCCCTACAATTATTGGAAGTATGTGAAATATATCAACTTTATATGAGGGTAAGTATTTTCCCACTACAGGCTGCCATGATGTTTTTCAATGCTGCCTATGAGCTAAATAAAGTTACCAGATCTAAATATTCACAACAAACACCCTTTTAACATGAAATCAAGTAATGAGACAGTCTATACTTTTACTGCATCTAAAAAAAAAATTTATCCCCAGAAAAAGTCACACATTTTAGGGTTAACGATGTAATACTATGTCTTTCAAATACATTAAAATGCACAAATTCACATTATTTCTCATTTACAGTGATAACATTAATAACAACAAATGGAACATATTTTCCTGCTCCTGGTATTCATTAGTTACGTCAAAAGTAATCTAGATGTAATCAAAACATAGTTATAAAAAAAAAAAGTATAAAATGCGTGATTTCATGTATTATGTTACTAACTACAATTTCCAGGTAATTTGGAATCAGTAACACACCACAATTTATATATTAATCTACCCAGCGCTGATAGCAATGTATTATCAACCACTCAAAAAACCTTAGAAACCATTAAGAGATGCCGTACTGTATACCAACAGCATATTGTAGAAATGCCCTAGCAACCACCAAGAACATCCTAGAAAGAGTATAGAATTGTGTTAACAACCACTCAGAACATCTTAGCAACTAGCTAGAATTATCTAGCAACTGTACAGCGTGTTAGCAACCATTTAGAAATGCCTAACGCTTTCTCATCCCAAGGCGTCATATACTGACACTCTTGACATTTCGTCAACATCCTACGCATATGGCACCCTCTAGCGTCAATATGAGACACAGATTATGGGTTAAGGTTAGGGTTAGGGTTAGGGTTAGACCGCTAGGAGGCGCCTTCTGGCCCATTTTTATCTGCTTCTAATATTGACGCTAGAGGGTGCCATGTGCGTAGGATGTTGACGAAATGTCAAAAGGGTCAGTATATGACGCCTTGGGATGAGAACGGTCTGAAATGCCCTAGCAATGACCCAGAACACCCCAGCAACTGTGTAGCAATGGTTTAACAACTTAGCAGCTGCATAGCAACGCCCTGGCAATCACACACAACACCCTTGTTGTGTTTTAAGTTGAGTTTTAGCTTTAAAAAACAAAAACAAAACAAAAAACATAATGCAGCTCAGCATTTATGTTTGCTCTGTATAAAATCAGCCTTTATGATTATACAGTATAATCTTTCTAAAGAACCACTGATCCACTGTATAACATTATTTCATTAGTTTCATTTAATTTCCTTACCAGTGTCTAAAAATAAACCTCTGCTGCTGCGTCAAATTATCTGGAAAAATTATATTTTGACATTAAAGTTCATTAGATTAAGTCACAGTCATGATCACACGGTTCTTCAGAAATCAAGAGAAACCACAGCTACTCTGAGGTCAATGAGGGATTTAAAGACACTGGTGACTCGCTTCATTTATCAAGTAATTTAGTTCAGGTAAGAATTACATACCCAAGCAGTTAACTGGCAACTGGACACGAAGGAAGGGCAAATGTTATACTTCAAAGTATACACGAGGGGATAAAAGGCATATATAAAATGTAAATGTAAAATACCAATAAAATAATATAAAATATTAATAATAATTGGAAGAAATTGATCCCAGATGTTAACTATGGATGTCTGCCTTTTTTCAAGGCAATTATCGGTTTCTGTATCCCTGGATGAAAATGATACTGAAGATCTGATCTGGGTCATGTGTCCATATTTTTGATCTATTCAGCGTGTCATATTGAGGATAAGTGATAACGGGTGGAAGGGGGGGTATCTCTTTTTACTACTTTCATGTAGACAAATGGTAAAAGGCTGTGTTTAACAGTGGACATATGTTTCACTGGAATGAATCATCATAATGTTATTAATCATAATGTGATTACTGACAGAGACTCTCCCCAGTTGGATATCAGGTATCCTGTTGATGTTACCACTGATTTACAGAAAACAATTTGAGTGCCTGAAACCCATTATTTCTGAGTGTCATTCTTAATTTGCAGGGGTGGATATGTGTGTGTGTCGGTGTGTGTGTGTG
Organism: Carassius carassius; assembly: GCF_963082965.1. Lineage (NCBI taxonomy): Eukaryota > Metazoa > Chordata > Actinopteri > Cypriniformes > Cyprinidae > Carassius > Carassius carassius. The sequence goes on along the minus strand of NC_081796.1, from coordinate 4,420,167 downwards.
TGTGTGTGTGTGTGTGTGTGTGTCATTACCCTCTCCAATGGGTATTGACAGAAATCAGATCTTTGAAGGCTTTATTTGTACACACCTTCTCCACACAATCGTAGATGTATCCATTGTTTCATAAAAATAGGCTAAAGGCAATCACAATGTAGATTATAGATGTAGTAATTGCAGTCTTTGTGTAGAAATGTACAACATAACCCTTGTTAAAGACATGAATTGTCTTGAATTTACACTTGTAGTGTACCTCAAATCCTAACAGTTTAGTTGAAAAAACTAAATTACTCGCAGAATACAATACTGATTAAGTAAAAGGCCACTTAAAGGGATAGTTCACCCAAATATGAAAATGCTGTCATCACTTACTCACCCTTCAAGTTGTTCCAAACCTGTATGAGTTTCTTCTGTTGTACACAAAATAAGATATTTTGAAGAATGTTGTTGACGATAGCCACTGACTTCCATAGTATAGTTAAAAAAAAAAAAATACTATGGAAATAAATGTCTACCATCAACTGTTTTGTTAACTATTTGGAAACTTAAACAGGTTTGGAGAGTAAGGTCACATTAACATTACATGGTTCAAGTGATGTAAATTTCTTCCCTCCTGTCTGGCTGGCACAGATTGAATTATGTTCATTTACATCTGTCATGTAAGCAGACGGAAGCGATATTCCCAAGTCATATGTCATTGAAAAAAATTATGGTGGCGACTGATGTCAACTCAGGTGGATGCTTTTCCAGGCAGTTTTGCTAAGTCTGTGGTTGTCCCGTGGAATTGGGCTACTTCTGCACTGTTGCCGTGGGTTTAAGCGAGTTTCTTCTCCCCCCAGAATGCAATTTAGAGGAAGGGGACCCCCTGACGGAAGGGAAAACAATGGAAAAATGCACCTGGGCTAGTTTTCATTAGCAATTGCTCTGCTTTTGTTTCACAGACCTGGCAACCCTATTTCCAGGTCAGTACATTGGGTTGTTTTGCCAAGTGTGTAGTGGAAATGGAGAGATCAGATATGGGTCAATTAATATATATATATATATATAATTGGATATAGTCAAAATATTGGAAATGGGCATCAAGATTTGCAATGCAAATGTGACCTAAGTACACTTAAAGAGTATACTTTCATGACTCTGTTTCTTAAGACACTTAATTTTAAATGCACTATATAATAATGTCAAATTAAAAGATTTACTTTAAATGGGTCATCGGATGCTACATGCAATTTTACAAGTTGTTTGAACTGAAATGTGTGTTGGCAGTGTGTGTACACAACCACGCTATAAAGATAAAAATCCACCCAGTTGTATTTTTTTTTTTAATCTACTTAAATGTTTACCGCTTTCTCAAATCGAGCCGATCTCAGGTGCCTGTCTGTATGACGTCACACAGACAGGCCCCTCCCACGATATTTTGATTGACTATAGCTATTGTTTCACCGCCGGAGCAGATGTAGACAAGAATGACTCCTAAGCAATTGAGGTGTTCTGTTGTTGGATGTAATAATGAACATAGCCATCTTCATTTACTCATGACATCCGAGTCACTGAAGATGCAGAGGATTACATTTGTTTCTGAAGGCAATGCGCCCCGATCTACTTAAATGCATTTATCTTTATGCGAATCAGTCGTTATCCAGCTTCACCTACAGATTAAATAAAAACAAAAATAAGACCCTAAAGAATCATACCAACTTGTGGAAAATGGGCATCTGATGACCCCTTTAAAATATATTTTACCAACATGCTAACATCAAAGCAGACATGAATCTCTTAATTGTAATTCACTATACACAACATGCACAGTTTCAGCTTATGTAGAGAGTTGTAAATTGATCACTTATGAGGTTCCATTTCAATTAGGACACTTAGTATGCAGTGTGACATCACATTTTAAAAGAAAAATTCAACTGCATTAATAACCAATAAAAAACCAATGCACACAGTACTGCATAACTGCCAGAAAAGGAATGCAAGGCAATGCATTACAGCACTGTGCTGAGCTCAATATCTGATCGCTATTCCTCTGACATGTTAGTCTTTGTCAGGCTGAGACATTGAGCCGTCTGATCAACTCATCTGCATGTTTGACATGTCGACTCAGTAATGGACAGTGACAATCAATCTGCTGTGAAACATGCTTACAATGAGCAAAAATAAAACCCTTACTCCTGACACAACATTATTTTTCATGAGTCTATTAAAAAATAATGACATTTGCAACGACAGGGGAAGAATACGGAATGGGCAGTTAAGCAAAACGACACCATGCATTATGTGGTGATTAGTTTACTCAGTGGCCGTTAATGGATCTAATCAGAGCACATTAATTAAGAAGACATGTAACTCTGTCTCCACCTGGATGGCTCATTTGTCTCCAGCAGTGATGTGTCCTACACGCAGAGACCCCACGGTTATGGACAATCCATGGATGTTTATTTCCTGTTCATTCACTTGTGGTATGCTTAAGATGAAGTTAATTGCCGGTCATCGTAACATTAAACAGATGAAGGCACTCAATTATTTAAAGGTGTTGCATGTCATTTTTTTGTGCCACTTGCAGCCTAGGTAAAACTAGAGTTTTACATTTTCCTGAAGAAATTGCTAGGATAGGCTTGGATATTGTGTTTGGTTACTAGGACATTTCAGTGTGGTCAATGTACAATTTTGGCTGTTGTTTCAGGTACTGATTGTGCTTTGTAGAATATTCAAATGATTTAAAGGATTATTATTAATATTAATATTAATATTATTATAACATTTTTATTTAACATGGACATCACAGTTATATTGAACAAACCATATGCACTTGCTTAAGTGTTTTAGCATGCATGCTAAACCAGTCCACCGGAGATTTTTCAGAGAAGAGAAAAAAATAAAAATAAAAACAATGACAATGCTAATAATAATAAATAAAAATAACAATGTTAACAATTAAAGTAATAATAATGATACTAATAAAGAAGAAAAAAATAAGATTACTACAAGAATAAAAAAAGACAATACATTTATACAGAAGCTATAAAGCAAAGATAACATAATCAGACAATATTGCAATAGAAACATGATCTAAAGAACTATTCGTGTGAGCACTGTTGTTTAGTTTAACCATTATTTAAGTTCTCTGTTAAAAGCATTGCCATTGGTCTCTAGTTTTAAATTAGTAGGTAAGGCGTTCCGAAGTTTTGGCCCCTTTCCAGAGAAAGCAGATTGGCCAAAAGAGGTCTTATACTTATATACAAGACGGTCACCATTAATAGTGGCTTGTGTGTTTGTCCTATGAGAGTTCTGACGCCTACTGACCAATTCAGAAAACAGTGGTGAAACATGATTCATCAGACATTTAAAAACCAATTTGAGATAATAAAAACCAATGATACTATCAAAGCTAAGAAGGTTATGCTTTGTTAGAACATCACAATGATGCCATCTAATCTCTCTGTTTATATATTGAAATAATAGTCTTTAATTTATTTGGAGAGACTTGGGACCATGATGTGACACAATATGGTACAGTTTTCAGATTGACATGACAAGTGCTTTCTAATAACACAAAAACAATAAAGGTTTGGTTTGACCTTCTTACAGATGTACTCAATAGGACAGTCAACTTTTAAATTATTATCTAGAATAATCCCTAGATACTTGACTTCATTCACTGCCTTAATTACTTCATTTTTAATCTGCACCTCAAATCCCTTGTAGGCCTATTTCTTATGGAGAAGCACATGGAAACTGTTTTTTTTTAGCATTAAGAGTTAAATGAGACAACTCAAGCAATTATAGATGTTATGTAATGCCTGAGTCAGGTGCTCACCTGCAATGCGGGGTGTTATAGTGGACACATGGATGACAGTGTCATCAGCATACATCTGGCAGCCGACACCTGGACAGCAATTTGGTAAGTCATTCATGTACATTGTAAACAGGAGAGGGCCAACTACAGACCCTTGCGGTACTCCTGTGTTGTTTATCTGCAGAGGAGACTTAACCCCATTAACGCTGGCACACTGCTGTCTTCCACCCAAATAAGACCCGAACCACTGAATGGCTTCTGATGACATTTTTAATTGATTTAATTTATTTATTAAATTACTGTGATTAACAGTGTCAAAGGCCTACTTTTCCAGGTTTTCGCATGTTTACTTAGTAATTCACTTGAATTTGAGGCAAAATTGCTTGCACTGTGGTTTAAGTCTGATTCTTTTATTACCTCTTCCCAATTAACTTCCTTCAAATCATGTTCAAAGCTGGCTATTTTTGACTTGGGAATTCCTGTGGTTAAAAATTGAATTTTCTATTTTATTATGGTAAAGTAGATGTTTTTTAGTTAACAATCAGTGTCATGTTATGATCTGAAAGGCTGTATGAAGGAAGTATGATCTGATTGGTTCACCCAAAATTGAGCATTTGCTGAAAATGTATTCAACCTCAGGACATTGAAACTGTTTCTTCATCATCGGAAAAGATTTGGGGAAATGTATCTGTCACTGGGGCGGTATCTTTTCAAAAGGGACACCTTTATATACAAAAACAGTCCATATTGGTACCTTAAAGGTACAGAAATTTACTTTTTGAAAAGGTCCTGCCCTAGTGACAGCTTTTTTACCTTTTTGTTCTGAGAGTGAGCTTTACATCACTTGCTCAGCATTTAATGGGTGCCGTGAGAATGAGAGTCCAAACAGGTGATAAAAACAACACAATAATCCACAAGTTATACACACCACCCCAGACCATCAATTATGTTTTAAAATAATATGAGTCTTCTATCCATAATATTGCTTTCTCCAGTAAAAGAAAAAGTAATCTTGACTGAATCAGGAGAGAAATATGCACCGTTTACAAGCGTCAACAATATGAATCAAATATGTCAGTGGAGTTTGATGTTAGACGACAACAGGGAATGGACTTTATCACTGTTGGAAGTGTTATTATAGATTTGTTGACTTATATTTTGTCCAGAAGCGATGGTTTAAAGTAAAAACTTGTTAATGATAGTTTTGTTTAATCTTTCATTCTGACGGCACCCATTCAGTGCAGAGGATCCATTGGTGAGCAAGTGAAGTAATGCCACATTTTTCCTATTTGTTCAAATGAAATGAAGAAAAAGAAGGTGATGAAAAACGTGTTATATTGCCTGAGCACATTTCCAGAACATTTCCAGTTTGGGGTAAACTTTGTATCTATGGATTGTATGCATGACGGAGTATGTAGATTGAATAATGTTAATTTTATTTTATTTTTTATAAGCAACTTATGCATTTAACTTATATTTATTATTTTACATGCAAATTAAACACACCTTAATGTAGTTGTATATGATTGTGCATGTGCTTTAAAATACATTTTAAAATATTTTAATGTAAAAAAGCATATTTTAGTTTCTAATACTGAATGCATTGCTTTTGCTTTCATGATATTATTCACTTTATGCTGCTTTGATGCCCTTGACTTTTATCACAATGGATCAAATGAAATTGATCAATATTAAAGCAAATGCAAATTTCAAAGCCAAATTTCGTCTGATGATGTCGGTGTTATTTGTTATTCCTTTATTGAGAAATACAAATAGAAAAAGAATATAAAATATTTAAAACGTCTGATGAAATCTCCCAAGAAAAAAATAGATACAGAAATATTCAAATAAAACACAAATAGGCATTTGAGCGGACTTGCTGCACAGCTCAGATCTATAAGGAAAGTGAATGAGTGGAATGGATGGTGGTTTGATTAAAGTACTGTGGGAAATTCTCTAGTGTGTGTGGAGTGTATTTTAGTGCAGTGAATGTTCTCTGGCCTCAGGCTGTTCTGAGTTAGGGCTGCGATAGAGCTGCATGCACGATCTCGTCCACTGCTGCAGGTGACGAGATGCTGTTATAAGAGACACCTTCATATTCACATATAATCTCTTACACTCACACCCACATGCACACACACACCCTTTTACAACTACATCAACACTGACAATTACGAACATGCCCATGTTTATTAAAAATGATTTATGAAATACAGCAGTCTATTTACAAACCATACAAAGTTAAATTATGTTTAGAACTGCCTAGTGCTTTGCATACATCATAAACAACAATGCTTTTAAAAAAGAAGTGCACTTATCTGTACGAATGTGTACTTTTACTGAACTTCAGATCTTAAAAGTATTATTAAAAGAACCTTTAAAAACTGTATTTAATAAAATATTAATTAATTAAAAGGACACTTAAGTGTACTCTACTTAACATTTTTATGAATGTTTCTTAAGTACACTTTTAGAAAGTATGTATTGTAATGTCATTAAAAGTTGATTAGTAATAGTGTGTTATTTGATATTACATTTAAAGTTTATTTTACATGCACTACAATGCAACTTCATTATTACTAATATACAATTCCAAACATATTTTAAACGTAAAAGTTCCAATATAATTGACATTAAAGTATATTTTAGATGATACATGTTATTATGGAATTGCATATAAACACTTAAGTGGGTTAAAAAAAAATCACTCTTAGGTTCAGCTTCATTTAATTGCAATTAAAATGTAAGTGTCTGAATATATAATATATATATATATATATATATATATATATATATATATATATTGTTTGCACTTATTAAAAGTATATTATTTTAAAATTATATATTCAGGCAAACCCATCTTTTCATCACAATTTCACCATCAAGTTAGGCACATCAACCATAACTCCTTCAAAAACAGCTAGAAGCCTTGGAGTTATGATTGATGACTTTCTCAGACCACATTGCTAAAACTGTCCGGTCCTGCAGATTTGCTTTATTCAGTATTAGGAAGACCAGGCCCTTTCTTTCGGAACATGCTGCACAACTCCTTGTTCAAACTCTTGTTCTGTCCAGGCTGGACTATTGCAATGTCCTCTTGGCAGGTCTTCCAGCCAGTTCTATCAAACCTTTACAATTAATCCAGAACGCGGCAGCAAGATTAATTTTTAATGAGCTGAAAAGAATACACATCACACATATGTTTATCAATTTGCACTGGCTACAAATTCAAGGCATTGATGTTTGCCTACAAAACTACCACTGGCTCTACACCCCTTTACCTAAATTCATTACTTCAGACTTATGTGCAAGTGAGCGTCACTTGATTGTGCCATCCCAAAGAAGCAAAGTCACTTTTAGGAACTTTTAAGTTAAATGTTCCCTCCTGGTGGAATGATCTCACCAACTCAATCCGAGCAGCTGAGTCCTTAGCCATCTTCAAAAATCGGCTTAAAACACATCTCTCCCATCTTTATTTGACCCTGTAACTTTAACACTCATTATTCTAATTCTATTCTTAAAAAAAAAAAGAAAAAGAAAAATCAAACTAACTTTTTTAATATTTTTGTATTCTATTTTATTTTCATTTATGACACAATTATAAAAAAGACCTCTAACACTAACTTTTATTTTTCTATTATAGCTGTTTTTCTTGTTATATTATTTAAAAGCCCTTTCTACATGTATTGCGTTTAAGCTAACTGAGACTTATAGCACTTATATATCATTGCTCTTTTGCTGTTTTTTGATTGCTTCCATTGTCCTTATTTGTAAGTCACTCTGGATAAAAGTGTCTGCTAAATGAATAAATGTAAATGTAAAATATACACACAGATACATACTTTTTTTTTTTTTTTTCTTTAGTGTTTTTTCCAATATAATTTTCTAAACATTCTTAAATCAAGATACATTTATCTGAGAATCAAAATTACATAAGTGGCACTTGAACCTCTGAATAATTTGAATTGTGTTGTATCCTGTATTTAAACCACATCATACTTATTTTGTCTGATCAGAGGAGAACTGGCCTCTGACTGACCTGGTTTCTCCCAAGGTTTTTTCCTCTCCAATTTTTTGGTCCATTGTCACTGTTGCTTTTTGCTTGCTTAGTTGGGGACACAATTTCTGGCAAAATTGTTGACTTGACTGTATAGAAAGAGAACTGAACTGAGCTGGACGATGACATCTGTAACGATGAGCCAGAGACGTTCGGATCCATATGCAAAACTTTATTATAAGGATAGTCAGACAGGCAGTAATCAAAAACGGCGTCAGGTATGTCAGAGATATCCAGGATCAGTAACAGTAACCAGCAGAGATCGGGGCAGGCAGCAGAGAATCAGAGTCAGTACAAACAATCAAAAGTTCAGACATGCAAGGAACAAACACAGGAAAAACCGCTCGGAAATGTCAGACAGGCTAAACACGACTTTGCGTGAGTGTGCTACTTATATGGGTGTGTGTGAATTAGCTGCAGGTGTTTAATCGGATGCAGTTGTGTGTGTGCAATCAGTCCCAGGTATGAGGCAGGATGGGAATTGGAGTTTTGAATGAGTTCTGAGAGAGTCCTAAGTGGAGAGCCCTCCATAGATGATGATCGTGATAACATCACTGAAACAACAATGAACTGGTGACTTGACTTCTGAAAATAAATAAATAAGTAAATATTTTATTTTCTGCTTAAAACAAGTAATAAACAAGTAAATAATAATAACAATAATAATAATAATAATAATAATATTATATATATATATATATATATATATATATATATATATATATATATATATATATATATATATTATTTTCAGAAAACGTATGTCATTATGCTTTACAAGTAAATGTATATTGATTTAAGAATGTTTAGTAATTTGTAAAATGGTATTTGATATTTTATATATGATGCTGGAGCTCAAGAGGTCAAAGTATAGGCCAATTAACTACTGCGGGTACAGTAGATGCAGTATTTACACCATAACACCAGCATTTATTATTTTATAGTCAGTTTTTTTGACGTCACAGCACAGGGCACAAGGGTCTGTGGTTTGTGCAGTCTCTACAACATGCTATGTAAAAGTCACAAAATGTATAATCATGCATTTTAATGTTTTCGCATTCACAACACAGCTTGATGTTTGCATACCTGAGCATCTTCCAACTACACACATATACCCAGAGGAGTCAAGATGAGAGCATGAGCCTGGGAACAACAAACCTCTTTCCCTTGGAGGGATCAGATGTATTCATCCTGAAGCACCACTGGAGACGTGATCCATAGCCGCTGCTCTCATATGAACCTATTTGATCATGCACTAATGTTGCCTACAGTATCGGGTGCAATGGTACAGTAGACTGCTGACTTTAAAGAGATTTATCTGGCTTCCTACTGTCGCATTAGAAGTTTAGTGTCACTTGCTCTACTGGTGCCATTGTTATTCTCCATACACTGAGTAATTGTTGTCCTCTGACAAAGGAGCTTTGTGGCAAGAATCTTCCTCTTATTTGACCTACAATTGTTGTGACTGTCTTTAGCAAATTCCTTGTTGGTTTTAAGCTGTGTTCTGCACCTCAGCTGTCAATGAGATGGTCCAAATTTTGGCTCAAGGGCTCAGACAATATAAAACCTCAGTGACAATTTTGTGACAGTTCCCAATATACGCATTCAGCTTAAAGGGGTCCCTTTAAGGCAGAGTCAGTCCATTAGGTGGCCATTTTGCTAAAACCTATAGTGATTTAGGTCATGCATCCTTGTACAACTTTTGTCTTCAATACTAGAAAAGAAAATACTAGCCAAAAACTGTCCATCAAGATTTTTATTATTATTATTATTAATTTATTAATTTATTAATTAATTAATTAATTAATTTATTTATTTTTAGCATATATAAAATGTATATGACCCATTTTCTATTTGAATATATGCACAATGTAATTTATTCCTGTAGTGGCAAAGCTGAATTTTCAGCAGCCTTCTCTGTTACATGATACTTCAGAAATATAGTACATAAATAAATTAGATATTTAAACAGGAAAATAACAAGAAATGTTCTGTAAGCAGCAAATCAGCACATTATAACAATTTCTCAAGGATCATGTTCACTGAAGGCTGGAGTCATGACGCTGAAAATTCCATTTTAAAGTACATTAAAAAGAAAACAATTCCTGTAATAATAATTCACAGTATTAGTGTTTTTACTGTATTTATGTTTGAAGAGCATATAAGGCATCTTTTTCTTCTTCTTCTTCTTCTTCTTCTTCAAAAAAAAAAAAAATATATATATATATATATATATATATATATATATATGTATATATATATATAAAGTATTAAGATGCAGTTGAAATGGCAGTGTGTCTGGGCTGACTGCTGGTGATCAATCACCCGAACAATTTTAATAGTAGTAATAAACAAGCTCTTACAATCTGATGGATAAAAATGTGGTCTACATTTCCCTATTTGTTTTGTTTTTTTTGTCAACACTTTTACACCTGCAAGTGACAATCTGGATTCTGACACATTTACAGTGAATAAACTTTACAGTGTGTGAAAGCGCATTTGCTTTTGTCTTTGGAAAGGTTTAAACTAATGAATGTGAATGACTCAAAGGGCAGTGCATTCAAGCTGTTTGTCTTCAGTCTTTTTTTTCTTCTTCTTCTTTTTTTTTTTATACCTGACCTGAACTAGTCTCTGCATGTGATGATTGGATCATTCTTTTCCTCTCGTTTTTTCCTTTGAAGCTTGTTGGTTTGCACTCTTAAATAACATTCCCCTGTCACCCTACTTCCATTTATAAAATATATTATGACTTAATTTACTGAAAGTACATTCTGAAGAAAAAAATCAAATAAAAATCACTGTCATGATACTACCGTGTGGATAGGCATTACAATGTGGTTGCTAAGTGGCTTTTACTGTTTAATGTTGCTGAGGGTTTTGGTTGGTTTTGATTGGGGTAGTAAACAACCTAAAGACACCAAATCTAACTACAGCAATCAAAAATATGTTCTAAGAACATAACGCTTTTGCTAACGTAACAATCAATGTTCTATGAATGTTCAAAACATCCAGTTTTCCACTGTGTACAGTACATGGTGACTTTTTTCAGTACCACCTCGGCTGAGGTTCCAAGCAAACCGTACCATTACCAAAATGTGATGTGTAAACCCTGCTGATCACTGTTTGGCCGGAGAGAGTCGTCACTACATGCATCATTGAACTTGCGACACGAGACACTAGAACCGATAGATTAAATCAGGACAGCCAGCGAGGATCAAACGCTACTTATTTTTTTACGAATGCAAGTTTCGAACGAGTGCATCTTTTTTTAACAAAATAATGGAAGGGTTGTTGCCAGGGCATTGCTATGTGGATGCTAGGGAGGTCTGAGTAGTTGCAAGGTTGATGCTAAGGTGTTGTATCTGTTTGTTAAGGCATTGCTAGATTGTTCCACATGATTGCCAGGGAATTGCTATGCAGTTGGTAGGGTAATCTGGTTGTCAGGATGTTTTTATTCAGTTCCCATAGTGATATGGGTGGTTGGTTAACAGGGTGTTGCTTTATAGGTGCTAGGGTGTTATTGGTGAATGGCAGGTTGTTGCTATGCGGTTGCTAGGGATTTGCTTACACATTTTGATTGGTAGTGGGGCTGTATGGGTAGTTGCCAGGGCATTGCTATGTGGCTGATAGGTAGTTGCTTAGGTGTTATGATTGGTGTTTAGGGCATTCTGAGTGGTGAGTGATATATAAAAAATGTTTTAGTGCTAACATTTTGAAAATGTTATTAAAGGATATATACATTTAAATGAATGTTGATCAGTCTTTTAAGACTTTAGGGAAGTCGTGGCCTAATGGTTAGAGAGTCGGACTCCCAATCGAAAGGTTGTGAGTTCGAGTCCCGGGCCGGCAGGAATTGTGGGTGGGGGAAGTGCATGTACAGTTCTCTCTCCACCTTCAATACCACGACTTAGGTGCCCTTGAGCAAGGCATCGAACCCCCAACTGCTCCCCGGGCGCCGCAGCATAAATGGCTGCCCACTGCTCCGGGTGTGTGCTCACAGTGTGTGTGTGTGTGTTCACTGCTCTGTGTGTGTGCATTTCGGATGGGTTAAATGCAGAGCACAAATTCTGAGTATGGGTCACCATACTTGGCTGAATGTCACTTCACTCACTCACTCACTCACTTAATGTTAAAAGACGTTCTGAGTATATCCCCTAATAGCTGTGAAGAGTTCATCCTCACGTCTCTATGATATTCTGGTCTCAGGTCCCAGCCTCAATGTCACTTATTTTTGTCAGTTTTTATCATCAGGCAAAAATCTTTAAAAAGCAAAAGCACCACAAGTCAAGGTATCATTCACGCCCGTAGCACAAACATAGTATGTGCTTTTACAAGCTGCAATAACAAAGTAATCCATTACAAATCACACAATTTTACAGTTGTATAAATTCTTCCTCTTGAGTAAATTCTGACAGAACAATAAGCCTCGCTATCTGTGTTTTAACTGGTGCTGGGAGTACCAACTGGAGCGCAGCCAAAACAATTCATTCAGATGGAATTTTGTTTCACGCCCATGTTATTTCACTCGTGTCTTGAGTGAACAATGTGTTCCCTGGTAGGGCACTGCAGAAACGTGCTCATGGTGAATATGGTGTACAGAATGGTGTTGTCAGTCTTGGTTGTGTCGATACATGTACTACATGAGATGGTTTTCATTTAAACGAGGAGCTAAACAGAAAATGTAAAGGTGCTGCATGTTCTCTTACGAGAGCTCTCTCGTACTGCGTCTTAGCTAAGACACTACGGGAAAAGTCTCTTTTCACGAAATACTGAAACAAAAAATTATCCTTAATTTTGTATTTTTGTAAAGCGCATTTGCAGCAGTACACAGCCATATGCGAGACGGCTCGTTCGCTCATTGGCTTGTTCTGCGGCAACTGCACAGCCTATCGAGCGCGGGCTGATGCAACATCAGACCAATAAGGGCGCTTCGCGCCCTTCTTGCCACTTCCCGCCGAAACGGGTGTGGCCCAACCTATAAAAGGAGCTCGAAAAGGCTGACTCACCTGATTTTTCATCTCTTCAGCGAAGCTCACGCATCGCTGGATCACGAAGGAAGCAAACGCCGTCTGAGAAAGCACATCAGCAGGACGAGCCATTCTGAAGCTGCTGGCATCGCCGCCTTCCACTGCCGTTCCTGCTGCGCTATCCGGCGCCTATATCCTTTCAATTCTGTTATATCCAAGCTGTTCTCTATGTGTGTGTGTGTGTTCGCCCTGCGACACACACTCGTAAAAGAGCTCGCGTCTTATTTAAGATGCCTTCCTGCGGCTCGTCAGAGCCCCACTCAGCGAGGGAGACCGGTACGTCATCTGTGTCTCCTGCCTGGGTGAAGATCATGCAGCGCTCGCGCTCGCTGACGGCGGATGCCCCCACTGCGAGCTGTTGCCATGGTGACTCTGAGGACTCGCCTGGCCTTTTTCTCTGCGCCTGCATTCTCCGCTGCGCTGAGGCGCCGTAAAAGCATCGCTTCCAGCGGATTCCGGAACCATCTTCAGCTCAACCGAGCTCGCCGGTTCGCCCTGCTTCACCGGCCCCCCCTGCATCGCTTCCCGGTGGGCAGCACCCGCTGTTTGCCGGCGCGTCGTCCGAGGAAGTCGATCTCAGGGCCGCGTCGGGGGAAGAGGACACGCGCTCTCTGCTAGCTTCGGGCAGTGAGGGCTGGGCGAGATCCGAGGATCTCGCACCTTCTGTTCAGAAGCCCAGCAGACGAGCTGACATCGAGAAGGAGCCGGGGCGAATGCTCGTGTTGGCCGCGATGAGTCTCGGCCGCGAGTGGTTTGCACCAGCACCCCCCCTCTCGTTCCCGGCTGGATGGTATTTCCCTTTCAGATGAGCATACTTCTCAAAGCCCGCCTCATTTCTTCCTGAGCTTCACGAAGAGGTGGCGAAGGCTTGGAACGCTCCATATTCAGCGCGAACTCGTTCGTCTGTCTCACTAGCATTCTCCACACTGATGATGCTAAAAACAGGAACTACCACTCACTTCCGCTGGTGGAACAGGCGATAGCGACGCACCTTTGTCCGCCCTCTGCTGGACGGCGGCAAAAGCGGTGTTGCCATCTAAAGCCTGCTGTGTGACGCTGCATCGGCACTACTAACGATGGCTGCTTCATCGAAGCGCAGGTGTACGAGTTCCGCTGTGGCCGAACTCTCACCCAAGCGCGCCGCTGTTTCATTTCCAGGAATTGTGACTGTCTCAGCGTTTTCTGCAATCTGCAAGCCTGCACTGTTGCCCGCTTGCCTGCACACAAAAGCCGTTATCACAACATCTTCAGCAACGCAGCTCGAGACCCCCGTTCTCGCTCTACCGTCCATCGCCCCTTCGCCGCGGAAACCGCGGCAGAGGATTACGGTGAGGCCGGGAGCCCCGAAGCCATCCTAGGAAAGCCATCTACGCATGCTGCATGACGCTGCGTCGGCACTACACACGATGGCTGCTTCATCGAAGCGCCGGTGTACGAGTTCCACTGTGGCCGGGCTCTCACCTAAGCGCGCCGCTGTTTCAGTTCCAGAGATTGTGACTGTTTCAGCGTTTTTTGCAATGCGCAAGCCTGTACGGTTGCCCGCTTGCCTTCACACGAAAACCGTTATCACGGCTACCCAGATATTTCCCGAAAAAGGTGTAATTTCTGGTGTCCCGGCCACGGCCGATGGTGCTATAAATGTAGTGACGATGCCCACTGCTCAGTGCCCATCTCCACATATTAGCACAGCCCTTCACACAGGGCTCGCGCCCATAAAAGCGACTCAAGTCGATCACGCGCACTACATAGTAGACGTGCCCACTCCTCAGTGCCCACAATCACTATGTCACACGCGTCATGTGGTTTCTGTAAAAAATAAAACCTGTGCACGCTCGTCCGGCCACGGCCGATGGTGCTATAAATGCAGTGACGATGCCCACTCCTCAGTGCCCATCTCCACATGTAAGCACAGCCCTGCACACAGGGCTCGCGAACATAGGATCGACACAGATCGGTCGAGCGCGCCGCATAGTAAACGTGCCCACTCCCCAGGGCCCACATACACTATGTCACATACGGCCCGTGGTCTACTGTAAAAACGAGGCCCGTGCACGTACGCTCTGCACAGGCAGACAGCGAGTTGAAAGTGGTAAATGTGCACATATGCAGCCCACAGTTACTCGCAGACATATCGAGTCCCACGGGACCTGCTCAGCCTTCCCCCAGTCGGTTAAGCGCCGGGACGGGGTCGAGGAGGAGTGATCTGCCCGCTGTGATCAGCGCGCTCCCCACCTCAAATGCGCAGCACACCCAAGCGCCGCCGTTGCCCGGTCAACAGAGCGCGCTTCGCATCCAGCCCTTAGCCATTCATGCAGATGCATGGTCATTGCTTCCAAGGGTTTTGGATTGGGTGCTAGGCATTATAAAGAGATGCTACTCGCTACAGTTTTTTTCGACGCCCTCCGCGCTTTTCAGCGCGCGTCGAAACTACGATCAAAACAGAAGTAGCACACATACTTCGGGCCGAAATATCAAAACTGTTGAGCAAAGGGGCTGTAGAGCCTGTGTCTCAAGCTCAAAGCGAGGGGGGGGCTGTACAGCAGATACTTTCTGGTGCCCAAGAGAGACGGGGGTCTCAGGCCCATACTGGATCTAAGACAGCAGAACAAGGCATTGATGAAACGCAGTTTCAAAATGCTTATGACCAGGAAACTCCTCGCGCAGATTCGCAGAGGGGACTGGTTCATGTCAATAGATCTGAGGGACGCTGTATTTTCAAATACAGATAGCGTCAAACCACAGGCGATATTTGAGATTCGCCTTCGAGGGCCAGGCATACCAGTTTACAGTCCTCCGTGGCTCCTCGTACGTTTACGAGTTGCATGGATGCAGCGCTCGCTCCTCTCAGACTCAGAGGCATACGAGTGCTGAATTATTTGGACGACTGGCTGGTTCTGGCCCGATCACGAGCGGAGCTCGTGGACCACAGGGCCGTTTTACTCGATCACCTCGAGAAGCTCGGCCTCAGTGTCAATTGGGCGAAGAGTTCGCTGAACCCCAGTCAGACGATCCTGTTTCTGGGTATAGTTCTGAACTCGTGTTCCATGACGGCGCGGCTGTCACCACAGCGCGCGAAGGGCATTCAGCGCGCAGCGAGTTCTTTCCGCTGCGGCGCGACCGTGTCGCTCAAACACTGTCAAAAGATGCTGGGTCTCATGGCCTCAGCATCTCCGGTTCTGCGTCTGCGCCTGCTCCGCATGCGCCCCCTGCAGTTCTGGCTGAAGGCTCCGGTGCCGCGTAGAGCACGGGCGTCTGGCCGGCTGCATTTCAAGGTCGATCAGAGCTGTGTTGCGGCTCTAGCACCTTGGACAGCGAACGGCTGGTACCGATCAGGTGTAAGCCTGGGGACTTCCCCGAGTGTGAAAATGGGGTCGACGGACGCCTCCACTTCGGGATGGGGAGCGTAGCTCGAAGGCAGACCGTCCTTTGGCCTATGGTCAGAACGGGAAAAGCTCCATCATATCAACTGCCTGGAAATGCTGGCAGTGGAGAGCGCGCTGACGCGCTTTTGTCCCCATATCAAGGATCACCACGTCGTAGTCCGTGCGGACAACATATCCGTGGTGTCCTACATAAATCGCCAGGGCGGTCTCGGGTCCCGAAACCTGTGCAGGCTGACGGAACGCCTCCTGGTTTAGGCTCAGCGCAACGTGCGCTCGCTGAGAGCAGTGCATGTGCCTGGACTGCAGAATCTGGGTCCAGACAGGCTGTCCAGAGGCAATGTTCCTACGGGCGAATGGTCTCTACACCCGCAAACAGTCCGGCTGTTGTGGGAGAGATTTGGCATGGCATTGCGTCCCACGAAAACGCTCACTGCCCCGCGTTCTTTTCCAAGAACGAAAGCGCGCTGTCACGGAGATGGCCGTGCTACCCGCTTTATGCGTTCCCTCCCGTCTCCCTCCTTCCGTAGGTGATAGAACGGGTGAGAGAAACGAGATGTTCAATACTGCTTGTAGCACCTCTTTGGAAGAACCAACCATGGTTCCCAGATTTGATGCAGTTAGCAGATGTCGCCCCGTGGCCGGTACCGTTGAGGAGGGACCTCCTCTCGCAGGCCAGGGGCTCGATTTGGCACCCTCAACCGGAGTTGTGGTCCCTCCATGTGTGGGCGCTCAACGGTTACCCGCTGATCTCGCAGTGGGAGTGCTAAATACCATCACTCAGGCTAGAGCTCCGTCGACACGACGTCTGTATGCCTCGAAGTGGTCGGTGTTCTCCAGCTGGTGCACAGCTCGAGGTTATTCACCCCTTAGTTGTGAGGTGACGGAGGTCCTCTCCTTCCTACAGGAGCTGTTGGATAAGGGCAGAGCCCCATCCACGCTCAAAGTTTATGTGGCGACCATCGCGGCGTTTTCTGAAACGGCGTCCGGTCAGTCAATAGGAAGGAACGATCTAGTCATCCGGTTCCTCAGAGGAGCTAGGAGGCTGAATCCTCCCAGACCTCCGTCAGTCCCTATGTGGGACCTCGCGGCGGTTTTGGAGGCCTTGAAGGGTCCCCCTTTTGAGCCTATCCAATCGGATAGCCTTCAGCATCTGTCGTTCAAGACAGTATTCTTGTTGGCTCTCGCTTCTGTGAAGCATGTGGGTGATTTGCACGCGCTCTCGGTGAGCCAGTCGTGCTTGGAGTTTGGGCCCAATGACTCAAGGGTCATACTCAAACCTAGGCACGTTTATGTGCCGAAATCCCTCAACACACCGTTTAGGGCTCAGGTTATTGCCCTGTCTGCCCTGCCGGTGTCAGGGGAGGATGGAGACTCGAGTCTTCTTTGCCCCTATCAGGGTTTTAAGAGCTTATGTGTCTCGCTCTGCTGCCTTTTGGCAGACGGAGCAGCTGTTTGTCTCGTTCGGTGGACGTTCCAAGGGAATGGTACTGCGTTCTGCGTTCTCTGCCGTGCGCACGATTCACTCTGGTTCGCTTCGGCGATGAAATAAACTTGAGCAGGCGCCGACCCCACATGACTGACACGTGTGGCATCAAAGTACCGCGAGAGCATTTCGAGAGCAGCCGGCTGACTCAGCCGCCGCAGTTTCTCCAGAGCGACTGCAGGAGCGCTGATGACCACACAGCTGTTTCACGATTGGCCAGATTCACCACATGACAAGGATCACGTGTTTCGGGTTAGACTAACCTTTTCTGTTCCAATAATGGCAACAAATCTGTGTTTTTAGAATGGTAAAGGCATTTTTGTATCATAGTCGCAGTGTTGTATTGAGTCGCGTTTATTATACAAAACTGATAAAAGCATATATACCCCCACTTTAATAGTATTTAAATAGTATATATGATTATGTTGAACTTTATTCTTTAAAAGATGGTGCTGTATTAAGCAGTATATAAAAAGTGTTTATTTTTCTCATGGAAATGTTTCTGAAATGTCTGTGTATGTGACAAAAATTGCATTTAATTCACTTCATCTGTGATAAAGTATGCAAACACTGCATAAGTGTCACTAACGGGAGCAGAGAGTGTCTGGCTTGACTGCTCCATTTTTCTAGCACAGTAGATATCAGTAATGCCGACAAATTTCACACGTTCTGTTTAAAGACTTTTGGCCCTGTCCACCTTCCATAAGTTTGAGCTTCCATAATAACAAATGAGGATCATTATTGTGTATTAATCTGCATGTTATAGCTTCTGCAAGAACCAATGAAGTTTGTTCTTCCACATCAAGCAAGTACGGTTGAGTTGTCTATGTGTCAATATAAATATGTGAATAAAAGTGCAAATTAAATCTGTTCAACATATTACTCAATCGGGTCTCTTTAGAAAATTTGGACTAAATTGCTCAATTCTTGTGGATTTGTTGTGTAGACTGACACTGAAGGGACATAAATTTACAGTATCAGATTTCATAAAAAAATATTTTCATTTGAGATCCAAAGATGAACAAAAGTCTTACTTGTTTGGAACGACATGAGGTGAGTAAGTGATGATAGAATTTTCATTTTTGCGTGAATTATCCCTTTCACAGCCAGACAGCTCATATGAAAGGACAGCTCATATCCTGCACTTCAGGTTGTTATCACTTGCATTCTCAACCAGCACAGTTCTAGACTTAGAAAAGTCTCTCAACGTGATCAGTCATTGAAAGCAGTTTAATCCTCACAGACATCCCTTCACCATATGAGGCTTATGATGATTTGTAGATAGTATCTGCGTGGGTCAGCCGTTCTTTGAATGCTTCTGACACGTATACTGTGCATACCAATCATGCTAACTATCTCACTGTCCCAGATTCTGCTTTGTTGCTATGATGACAGCACATACACTCTGATGGTATGGCATGCAGGAAGTCGATTACGTTTGTGTTTCAGATCATGGATAGTGTCACGATTATTTATCAATACATGATAAAGTAGATGAACTAAAGTTCAACATGAGTCAAGTTACAATCACGAAATGGGCAGAGTGCAATATGGTTGTTCTGTTTCCTGTATGGTTAACAGGACTTGCTATGAGGTTTCTAGATTGATCAAGGTGGTTGATAGGGAGTTCTGAGTGATTTCTGGGGTCTTACTTGGGGATGGTTGCCAGAAAATGTATATGTGGTTGCTAGGGTGTTCTGATTGGTAGTTAAGGTGTTTCTATTCATTGTTATGGTGCTCTTGATGGTTGCCAGAGTATTGCTGTGCAGTTTCTAGAATGTTCAAGGTGGATGTTATGTGTTTGATAGGGTGTTCTGAGTAATATCTAGGGTGTTACTTGGGGGTGGTTGCCATAGATTTGTTATGTGGTTGTCAGGGTTCTCTCGGTGGTTGTCAGGGTATTTCTATGGATTTCCTATGTATTGCAGTGCACTTGCTAGAGTGTTCAAGGTGGTTGCTAGGGACCTGCTATGTGGTTGTTAGTGTATTATGAGTGATTGCTTGGGTGGTACTTGGGGGTGGTTGCCAGGGAATTGCAAAGTGTTTGCTAGGGAGCTCTGGGTAAATGCAAAGGAATTCTATGTAGTTTCTATGGTGTTTTGTGTGGTTTTCAACACTGCTCGAGTCTTTTAGGTGGTTGCTAGGGTGTTGTAAGGGTGTTCTGGGTTGTTGCTGTGGCATTTCTATATGGCAATTAGAGTGCTCAGAGTGTTCTTGGTGGTTGCCAGGGAATTATTATGTGTATGCTAGGGTGCTTTGTCAGGGTGTTTCTATACAGTTACTATTATATTCTGTATAGTTGCCAGAGTTTTGCTTTTTTAAAGTGATTGCTAGGGTGTTCTGAATGGTTGCTATAATGTTGTTGATATGTGGTTATTAGAGGATTGCTTGGGTGTTGTGGCTAGTTGCTATGGTGCTTTGGGTGGCTGAGTGTTTTGGTGATACTTGAGTGTTTTCGGTGGTTATTAATGTGTTGCTAGGGTGTTCTGAGTAGAGCCAGGGTGTTGCTTTGTGGTTGTTAGGATGCTCAAAGTGGTTGCTAGGATGCAATTACCAGGGTGGTCTGATTGGTTGCCAAGTCTCAAAGATTTTTCACTTCGTATATAAGAACCATATATATACTGGCACTTCCCCCAGTTTTACATATATAATGTAATTATGAAACAGCAGATGGGCTGATTGAAAATGCTTATTCATTCTCTGCCAGCAGGAGGCGCTTTAGGAGGGGCAGAAATAGTGGTTTTCCCTGGTAATAGCTGTAAACAAAGCAGCACCGAGAATTACGTCATTGCACACGTGTAACTATGCATGGAATGTATGTGTGGCTACTTTCTGTATCGTTGTGCAAGGTTCAATTTTATCTCAAGTTCAAGTTGAGTCAATTCCTTTTATCGTGCTAAAGAAGACTGCATTATATGCCTCTTTCACAATGTCCTGTTCATAAAACAGTTGAATCACAAAGAAAACACCAATTGAAGAGTAGATAACAGGCATAAACAATAACATCATCTCTGTTCTGGGCTTGTTTCTGGAAATTTCTCTGTATTTGATCCATTTGTATCCATGCTGAGGGGACGTGGCTCTTAAACTGAGCTATGGGAGAATTCCAGTTAAGCCCTTATTTCCCATCTGATAGGATACCGACCCTTGATTGCCACCAGCAGTAGGGATCACTTTCACCTCTGATGCCTCAGACGTATATGAAGCCTCCAGTCCTCTGTGAAAGTAATCATGAAACAAAAACATGAACTTTCTGTTCATTCTGCTTTTGTCCAATATCATATATATGCAACAGAGCGACCAATATCTGTCATTGTCACAGTGCAGCAGCTGCTAGTCAACATGCCGCATGTGTAAATGAGCCACAGTAAAATACTGGAGGCTTAATTAGCACTGTGTGATTTGTCCCCTAGTCGAATGCCTTTTGCACTCTCATTGTTTTTAATTACTGCAGGAAATTCAGCAGTGATCGGCATAGCCATTTAGAGACTTTTGCTGGCACTCTTAGACAGAGGCTGATGGAGTCGACTTCCCGCAGTGCAGTGTTTCATGTTGTGTGACCATAATTTGATACAGACTTAAAAAAAATAAATAATGATTATTACTTTAAAATCTTATTGTACATAGTTGTTCCAATCAAGATTTGGTTGAGCGCGAACTGATGAGAAGAAAAGAGTTTGCTATATATTTATTACAAATATGTATGATAAAACATCATTCTTAAAACTTAAAAAAACTAAACAACAACAACAACAACTTAGGACATTATGCTCAAAGGGGTCATATGATGCTTTTTTAAAAAAACATTTGTGTAATTGGTGTAACAGAATATGTTGACATTCTTTAATGTTCAAAAACACAGTATATTGTTATAGGTCCTCTATGCCCTGCCTCTCTCAAACGCATTGTTTTCTACAAATTAGTCACACAGAAATAAAGCGTTATGAACATTGCCTGCTTATTTAGTCGAGTCTGTTTCTGTTTATTTGTAGTCACATTAGCCTATATACATCACATTTAGAAAGAATGATAATTTCTATATTTTTATAAAAGCTCCTGAAAAAAAAAAACATTGCTATATTTTTAAGACATAGGCTACGCGGAGGTGGAGAAACTCTGGCTTTGTTCATAACCACTCCTCTAGCCCCGGCTGGCCCGTTTTGGCACAAGGTTCACCAAACCCAAAAAAAAAACAAAAACGGGCCATTCAAGCACTGGAACTGACAGTGGAAACACGACTGACCCTGGCATGCACTAGCACGCCCGCTTTTGGCCCAACAGTGGAAACGCGGCTAGTGATGAAGCTTGTTTGCAGTACACAAGCCACGTCAGAATGACCTCATCTCCTAGCTTCAAAAAACCTTCGCCCATAAAATGACATTACTGCTTCAACAGTAACTGTGTTACTGAAACCATGCCTTCTTTCTTTGCATGAACATTTGAGAGGCATTATGCAAATATTTCCACATTGTGACATAGACATTTGGGGGCATGTTTGAATGAGCCATTTAAGGGGAGGCGTGGCAGAGTTTTAACTTTGATAAAGAATATCTCTTTGGATTTGAGACTTTAGTCTTTGCAACTGTACAGATTATCTCCATGCACCAAGAGCTTGTAACACTCCAAAGAGAAAGGAAAAATTTAAATCGCATCATATGACCCTTTTAACAAAATGAAGGTGAAAAAAGGATTGCCAGGTTTAGAAGGACTTGAAGGTGAATAATTGATGGCAACCATTGAAGAAAAGTGCACTTAAGCATACATAAAAAAGTACCAAAAAAAATAGTATTAAAAAAAGGAAAAAAAAGAAAAGAAATTCAGAGTTCCATATGTAAAATGTACTGCCAAATGTACTGTAAAATATTTTTGGTAAACTAAAATGTACTTTGATATCATTTCACTTGAAATTTGTATGTCACATGTTTAAATATATTTATAATTACACATTGACATTTAGTGCATTGAAAGCCCTTTAAATTAACTACAAACTGTACTTAACAATAATGATAATACTAATGAAATTATATGCATAAATTAAATAATTAAATGCACTTCTTTTTCACAAAGTAGGACTATCGTTTTTGCATGAACTATCCCTTTAAGACCTGAAGCTCTATGTGTTCTGGGAAGTGCACTTGGAGTTCTACTGTTTGTGTGACTCTGAAACACAGTTGGAATCAGGTTAACATTCAGTAGATCATCTCGTTATAGCACTACCGACTCTGCTGTTCTCTTCCGATCACCAACATGCCTTAAGCAAATCTGGTACTTTCTTTAATATCAATTTCAAATATCATGTGCCCAGAACTCTAAGCACTGAATAGGGAGCAATATTCGATACCTTGCCTAAAAAACTGTGACGCCGGTTAGAAAAAGACATCCCGATTCTTTATCCATGCTACGTCCCCGGCAATATCTTTGTACAAGGAAACTTTATATCACCAATAAAAATAATAATAATAAAAAAGATAAAAAGAAACAGAAGGGTATAAATCGATATGGGCTGTGAAATCTGACCCAGTAAAAAGTCTTCTCATTGACAAGATGGGCGGTCAGTGTATGCAGCGCTGCTGTAGTAAATCGTAGCAGACTTCTCCCTGGGGACATGTGGTGAAGTAGAGGGCTAGCGTTTGACAGAAACATTATTCAAATCATCCTCCTCATTTTTTTACTTTTTTTTTTGAGTTCTTTAATGCTGAAATCTGAAAATATTTAGCCGCATTTTCAGTGAATACAAAGAGAGAAGGTATATTCTGTCATGGTCAGAGGTGTATGACATACCCCTGTTCGTGTTTGTTTTTGAATTAAATATTTAAGTTTTTTTGTTTCACTCCCTGTCGCCCAGCGCTCGCCACAACAATGAAAGGTCATGTCATATCACTCTAATCACTCTAAACTTGCTACTGTGCAGTTCCTGTGTGTGCATAAGTTTGTGTAACAGAGAGAGACACAGGTTAGAGTGATTCTTTCACATCTTTGGCGTAACAGTCCATTGTTCTTCACTTGACTACACAAGTGGAGTATGAAGCAAATTTTGTTTGCAACATACAGGCAACAAAGACGAAATGGCAAAAATCTCTTGGCATGAGCAAGTACAAACATTCTGGTCTCCTTTGAATTAGGGAAATATTTTCTAAATCTTCTAGTTGTTGAGTTGTCTGAACAACTGTACAATTACAATGAGAGGGTCATGTTCACAAGACAACAATCAAACACATTTCTAAGGAGCCATTCACATTCGACACATTCTTGCTTTTAAAAACAGCCGGATGGATTGCAAGACAATGAAAGGGTTTCAATACTTTAAAAGCTGAACTATTTTCAGCTTGTCATGTCATCTTATAATGCAACAGTAAGAGACAATGATATTAATGTCAATAATTCTTTATGCGTGTACAAAGAACTATTATTATTATTATTTTAATCTAGATAAACTCAATCAACTAGTTGGTCATTGTGGTTCAAGATTAGTATTGTTAACGATAAGTCTATACAATAGGAGAGGGGAAAAATAAACTACCATCTAATGTGTCTATCCGATTCTCAACAGGCCTTAAGAAAAACTGTGGTATATCAATGAGCCCACAAGTACAAGATCAGAATAGAAGAGCAACATACTAATTAACAGGATTATTTAAAATACCTAATAATAATAATACTAATAATAATAATAATGTAAAACAGTAGGTCTCTTGGAATGGGCCCATTGTACTGAATTAGAATTTTAATAGTCTTCTGAAAAGTGAACAGTTGACAGTTGTAAGAAGCAATAAAAACCAATAAGCTTAAAATACTGCGAAAACTGACACTAAACTGAAACTAAAAATTCATTACAATAAATAAAATATAAATAAAACAATGAAAACTAAATTAGAAATAATATTGAAATAAATAAAAATAAATAAATGATATTGTTAAAGTGAAATTCGGTGCTGGTGAAACAAACTGCTCAGAGGACGGTCGCTGTAATTTACTTGCAATGCTTGGGATGCAACTCCGAGGCATTGTCATCCATCAATGCTTTGACACAGGAAGTGGACGCAACCCTGTCTGTCAGACACCAGGATGGCGCAAGGCCGTTTTTCACAGAATCAAACAGTAATCCACTGCAGAGGAAGAGTCAAGAGTCAGAGTGAAGAGTCATCCCCATCACACCCTTAGAACAGGTACTGTACATGATATAAAATGACTCAGTTTTGGAAAACCAACTGAGTTCTTGCTGACCTATCTTCTTGCAGCTCAGGTGAGTCACAGTCCTGCCAGTCAACATGTAATGAATCTGAAATGTGTATAGTATGACTTTAAATAAGGAAACTGTGAGTCACTGTTGCCAAGTCTTCACCAATTTGCTCCAGGTTTCTGGGCCGGTTTGTACAGTTTAATCCTGCATCACGCTGAGTGAAAAGGACATACAGTAGACCCTCACAGTTCAGCAGCCAGCCCACTTATCTACCATCAGCATAATCTGTACACATATACCATTCAAGCTCTGCTGTAGCACAATGCTTTTGTTTGCCTAGCAATAGATCCAGTTGTCCACTGCTGAGTCAATATTTACACCCTATCGGAATGTGGATTGCGCTGCCTCCATAATACTACAGCCCAATCTCCCTCTCTCTCTCTCTCTCCATTTTTCTCTTTTTATCCATTGTTCTCCATCATTCTTATGAAGTACACAAACATGAATTCCCATGGGGGCAAAGTGCAGGCATTTTACCTGCACTCACATAATGTTTCTGAGTGGGTGAAAGTTATAGCATCTGGCCTGAAATCTTTCCTGGCTCCAATGCCCTTGCTTGCCTGGTTTTGACTATGTCATGTTCTATGTCCTGCAAATTTGAATTCCAACCTGCTTCAGCACACCTGTGTGTGTGTATGTTTTCAGCTATCCTGAAGACTTTGAGAGTATAAGGTTTGCAGGACAGTGAGTCCCCAGGAGCTGGGCTGAATTGTTGCATAAAATACGTTTTGTTAATGATTGTTCATCATGATAATATTCACAAATGAACACAACTTTTGTTTAAAAAAACAAACAAACAAACACTGAGTTCAGTATGATGGAACCAGGAGTGCTAAAATGCTCAATCATTTATGGATTTTGGCGTACATAAATATGCCATCACTGTATAACCGGCAGATGTGTTGGAGTAGCGTAGGAACTGTCGTCTGCAGGAGGGTAGTTCTCCAAGGGGAGTAGGGTTGGTTATTCCTGAGTTAAGGTTAGAACTATGTGTCTTTGACTGGAATGTTGTTGCAGGACCATTAAAAGATGTTGATCAAGGAACACGTCCTACTTGGCAAAACTCACAGTCACCATCCCCCGACTGCTTGGAGAGATAGAGCTGGCAATCGAGCCGAGGTCTTCGCGACCCAGCGGATGCCCCTGCCATGAGCTCACTACATTCTCGCAGAATGACCCCTTTGTTGCCTGGGCTGCTTGAGGGCAGTGAATGGATTAGGGAAGGAATGTGCAACATTGCAACTGCAGAGCTGATAAACTGGAGCTTGTCCCGGTGCTGTTATCCCTTGAACCACCCCACCCTCTTCCTCTCCTATCAGTCCAGGTGGAAGAAACAGGATGGGAAAAGGAAGGTTTGGAAGGTAACCCTCATTTCTGGCTAGAAAACATAATATCACCAATTTCAACTGATTATTTCATTTAAAAATTATTGTGGAATTTATTACCCAAGTCAATTTATTTATATTTTTTACGAGCTACTCATGGATGGAGCTGGCACTAGTCGAGAGGTTGCTTTGCTCTGTAACCTTGAGACACAGTTGAGCCATTTATGTTCCAATCTCTCACCCTGCTGACCTTATGTTTTTTTTTTATTTTTTTTTTATCAGACATTATTTGTTGTTTTCAGACCTGGTTTTTCTAGTGTCTCCTTCACTTCTTCAAATGTTACTGTTAGCTTAGTGTTGGTGGATGAAGCTGATTTTCTTGTGGTGAAAAGATATTCTGAAGGCAAATCAAAGTTACATGGTTATTTCATCTCAGTGTGTTTTTTTCTTAAAGAGTGTGAAAACCTTTGGACAAAACAAATACAAAAGGCATTAATCATACAAGCTGCTCAGCCTTGACCAAGGCTTTGTAAAACTGAATCTTCATTGTTAAATCCAAGACTACCATACAGTACATTTCTACCTTTTGTTCTTTCATTCAAGCCTCGCTATCGTTCCATTCCTTGCACATGTTTTTTCATTACATCAGCACCTGTGTTATCTAAACTTCCTGTTCTTGGTATGCCTGTTACAAACTGTTCCAGGAATTTGAGAAATCACTTCAATGCTATGAATGCAGCTTGTGGGTGTCTGAGTTTCACATATTTGATGAGGAATGTACAAAGTGTCTGCTGTGCCAAGGAGTGCAACTGTGATACACAGTGATGGCCTAATGCTGACACATGACGATAACAAATCAGGAAAGATAGAATCCCTGTGAAGAAGTTAAAGAAGAAAATGGTTGTCTAAGAATCCAAATTATTATTATTTTTTATACAATAGATCTTTGTGAACCTACATGAAAAATGAAAATCCATCAAATGCATGAATATAGCAATGGTTCTCTGAAATCGATTTGGATTAATTTATAGAAAATGTACCACAGATTTACCATCTCTTCATATTAGATATTAATGTTTCTACGTTTGCAGAGCAGCCTGAAAATGACTGTGCTAAATTGGATTTAGGAACTTTAATCAAGTGCTGCAGCTCAAAGAACACCCTGAAGACAGATTATTTTGAGCAATCAGAATAATTAATTATCCATGATGCAGAAAACCATACTAGAGATACTATTTTCTAGAGATGTATCATACAACATTGAAATTATTTTTATTATTTTTTTTTTCTCCTATTAGATCATATCCAGCCTTAAAGTGACTATTAAAATGAACAAAAAGCAAAGGTTAAATCATTCACTATCTAATCAATGTCCAAGAACGTATGTGGTTATTCGGTTATGCCTATTTCTGTCATTTCAATTGAAAAAGCTCTCAAAGTCTGTATTCCTGTGTACAATCCTTGTGACTTTTGGGCAAAATGGTGAAAAACAGCAGCAAGTCCTCTGGTCAAATTATGAACCACACTGAGTAGTCGATTGTCAGTTAAATGGAGCACAGTGCAATAAGCACCACAGCTTGTTTGCTCGCATGTCCCCAAATCCTTCTCTCCATAACCCCCCATCTTTCCTCCCCCACATTTACCCTGTGGGGTCCCAGTCGGGTGGAATACAGCACCAGTGGATGTGTCAGGTTGCCATAGAAACTTAATAAGCTAACGGCTGCAGAGAGACTTAGTTGAAGTAACTACTGAACCATGGTTTTAAAAGGTAATAAATTGTAAGCGGGGCAATATGTGGAGAGACAGAAAGAGAATAGATGTCTGAAGGGAAGAAATGTGCTGTTTCTCCTGAGAATTGGGGTGTGGGTGGGGTTGAAACTGAATTAAATAGTTTGTCAAGCATGGTCCCAAATGTGAGTGCCACCGGAGCCGCGAGGCTGAAGGTTAAAAGGCTGTCTGCTATGCCGATGTCGATTGCTTCCCTTTTGACGCATGTCACCGTTCGTCTGCGGCGTCCCCATTCTTTATCCTCTCCTACAATTGTCATTGCCTCGACTAGACTGCCCATCATGTGCACCTGTCTGCCGGCAAGAATTGATGTGGGGCTCGCTGTCATAGCTCAGATAGCTCCTACGGCTGCTGTGTTGCCAAGTATCCTTTGTGGCTGTAAACCTTTCATTAGCGCCAGTGCAGTAAATCTATCATTAATTATTGGGCTTGGCATTTACAGAGGGACCTCTGATTGATAGCAGAGACAACAGCAAGCATGGTGTGGACTGTTTAGAGAGCAGATCCATAATGGCTGGCAACAAGGTGGAATTTGTCTAAGTTTAAATATCCAGAGTTTGACTCCTAACCCTAAGGTTGTGGGTTTGAGTCTTGGGCCGGTAATACCATGACTGAGGTGCCCTTGAGCAAGGCACTGAACCCCCAACTGCTCCCCGGGTGCCGCAGCATAAATGGCTGCCCACTGCTCCGGGTGTATGTTCACGGTGTGTGTGTTCACTGCTATGTGTGTGTGCACTTTTGATGGGTTAAATGCAGAGCACGAATTCTGAGTATGGGTCACCATACTTAGCTTTGTCATGTCACTTTCACAAAATGGTGTTTTATGAAATTCAAAAATTGTTAATAACAATAACATTAATACGTTTCTGTAAGGGAAGGTTTAGGTTTAGGGCAATAGAAAATACAGTTTATACAGTATAAAAACCATTACGCCTATGGAGAGGACCCGCGAACCACAAATGCAAGTATGTGTGTGTGTGTGGTGAGGGTTGGCTTAAGTGTCCTAAGTGGCCACTTACTGTTTTCCAGAGGATCAGGTTAAAGATTTTGCTGAACTCAAGATACAGACTGCACAATGTTGATTGTTTTAGAACTTACCGTGGTAATTACATATTTTATCTCTGGTCCCATTTACACCTGGTTGGTTAAAATTAGTCACTACACTTTCAGGAAAAAGGTCCAAACGTTGTCACTGGGACAGTATCTTTTGAAAGGTACACCTTTGTACTTTATTGACCCCAAAAGAGTGCATATCAGTAAAATGTAGGTACATATTAGTACATAAAAGGTGCATAATAATTTGTTAATGGTATGTACTAGTACCTTTTGAAAGTGTATTATCATGACAGCTTTTTAACTATTGTTTAAATGTTAAGACTGCTGCCAAGTATGCAGGTTTTCCAGCAGAACTGAGTGACTTTTATATTGTTGCTGCAGGTTGTTCATTTATTCTCCAGGTTAAAGCAAACTGCCTGTAAAATTTTCTGCCAGTGGGGTAAGTAAAATATTCTTAAAACAAGATTATTTTACTTACCACACTGGCAGATAATTTATTTCACGATTGCTTCACTTAATTATTTTTTTTTTTTTTCTTGAAAACTAGACTAAATATCTTAAGTCATTAAGTCAAGGCTTATCTAGTAAAAGTATCTTGATTTAAGAATTGTAAGATATTTTGACTAGAAACCAGACAAAAATACTAAGTAAGATAAGCCATTTTTTGCAGTGGGGTAAGGGCAAGTTGAACCAGGTGATATCGGTTCCTTGCCAAGATTCAGTTGTCTTTCCTTGAAAAGCACTCAGTCACAACGCGCTGGTTGGGATTAGATGTGGGCAACTCTCAAAAAGCATGTGCATGCATTTCATCAATTGCTGCTTATCTGAGCCTTGCAGTTAGTCTCAGGTCTATAACTGTTGCAGATCACTCTGGCTCAGTCTATGAGAGCACGGGTTGTTACAGCCATTGTTCCGGTGTGCCTGGGGACTTGACCACTCAGCAGGTTTGATGAAATCGCTGTTCTGGCAGTGTGCTGGAGAGAATGGGGTTACGTTAGGTGGTTAACAGGAGATGACTCCCGAGCAGCAGCCAAAACAGTTTATTTTCCTCTCCGCTTTCCGACTTCATAAGTGTGATGGACCGAAAGATCCCTCAGAGATTACACAAAAGAACAGCTCTCTCAACTTGTCAGATGTTGGTTGCCTGTCTGCTGTAGAAATTTAGGGATGTTATTTGTTTGGCAAGTGCCTGGAATAAGATTTCAGTCAGTTAAGAGTTCTTGCTGCTTGACGGTGTTCATTCAGTTGCTTTAGAGAGGAACATGTTCTTATAATGCTGACCCTTTAGCGATATGACTATTAGGATTTATGGAGCAAATCTTTAGGGGCATTGAACCAAATTACTGTTAATCTTAACCTGAGATTCTTACCATGAAGACAAACTTGATACTAAGAAATTATTCAGACCACTAGAGTAGATGGTTATCATAAGGTTTAGGTTGACAGCAATACAGTAAGACCCATGTTCATGTTTTAGTTATATTAGTCAGTTTTCTGTTTACTCAGATTACATTGTTATGTTTTATTTGTTTATCTGTTTACTGCTTACCTATTGTTCTCCAGTTGCATAGGTGCTTTTGTAAGTTACTTTTTCATTAAACTCAAATTGATTTAACTGTAATCTGAACAAAAAAAGAAAAGAAAAGACAAATCCAATTTTTACAAACCTAATCAAAGTGCATTCCTATCTAGTTCTTATAGCAATTACATTTTGAACTGTGTTTCATTTATTTATTTTGCAGTAGTGTGTACAGATGTACCTTGGTGAGATGTCATAATGGTTTAAGCAATACGCCCAGTTTCTGTCCTCTCTTACCACACTGACAGTTTCTCTCTACTCTTGTCTCCTGGAATTATGGTAGTACTTGAGTCATTACTATGGCAACCAGTGTGTGTGTGTGTTTGTGTATATATATATATATATATATATATATATATATATATATATATATATATATATATATATATATATATATATATCCATGTATGTATGTATACCAATACCAGATACTGACTATGTTGTTTGAACAAACAGATCCATCACACAGTAAAAGAACACTCTTTTCCATAATCTGATAAACCGTTGCTTCTGTTATTATTAGAAAATCTTTGTGCAAAATTTTGTTTACCACAAACTTTACATGAGCAGTAGTAGTACAGTGCCCATTCTGGAAGTTAAATAGTGATGAGTTTGTGAATTAAACCTACAGTCTAATTTACATAAAAAAAAAAATATAATAATAATAATAATAAAAAAAGAATATATATATATATATATATATATATATATATATATATATATATATATATATATATATATATATATATATATATATATATATATATATATATATAAAATCAACACTTGAATGCTGGCAAGCTGAGAAAATTGCATTTTTGTAAAAGACAACATCTGATCAGATTCATAACAATGATCAAAACACTGATGGAGTTGATCGCTTCCATGCACAGTCCTGATCACTTCCTGGGTCAACATTGCATTTGGTAACATTAGGCAGTTTTGATTTATATGATGTTTAATGCTTGATGCTCATTACTTTACATATGTATCTACTTACACACGCGATCACTTGTTTCTGCTTCTCTTTCTCTTCCAGAGATTCAGTCCTCTTTCAGAATATGTATAATAGCATCTCATTCTACATAACAGTGCAACCACGGAAAGTCAGAAAATAATGTCAATGGTGGGGAAAGAGTTCAATAAATGCAACTGTAGCGCAGAACAAAATCTCCCCACAGTTAGCTACACCGAAACACTGGAGTCTTGCAGTGCACTTCTTTTATTTTTAAGAGTTTGACGTTCATTTGGTCCACTAGCTCTCCAAGGCCTTCTCTACTCCTCCCCCAAACCTGATCTCACTGCAACACAAAATCTGATCAAGAAACTAAAAAAAAAACGTGTGTGTGACAACTCTCTCCCTCTCATCTCTGCAGGAATCTGGTGGGGGCTTGTGACAAAACCTCTTGCTAAAGCTACACTAAACACCAAAGAAAAAAACTCTTACTTTTTTACCCTAAAAAGTAAATCATCTAAATGTTCTTGACTATATATATATATATTAGTGATGTCAATCGATTAAAAACGTCTCTAGGTTACGTATGTAACCCTAGTTCCTCGAGGGAACGAGACGCTGCGTCGTAGCGCTTTGGGGAACGCGTTCAGCGTACGCGACTCTGAATATCGTGTGAAATCAGTCCAATGGAAGGGCGTGACGTCACCGACGTGGTGACGTAAGCGACCAGGAAGCTATAAAAGCACGTGCCACGCAGCTGGCGTCAGCTTCGAGTACCAGCAAGCGCCGGCAGGGGTGCCGGGGGTATGGCTCCGAGACGCAGCGTCTCGTTCCCTCGAGGAACTAGGGTTACATACGTAACCTAGAGACGTTCCTCTTCAGGAACTCGAGCTGCGTCGAAGCGCTTTGGGGAACGAGTCCTAACGCCGCCAGACTACCAAACCCCTGCCTGGTGTGTATCCGAAGAGCACAGCTCAGGACAGGAGGACAGAAGCGCCTGGAGTGACTGGCATATCTAGGCCATAGAACCTAACAAATGTAGAGGGTGTGGACCACCCCGCAGCGTTGCAGATGTCCAGCATGGATACACCTGCTAAGAAGGCCTTAGAGGCCGCCATACCCCGAGTAGAGTGAGCCTTGGCTCCCGACAGCGGGGGACGACCAGAGGACTCATAGGTGACGTTGATAGCCTCGACTATCCAACGACTAATAGTCTGCTTAGAAGCAGGAAAACCCCTCTTGGGGGGACCGTAGCACACAAGCAATTGGTCAGTTTTTCTCCACAGGGCAGCTCTGTGGACGTATGCGTCCAGTGCTCGAACCGGACACATACAGTTTAGCTTCGCCTGGTCGGGCTCCCGAAAGGGAGGAGGACAGAAGGCCTGCAGCACTACAGGTCGTGGTGTAACAGAGGGAACTTTGGGAACATATCCCGCTCGAGGGTATATGAACGCTTTAGTCATGCCTGGTGCAAACTCAAGATAAGAAGGGGCCATCGAGAGGGCCTGAAGATCTCCTACTCTCCGCAGAGAGGTAATAGCCAACAGAAAAGAGGTTTTAAGTGTGAGATGTCTGTCTGAGATATCTTGAATAGGTTCAAACGGGGGTTTGCACATAGCCTCTAACACCCCAACCAAGTCCCACGGGGGAATACGGGACCGTACTGGAGGTCTCAGCCTCAGTGCACCGCGGAGGAAACGTGTAACTAGGGGGTGTCTTCCCAAAGACTGACCGTCGAGAAGGGTGTGGTAGGCCGCAATGGCCGCCACGTAGACCTTCAGAGTAGAGTGGGTCAACCCTGCAGAGAGCCTAGCCTGTAGAAACTCCAGAACTGTACCAACTGGGCAGTTTGCTGGGTCTAGCTGGCGGTCTCTGCACCATGAAGTGAAAAGCTTCCACTTCAGGGCGTACAGTTTCCTCGTAGAGGGAGCTCTGGATTGGAGTAGGGTCTCCACAACCTCAGTTGAGAGACCAGCTGCTACCAGTTGTGCCCCCTCAGGGGTCACACCCACAGCTTCCACAACTCCGAGCGAGGGTGAATTATCATGCCCTGCGCCTGTGAGAGTAGGTCTGTCCTGATCGGTATCTCCCACGGAGAGCCGTCGAGGAGCGAGACTAGATCTGAGAACCATACTCGGCCCGGCCAGAACGGGGCTACTAATAACAGACGGACCCCGTCCCGGCGTACTCTCGCCAGAACTCCCGGAAGCAGAGCGATAGGGGGAAAGGCGTACAGACGAAGCCTCGGCCAGGTCTGTACCATAGCGTCCAGTCCCAGAGGAGCTGGATGAACTAGAGAGAACCAGAGGGGACATTGTGACGTCTCCTGAGTCGCAAAAAGGTCTCCATTCCCCGGGCCTCGGCCCCTGCCTCGACAGTATGTCTGCTCCCATATTTAACTTCCCAGGAATATATACTGCTCTTAATGAGAGGAGTTTGTTCTGGGACCACACCAGGATCTGGTGCGCCAGCTTGTACAAAGGGCGCGAACGCAGACCGCCCTGGTGGTTGATGTAAGAGACCACTGATGTGTTGTCGGTGCGCACCAACACATGGTGACCTCTCAGGTCTGGGAGGAAGTGCTTCAGTGCACGATAAACTGCTAGCATTTCTAGACAATTGATATGCCACGTTAGATGGCGATCGCTCCACAGACCACGGGCAGGGTGGCCACTCATGACCGCACCCCAGCCGGTGAGGGACGCGTCCGTCGCTAGTGTCACACGGCGACAAGGAGCTCCCAGCACCGGGCCCTGATTCAAGAACCAATGTTTCTTCCACATGTCTAAGGCACGGAGGCAGCGCCGCGTGACCTTGATAGTGCGAAGCGGATTGCCCCTCGGGGAAAATCCCTTGGTCTTGAGCCACCACTGTAGGGGTCTCATGTACAGCAGGCCAAGAGGTATCACGTTGGACGCAGCTGCCATCAGACCCAACAATCTCTGAAATTGTTTGACAGTGAGTGACTGGCCTTCTCTGACTCTCTTGACTGAGATGAGGATCGACTCGATACGAGCAGGGGACAATCGTGCCTGCATCGCGGTCGAATCCCATACTACGCCTAGATAGGTGGTTCTCTGAGCCGGAGAAAGTACACTCTTCTTGGCGTTCAGTCTCAAACCCAGCTCCCCCATATGTGCGAGAACGACATCTCGATGTCGAACCGCAATCTGCTCTGACTGAGCTAAAATCAACCAATCGTCGATATAATTGAGAATGCGGATGCCCTGCGTGCGCAGGGGGGCCAGAGCCGCATCTACACACTTTGTGAACGTGCGGGGTGAGAGTGCGAGGCCAAAGGGAAGTACTCGATATTGGTAGGCTTCGCCCCCGAAAGCGAACCTCAGAAACTTCATGTGTTGAGGAAGGATGGAGATATGAAAATATGCGTCTTTGAGATCTATCGTGACAAACCAGTCCTCGGACCTGATCTGAGCTACAACATGCTTGATTGTGAGCATTCTGAACTTCAGTCTCATAACTGAACGATTTAAGACCCTCAAGTCTATAATCGGACGCAGCCCCCCATCCTTCTTTGGAACTATGAAATACCGGCTGTAAAATCCGGACTCCCTGTCCTGAGGAGGGACCACCTCGATGGCCCCCTTCTCTAATAGGGTTTCCACTTCCTGTTCCATAACCAGACCCTGCCCGGGGCCCACCATCGTGTGAACGACCCCGTTGAATATAGGCGGCACGGAGCCGAACTGAATGCGGTAGCCTTTTTCTACTATATGCAGGACCCAACGAGATACATTTGGCAGTAGTTTCCACGCTGCTAAATAATCTACAAAGGGAATCAGTCTCTCGAGACTGACCTCTGGTGTAAGAGACCCCCGCAGGGGCGGCGAGCGTCCCAGCCCCTCTACGCGCACGGGCGGAGGATACTGAGAACGATGCTCGCCCGGGGCCGCTGCGCCCTGGAGCACTGGCAGGGTTGGAAGAACGACCCCTAGAGGGCACTGAGGTGGGACGGGCACCGTGGACTGCGGCGTGTACCGTTCTACCCCAGCAGAGGCTGCCCTCTGAAACCCCGGGCCATTGGCGTCAGGGTTTCTTGGCCGAGGACTTCTTAGCTTCGATAACCGCCCTTAAATCTAATTTGGGCTTAGAAGACCTCGGCCTAGAGCGTCGCTGAGACTCTCGTTCCCGACGCGGAGGAGCACGAGAGGCGACGCTCTGCTTCTGGGCCTCGCGGTGTGAGGAGCTAGGGTGCGGCTGGGGCATCTCCTTCCCAGATGCCCCGAGGGAGCGACGAGGGAGGAACTTATGGAACGCCGCCGCCTGTTTGCGGGCCTCCTGGAACCTGTCGACGACAGAATTAACTGCGTCGCCGAACAGGCCAGTCGGCTGGATCGGGGCGTCCATGAGGCAGACCCTGTCCCGTAATTCAGAAATATCATGGGACTTGATCTCCTCTCCCTCATCTAGCTCCTTGAGCAGGTCCGCCTGGTACGCCTGTAACACCGCCATGGTGTGCAGACACGCACCAGCCTGACCTGCAGCCGCATACCCTTTGCCCACCAAAGCCGAAGTTGTTCTTAGTGGCTTTGAGGGCAATGCCGGGGCCTTCAGAGACGATGCCGCGCCAGGGGACAGATAGCTCGCAAGCGTCTGTTCCACCCGGGGCATCGCTCTATAACCGTGCTCTCCCATCCCCACTACATTTCCGTAGTAATCAGACGTGGGGATGTAGAGGCGGGCCGAGAATGGACGTTTCCACGACCTGGCGATCTCATCATGCAGGTCGGGAAAAAATGGAAGGCCCCGGCTGGGAGGTGGCTGACTCGCGCGCAGGAAGCGTTCATCCAGCTTGCTTCTCTGCGGTTCGGTAGACTTTTCGGCGGGCCAATCGATACTTAATTTGGCCACCGCGCGAGTAACCACCTCTAAAAGCTCCTCATACTGTAGCGAGTGGGGTGGCGAATCCCTATCGAGCGACTCCACATCGACCTCCTCGGAGGAAGAGAGGCGGAGCGTCGATCCCTCACCCTGAGTGGAAGGAACCGCTGTGCGTGCTTCCGACTCTAGGGATTGGGTGCCGGATCTGGCAGAAGTGGAAGGAGATAGGGACTGGCCCGTCTCCATTCCCTCTACCAGATCGACTTGCGAACCCCACGAGTGCAGCCGCCGTTCTGCCTCGACAGAAGCGGGACCAGCACCGCGGGGAACGCTGGCGAAGGCCCCCTCCTCGAAGAGGGCCCTCCGGGAACGAAGCAGCCGCACCGACATTCGCTCACAGTGCGGGCAGTCGGCCCCCTCGAGAGCCGACTCAGCGTGCTTCGAACCCAGGCAAACCACTCACAGGTTGTGTGCATCCCCACCCGTTATATATCTCGGGCAGGGAGGAACACACAGCCTATAACGCGATTTGGAATCGCCATCTGAGTGCTTAACTTTCGCCTTGCTTTTTGGCATGTCTAGGAGCTCTTTTAACTGGACAGACAACAGTAAATAAGACTCACAAGATGGACAAATGACATTCACACACAGAGCGCTTGCTGAAAGACGCGAAGCTGACGCCAGCAGCGTGGCACGTGCTTTTATAGCTTCCTGGTCGCTTACGTCACCACGTCGGTGACGTCACGCCCTTCCATTGGACTGAATACACACGATATTCAGAGTCGGGTACGCTGAACGCGTTCCCCAAAGCGCTTCGACGCAGCTCGAGTTCCTGAAGAGGAACTTTAACTAGATTAATCACACATTTTTTCTGTGATTAATCGCAATAAAAAAAGAAATGTTTTTGTACGTTTTTAATATATTTTTTAATGTAATAATTTCACAGTTAATCAAATTAATGTAGAAACAACATAAAGACAGTATATTTTAAATACTTGTTTAAATGGCATATTTTTATGAATGAAGGCCAGTATTACTGATATTAATACAGCTACTGATTTTTTTTTTTTTTTTTTTTTTTTTTACATTTATTATTAGGCTTCAAAAATATAACAGTTTTTAATTTAAGTAAACTTAAAACAATGCTAACATAAACCCATAATAAATGTCATGTTTACTCCTGCCCTTCCTGTCTTAACAGTTAGGAAATATACAGAAATTTAATAAAGTTATCAAAGTTATATGCAGTCTGCACTGCATAAACTATAAATTAAATAGTTAATCCTTATTAAAGCTACAAAAGTTATTTAGTCAAGAGCAGCGAGTCATTTTCTCTGTTCCCTTTGTTCTTTAACTTTACTGACAGGAAGCTTTATTGGCTGCTGTCCCTTTAAGAGCAGACAGACACGCGGATCTCACCGTTTATATACTGTATATGGATCTCGCCTCATTCTCTCACAACTCTTTTTGTTCATTTTAGACTTTATATAAATCATTTAAGATTGCTCTTATGAGGATAATCGACAAAACTGGCACTTTGGGATGTTTATTGTTAGTTCAAGCGCTTAAGAGAACTGGATTCTGGCGCCCTGTCTATGCATTGTGTGTGTGTGTGTGTACGTGTGTATGTGTCACATAAGGGCATTCACAGACAGCGCATTCTCTTTAGTCTTGCCGTGCTTGAAATGTTTAAAAGCATTTAAATGAATAAGAGCGTGATCATATAATGTAAAGCTAGCCAACGGATGGCAGACCCTACTTGGAAAATACGGATGCTGCGTTAATTGCGTTAAATATTTTGACACGTTAAACCAGACAAAAATTAATCGCATGTGTTAACGCGTTAACGTTGACAGATATATATATACAGTATATCGTGAATACTCAGGTGATGTGCAAAATCTCATCTAGCTGCCAACACTGAAAACACCATTAACATCAATCCTGAGCCATTCTCTGCATCTTCATTTATTCAGAATTTTACAAAAAGTTAATAATTCCACACTATCATCCTTCGCTGCATTATGAATGAGTTGTCTTAGATGCGGTAATTTTAGGAAAGCAAAGTGAGTGCAATCCCCTGTGTTTCACTTTAAAGCATAGAGCTGGTGCTCACAGCTGGAAACTACTACCATAACAAATAATACATGAGCGGCTAGCAAGAGGGAGTGCAGTCTATACGACACAAATAGGAATAAATCATTACAGAGCTTATTCAGTGTGAATGGATTGAATCAGCAAAACCCTCTCGCACATTTCTAGACTCCTCACCTCTGAACCTCCTGAAATGACGTCGGCCATTTTGAATTAAGTTTTAAAATGCTGTATTTTTTTTACGCATTATCATATCGTCACAATATAATTACAAAAATTTTCGGCTCCATGCCCTGAAGGTACTCAAAAAGTTTGTTGGCAGCGCCACCTTGTGGTCAAGAGTTCTAATGAAATATCACAAAAATGCTAATAACTTTTGAATATATTAGACAATTGAAATGAAAATGGTCTCGCTAAATTCTGTGGGTCATGCCGAGTATCAATACCCATTGTGCGAAAATTGGCCATACATCCTGTCCGCCATTTTGAT
Source organism: Carassius carassius (assembly GCF_963082965.1). Classification (NCBI taxonomy): domain Eukaryota; kingdom Metazoa; phylum Chordata; class Actinopteri; order Cypriniformes; family Cyprinidae; genus Carassius; species Carassius carassius. The sequence continues at coordinate 4,381,055 of NC_081796.1, read as the reverse complement.
TAATATTGAAAACCTACTTTTTCAAACTCATCCTAGAACGTCAGTCCGATTTTCACCAAATTTGACGTGGATCATCTTCAGACCATTCTGGCAAAAAGTTATGGATTTCGTGTCAATATACGAAACAGTTTTCATTTAACGCATCAACGAATTTGCTGGAATGGTGCCAAAATTCATTTGAGGCTATATCTCTGCAAAGCTTTGACATATTTGCACCAAACTTTGTATGTGTCATCGTCAACTCATATTGACCATGCCACATAAATTTGGTAACAGCGCCACCTATTGGTCAAGAGTAATAAACCATTCATTAGCGGTTAATATTTTGACTTATAAAAATGCTAATAACTTTTTAATGCATTGGCCTATTGCAATGAAACTGGTCTCAAAATATTCCCTGGCTTATACCGATAACATAGATACCTACTATGCAAGAGTAAGCCGAACTTCCTGTCCACCATTTTGATTTATTTTGAAAACCTACTTTTTCAAACTCCTCATAAACCGTTGGTCCGATTTTCACCAAAATTGATTCAAATCATCTTCCGACAGTGCTGACAAACAGTAATGGATTTCGTGTTGATAGACGGAACCATTTTTGTACAGCGCCCCTATGAACTTTAAGCACTGTGTCAAAATGAGTCTAAGGCTATATATATTCAAAGCTTTGACATACCGACACCAAACTTTGTATGTGCAATAGTCACCTCACACTGACCATTCCACACTAATTTGGTAACAGCTCCACCTATAGAGCACGCGTTATAAGCCAATAAATCTTATTACTAGTTGTTGTGTTTATTGTTTTCAAGCCATTTTGCCTAAAATAATCTTAAAACGGTTTTAATTACTCATTCCTGCCGTTCGTCTGAAGCTTGCTTCTGTAGTGCTTGGCCCCGTAATTGCTGCTTGCAGCTATATTTATTATTGTTGTTGTTATTATTATTATTATTATTATTCATAGTAATTCTTTTAGTCAAATTATGTTTGAACTTACATACCAAGTATTCTTTGGAACTTGGATTAATCTACTCATCAACCTGCAGTGTAAGGCTCCTCGCCTTCTTTTGTCAATTTCGCTTGTTCCTGTTGCGTGTCTCAATCTGGCAACCTACATGAATGTTGAGTTTGAGGATGGGACACAGAAAAAAAACAACTCTCTTTGGTATTTTGAATTTGGACCACAGTACCTGTTTCAACCGCTAGCTAATATTAGATACTGCACCTTTAAAGTGTCTATTGACATTTTACAACTACTCTGAATGTGGCTCATCCAATCAGGAATTCAAATGTCAACTGTTTTAAAGTTCTTTAAAAGTCTACAGGATGGTAGAGGGTAGATTTGCAGTGCCTCTCAATATAAAGCCCAGTCGTTTGACCCTTTTTATGGCTTAATGAGTCTGGTCTCATCCTCACACATGGCCTGATTTCACCATACCAAAGGGGGTTGTTTAATGAGGCAGTGCTAATCATGCAAGGTCACCTCAGCGGCTAACTGCCTTTCCACATCTACAGGTGCCTACACCACTGTCCAGTCCTTTCTATAATATAGTTTTTTTTTTCTTTGTTTTTTTTTCTGGGTAAACTCTATTAAGTTCCACATAATTATGTGTGTTCTCCATGGTGAATATTTGATACCCTGTTTGCCCTATGACGCTGAGCAGACCAAAGTAATCAGTGCTGGGCTTGTCTGTGGATAGACACTGGTGTGTACTCAATGGATGGCCACTCACTGGACCAATTACTTTATTAATTATTAATTCATCACAAAGGTCGACTTCCCTTGATTGATCCCACATAGCTGGTCAGGACAATGTGACTTTTGTCTCCTTTTTCGAGTTGTTGTTAAACTTAAACAGGAGAATTAAGGTGTCTTTCTAAATGAAAGAAAAGAAATGTGCATATGTGCTCTGATGCTTTCCAAACTTAATATGCCAAAGACCCAAAGTTAAGATGCCACTGAGATTCCATGGTGGCACCTTAAGATCCTTAAGATACAACAAAATGTAAGTCAGCATTGTGTTTGTCCTTCAGAGAACATGCAATCCCAAAATGCACTGCAACAAAGAAATAAAGAAAGAAAAAGATAGAGATGGGCCACTTTACCCATTTACTTTTGTTACATATTTTACACTGAACAAAATAAAAAACGCAACACTTTTGTTTTTGTTCCCATTTTTCATGAGCTGAACTCAAAGATCTAAGACTTTTTCTATGTACACAAAAGGCCTATTTCTCTAAAATATTGTTCACAAATCTGTATGAATCTGTGTTAGTGAGCACTTCTCCTTTACCGAGATAATCCATCCACCTCACAGGTGTGACATATCAAGATGCTGATTAGACAGCATGATGATTGCACAGGTGTGCCTTAGGCTGGCTACAATAAAAGGCCACTCTAAAATATGCACTTCCTTTTCAGTCGGTCACGTTCTACGTCACATCAGAAAGAGACTGACGAATGGGATCTCGCCCGAGAGCCCAATCACCTTTGAGTGGTTACAAAATTAGCCAATGGCACGCCAAGTACCTTGGTCTGCGGAATTTGCATAGCGAGCTCCACCCCGCAGAAGCTTTCACTTCGGAGCCGAACACATCGCTTGCTGCCTTCACCGGAGTGTTTCAAGACAAATCAACTGGTGTTGGTGTGACGGCGCGATTCAGCGGTTCGTCTGGGTTTCCTGCGTCAGCACCCGCGTTTCCCTGAGCGCTTCAGCACCTCTAAAAGAGCTTTTTTTATTAAGCTAAAAGAGTAACGGGCTGAATTTGCATATTTTTAAAGAGTCATTTCACCCGTGTGTTTCTGGGTGTGGTCAATATATCGCTCCTCGTGACGGCCACGATTGCTGTGTCACATGTCTGGGCTTTCAGCACGCTGAGACTGCGTTTGTGGAAGGCTCATGTTCTCATTGCGGGAACATGACCATCTCAGCGTTAAGATCGAGACTTGATTACCTTAAAAGATATAGAGTTCCCTCTGCCACACCCCGTTCTAGCTCCTCTTCTCATGAGAGGGCTACTTCAGCTGGTGGCCAGGGTGATCTGAGGGGTTACCGTGTGGGCTTCCCCGACGAGCCTGCCCCCTCAGGCCACAAACCCCTCACAAACGCCGCAGCCAGTTGAGTTTCCAGATGAGTTTACTGGACCCTCTCAGGCTCCTGACATCTCATGCGGGGCTCGGGAGGAGGACCTTATGTCGATTGCCACATCACAAGGCGGGCTTGAGTCCTCGGGAGATGAGGATTCGCCTGCATTGCCTCCCTTAGGATTGCCAGCATTGCCCGAGTCCGATCCCGAGCTGACAGCCATGCTTTCCCAGGCAGCTGAGAGCATCGGGCTTGAGTGGAATCCTCCACCCTGTCCCGAGCGCTCGAGGCTGGATGATTGTTTCCTGGGGGCCTCTCGTGCTGATCACCAGCACCCACCTCTGTTTCCTTTCTTTCCGGAAGTGCACCAGGAAGTGACCAGTTCATGGGAGGCACCTTTAACTGCCCGAAACCAATCTGGTACTTCCTCCGCCTTCACTGCCCGTGATGGCGGAGCGGCCAAGGGGTATGCTGGGATTCCCCCAGTGGAGCATTCTGTTGCGATGCAACTGTGTCCGCAGAGTGCCTCCGCATGGCGTAGTGGTCCCAAGCTGCCCTCCAAGGCCTGTAAGTTCTCATCCAAGTTGTGGCCAAGGCTTACAGAGCTGCGGGCCAGTCCGCTTCTGCCCTGCATGCCATGGCCTCCCTTCAGGTCTACCAGGCCAAGCTGCTCAAGCAGCTGCACGGGGGCAGTGCTGACCCGGGGGTTTTGCAGGTCAGGTCAGGCTCCTTGGGTCAGGTGATGACCACTTTGGTGGTCCAGGAGCACCACCTATGTCTGAACATGGCAGACATGAGGGAGTCTGATCGGGCTCAGCTCCTCAACTTCCCGGTCTCCCAGGATGGCCTCTATGGCGACGTGGTAGAGAACTTTGCCCAGCAGTTCTCTGCCACACAGAAGCATTCTGAGGCCATCAGACACATCCTGCCATGGCAGCCCACTGCTGCCTCCACTCTGCCACCGGTGCAGCCGCCTCAGCCTGCTCGTTGCCCCCTGCGGCCTCCTCCACTCCCGCTCGGCCACAGCAGCAGCCTTCACCCCGGCTGCAGCAAGAAGACAGCCGCAGAAGGGCAGCGACCCGGAGTTGGAGACATCAGCTCGTCAGGAGATGGTAGCAGGACCACTCCTTCCCTCGGAGGAGGGCTGGGGGAGAATCCTTTGTTCTCATTTTTTTTCTTTTCCGCCACTGGCAGATACCCAAACCTTCAATAATAGAGCTGTTTCCTCTACCTCCTGGTCCCTATAGGCCACGAACAACAGTTGGCGATGTGCTTCCTCAACGATCTCTTTCCCCTCCCCCTTGCCAGTTTCCATGCAAAGCCAGCTCGAGAACGCTTCGCCTTCTCAGGCCCTTCTTTGAGTCAGACGAGTGCACGCACTCCGCCCCTGCTAAGGGACGATATGTCTCTAATACCGAGGCTGTCTGCTCCACCTCGCTGCCCCACTGTGGGTATGCCTATAGTCCCCTTGACCCCGCTGGATCGGTTCAATTAAATTCAATTCAAGTTTATTTGTATAGCACTTTTTACAATACAAATCATTACAAAGAAACTTTACAAAAAATTACATTTCTACAATAATCTGTAAATATATATATATATATATATGCTGGATCGGTTCCTGGGAGCCTGACTAGAGCTTCCCAGGCCATCCCGCTGGCTCATACAGACGATCAGGCTCGACCACGCGATTCAGTTCGCCTGGCATCCCCCCAGGTTTCGTGGTGTTCATGTGACGATGGTGGGCAAAGATGCTCCTGTCATGCGCACGGAGGTAGCGACCCTGCTGGCAAAAGGCGCGATAGAGCCAGTCCCTCCAGCGGACATGAAGTCCAGCCTACTTCATAATACCCAAGGAAACAGGTGGGTTACTGCCAATCCTGGACTTGCGTGCCTTGAACCGAGCTCTTCACAGACTTCCGTTCAAGATGCTAACGCCCAAACGCATTTTCGAATGCATTCATCCATTGGATTGGTTTGCAGCAATCGACCTGAAGGACGCGTACATTCATGTCTCCATTCTTCCTCGACACGGACCATTTCTTCGGTTTGCTTTCGAGGGGCAGCCATTTCAGTTCAAGGTTCTCCCATTCGGGTTGGCCCTGTCTCCCCGTGTCTTTACGAAAGTCACGGAGGGAGCCCTTGCTCCTCTCAGGGAGCGAGGTGTCCGTATCCTCAACTACCTCAACGACTGGCTGATTCTAGCTCACTCTCGAGCACGGTTGTGCGAGCACAGGGATCTGGTGCTCAGACACCTCGCCCGGCTGGGCCTTCAGGTCAACTGGGAAAAGAGCAAACTCTCCCCTGTGCAGAGGATCTCTTTTCTCGGTATGGAAATAGACTTGGTCACCATGTTTGCGCTGCTTGCGAACGAGTGCGCGCAGTCACTGATGAATTACCTGAGACAATTCGAGGGCAAGAAAGCAGTTCCACTGAAACTTTTTCCACTGAAACGAGTCCCGAGATGGGTATGGCAACTGGGCATGCTCTGAGTGACCGTCACTCCGGCCTGCCTCCGAACCTTCACCCCGTGGTTGGACCCCTCATTTCTACAGGCTGGCATTCCCTAGAACCTGTGTCCAGACTAGACAAGATGTTGTATTGTCAACAGATGCCTCTGCCATAGGTTTCCCCGACTTCAGTGGCATGTCAATTGCCTCATGTTGCTTGCAGTACGGCTTGCTCTGCACCGCTTCAGGGCTTTGCTGAAGGACAAGCACATTCTGGTCCATACGGACAACACTGCGACCGTAGCGTACATCAACCATCAGGGCGGTCTATGCTCCCACAGCATGTCGCAACTCACTTGCCATCTCCTCTTGTGGAGTCAGAAGCATCTGAGGTTGCTTCGTGCCATTCACATCCCGGGCAGGCTCAGTCGTGCAGCCAACGAGCTCTCACAGCAGCAGTCTCGCCCCGGGGAATGGAGACTCCAGCCCCAGTCAGTTCAGCTGATTTGGAAGACCTGTTTGCCTCTCCAGAAAATTCCCACTACCAGTTGTTTTACTCCCTGACCGAGGGCACAACTGGCAGGACGTGAGGACCCTGGAAATGCCCGATCGGGTCAGTGCTTTCATTTCTTCAGGAGGGGTTGGAACGAAGGCTGTCTCTTTCCACCCTCAAGGTCTATGTGGCCGCCATTCCAGCTCACCATGATCCTGTTGAAGGTAAGTCTCTTGGGAAGCACGATCTGATCATCATGTTCCTGAGAGGAGCAAGGAGGCTCAATCCTGGGTACTGGTGCATGGCGCCTCGCTAACAGACATCTGTAGAGCTGCGGGCTGGGCGACACCTAACACATTTGCGAGATTTTATAATCTCTGTGTAGAGCCTGTGTCCTCCCGGGTACTCGCCACTTCGGGCCAGTAAGGACCTGCTCGGTGTCAATCCGCTTGCTGTGCCATTCCACTTCATGGACTGGATGCGTGCGCTATTCCCCTCAGGTGAGTTCCTCAGTTCAGAACTCTGGGTTCCTCCAGCACTGTGGATGTCCAGCACTTGTGTACATGCCCTTAGATCAGCCCCATATGGGACTAGGTGCCTCCATGTGTTGTGATTCCCCTTTCAGGGCAATCCCATGTGTGTATGTCCACAGTAAGTCTCTTCGTTTCCCTTGGCAAGCCCCTTGAGAGCTCTGTCGTTGAAACATCTACCCTGCAGGCTGGGTACCTCAGAGTTCATGTGTATCACCACCTTGGTTGATACCTGCCTTTGTAAGTCTTCCTACGAGCAGGCAGCCTGCTAGCATACGCATCCAGCTGGAATATGCTACCCAGTGTAATCTGTGTTAGCTATTGGCCCTCACTCGTGCTGGCCTCATGACAGGGTGCCATCACTCACATGGGTTACATGAAGACAGCCATGTGGCGTTGTGTAAGGGACCCCATTCGTCAGTCTCTTTCTGACGTAACGTAGAATGTGACCGACTGAAAGGGAACGTCTCGGTTACATTTGTTAGGTTCTGTATGAAAGGTTATGTCCCCTTGCCACCTCGCTGTTCCACTGAACGACCGGGTCACTGGCTCGGCTCCTCAGCGAAAACTTGAATGCGAGTTGCTCGCGCTGCTCCTTACATACCCGCTCTGCGGGGCGGAGTTTGCGATGCAAATTCTGCAGACCAAGGTACTCGGCGTACAATTGTCTCATTTTGTAACCACTCGAATGTGATCTCTCAGCGAGATCCCATTCGTCAGTCTCTATCTGAAGTAACCTAACATGCGTAACCGAGACGTTTTATCACACAGCACAATGCCACAGATGTTGCATGTTTTTATGGAGACGCAGACCACATGTAACCACACCAGCCCAGGACCTCCACATCTCCAGATACCAAAGCATTTTTGAGACTTCCCTCAGAAACAGTCTCATGGAAGCTTATCTGCATGCTTGTCGTCCTCAATAGCGTCTCGACCTGACTGCAGTTCGTCATCTTAACTGACTTAAGTGGTCAAATGCTCATATTTAATGGCATCTGGCACTTTGGAGAGGTGTTCTCTTCATGGATGAATCCCGGTTTTCACTGTACAGGGCAGATGGCAGACAACATGGTTTGCTGATGTAAACGTTGTGGATCGAGTGGCCCATGGTGGTGGTGGGGTTATGGTATGGGCAGGCATATGTTATGGACAACGAACACAAGTGCATTTTATTGATGACATTTTGAATGCACTGAGATGCGGTGATGAGATCCTGAGGCCTGTTGTTGTGCCATTCATCCATGACCATCACCTCATGTTGCAGCATGATAATGCACAGCCCCATGTTGCAAGGATCTGTACACAGTTCCTGGAAACTGAAAACATCCCAGTTTTTGCATGCCCAGCAGACTCACTGGACATGTCACCCATTGAACATCTTTTCTTTCTTTATTAAAAGTCTATTGTTTGAATTCGTCTCCTTGATGCACTGTGACGTATATATTTTATTTATTTTTTATACATCAGTCATGGAACTTTGTTGTTCCTGAAATGTTTAAGTTGAAAGTTTCACTAATGATTTTTAAATGTTCTTACTTGTAACTTTCCGATGGTTTTTCATGTAATGTTTCCTAAACGTTTGCATAACTAATAAATAATAATAATAAAAAAAAATATTTTCTAAAACATTAAGAAACAGGACATTTTGAACATTCAGAAATAGCATTTTTATAATTTACTTGGAATGTTAACAAAACATACTTAGAACACGTTTTTAGCTGGGTGGTCGTTCCAAAATCTACGGCAGTTGAGTTTCATTTATCGTGTAGTTCATATGAGTACTGCTATTTATGTGGCCCACATCCCACTGTCAGTGTATGTTGAAACAAGCTGCACATGTATAGGCAGCAAAGCAGCTCACTAGGTTTTGGAACAGAGCTGTAGTGTCTTTCTAGACCAAAACATGAAGTTTCAAATGAATAAGATACTTTTACACATTGGTTGAGTGTTGATAATTAAGGCTTAATGTCTTGTAACAAGGCCCAGCTGGGGTCCCATGTGTTTCTGCTTAATTTGATAGTCCAGCTATTTGTAATGTTTAATGTGTCATTTATACTGACCTTTAGTTAATGGTTCTGTCACACCACTGAAAAGGTCATATCTCTATTTCCTCTTTATTGCCAAAATGAGATGCAGAGTGACCCTCTGTCCTCTTTGGTGTGGCCAGATCACAATTACAGTTGCGACTGATTAAATTAACACCTCTGCACACCATTTATTTTAAGATTACTCTTTCCTTTCAAATAAGCACAGATGCTCTACAAAAATCTGACCTGGTTTGTTCCACCGGGTTGAAAGAGACCACCTACACTTGAAACATTTCTTAATGTGTTTGGCGTGAGATTCAAGAGGCTCGCAGTTCATGACTCACATGGATTTAATTAATGTTAATTCATTTTTTTGTTATATTTAAACAATGCATGTTAATCTGGCATGGTAAATTATGAATTGTCAAGCCTGTCTTCATTTACAATATATTAATAGTCATATTAGCATTAAGTGCATAATTCAACTTGATTATGAATAATTATTCACATAAATTAAATTTAGGCTCAAATTATTGCTGTTAAAGTCTGTGAAAAGCTATTTAGCAATAAGAAAATGTATTCGGCAAATGCTTTTAGTATTCGCGTCATCTGTGCATACACAGACACACAAGATCCATTCCCTTAAAATCATTATGGCCACATTGATATTGAAATTTGCATAATTTAATGCCTTAGTCCTCCAAACGTCTTCTCAGTAGTTTAGAGGATTTGTCCTTCTCAGTCTGCGTAATTAGATGAACTGCACTGGTAGGAATACACCAATCTTTTTGGTGTAAAAAAAATTTGGCCAATCTGTTTAAATAAATAAATGAATTTTATTCATTTATTTATTTAAACAGATTGGCCAAATTTATGAGGGAAAAGAATCTGGCATGGGCAAAAAAATATTTAGCCAACAAAAAAAGCTACTCCAGTATCTACAGATAACAGAGTTCATATAACAATATTTGTTCATTTCATAAATAATAAATAAAGCATCAGTGCTTTTCTTCCATCATAAACATTTGCACCTAGAAGGAAAAAATAGCAAATCAACTAAACAGTCTTCCACGGCTGCAGTACTATTATCATATTAATATATATATATAAACATTTCCTGGCTGGGACAGTGAAAGGATGATACTGTAAAATCTGCCATAAATGACTGACAACTGGAGTGCATATTCTTCTGCACAGCACAGGACAGCAGTTATAGTGTATATGTATAAATATATATTATATATGCAAGTTTATGCTTATTTTAGGGCATGGAGGGACATCATGGCGATGTTAAAAATACTGTATGCTTCTTGATGGATGGATGGATTGATGGAATGATGGAATGACAGATCAATGATTTTACTGTAATGCTAACTGTAAGATGTATCTGTCTACTGTTTAGTCTGCAGATTGATGATGAAGGAATGTGATGATGTGTGATACATTCTCTGAAACACTATAAAAGTTTTCGCCCAGATATGGATTAGTGCTATAGATAAAGACCTTTTTAGAAATGATAAGCATCGGGTTGGAATAAACTCACACGGTCTGGCTGTTTGTGACATTGATTCTAGCTTTATCCAGGCTGAAGATAAGATTCTGAGATTTACAACAAATGGTGATGCTTCAAAGAATGGGAGAACATTCTGCATTATGAGGCTATATTTATCTTATCATCTATCACCAGATTTGATCGGACCACACATGTAAATATGATGGATATAGACATCTACTCTTAGTTTTTGGCTCTGCAATATATCGTCTTCCAAAAGTTTTCTCAGCCTACGCAAAACCATATGGACTGTGCAAATCAAAAACCTGCAGTTTTCTCTTTGTGTAGACTGTTTATTTTTCCTTTTACATGCTGCTTTCACAGTTTCACAAAAGGGATTTGTCAAAAATGTAATAAATATACAGAAAAAAATATTCACAGAACAGGGCAAATCGACAGAAACAACATAATAGACCCTCCAGAGTGTTTATGTCCTCTATTACTGCACCTCAAACAACATTATAAAACAACTTTCTTCCTCTTTGTGCTTTATAGAACGTAATAATTCATAATAATGGATTCGGCACAGTCAAATTCAGAGTGTGTTAGTGAGATTTGACTCAGAAAGGTAAAATGGTAAGAAGCCAGAGGCATAAACAGATATCAGTCTGAAAACTCACGGTGAAGCAGTCAGATTAGAGCTCTTATCGCTTGAGAAACTCTGGTATATTAATTAAATCAGAGTGACTGTATCGATTGTGATATTTTTTCCTGGCTTCCTCATCTTCTCGTGTGGGTCCAGAAGAGCTGTAATCTTGCTGTTTTTTTCCCAGCATTCTGCAGATTTGCCCTGAGGTTGAAAGTTTACAGCTGACACATAAACACGCCAGTCTGCTGCTAAAGGCCCCTGGGAGATTTACTGAATGAAGGGTGAGTGGAAGCATGTGGGGTGAAAGAAAGGTTGCATCAAGCAAAGGCCACACTTACTGCCAAGGTGAGGCTAGACAAAAAGACTAGAAATTTACATTTTACATTCATGTGATTGCACCGAGGCATCGTATCGCCTGCAGCGATATTCCACTGTAGCTTTTAGTGGCTGACATATTTTGTTTATTATTTATTTTACTCTTTTATTGTGGAAAGTGTATAATTATGGCTGTCACAGGCCTGTGATTTGAGTGCCTGTGTGTTGATACTGGCCCAGGTGTTAACACGGCTGCACATGCTGATAGTGCCAGTCACCATCCTGACAATTACAGACGGGGTGATTGCTTGATTGGCAGGGTTATTTCTGGGCAATTATTTAGATTCCATGTCAGTCAATCCTATATAGTTACACTCGGCAGACTTTTTATTTTTATTATACTGAATTCCAATTTTTATTTGTTTTTATTTTTTACTTCATGCTTTACACCAGGGGTGCCCAACCCTGCTCCTGGCGATCGATTGTCCTGCAAAGTTTAGCTCCAATCCTAATCAAACACACCTTAAGCAACTAATTAAGGTCTTCAGGCTCACTTAAAAATTAAAGGCAGGTGTGTTTGATTAGGGCTGGAGCCAAACTTTGCAGGACAGTCGATCGCCAGGAGCAGGGTTGGGCACCCTTGCTTTACACCAACACTAGTTGTGTTTCTTAAGGCCTCAATTAACCTGAAAATCTAAATTATATCATAATTAATCAAACTTACTTCATTCCAGACCTGTATGATTCTTTCTTCAAAATGAGATATTTAGCTGAATGTCAAAGCTGCTCTTTTTCTTACAAGGTCAGAGGCCATGTTAATGAACAAAAAAAGCAACATACAAATAAATATGTTTGTGCAAAGTTGTGCAATATACACAGTCTTCAGATTTCTTTCTTTTTTGTAATTGAAATCAATTTAAATTAGATTAAAATAACTAAAAGTTTATACATACACTAAAATAACATCTTGGATCATAGAATAATATTATATATAATAATATTGAATAATGTTAATTAACTATATATACTATAGAAAACTGTCCAGTCCAGTCACTTTTTTAATATAGCGATTTTAACAATACAGATTGTGTCAAAGCAACTGTACAGCATTAATTGGAAAAATAGTGTGTCAATAATGTAAAATGACCATAGTAAACACTCAATTTTCAGTTGAAGGCAGTTCATAATTGAATTCAGTGATGTCATCATCCAGGTCAGTTCAGTCAACGATATCACTGAAAATGAAGTGTCCCCAACTAAGGCAATCCTGAGGAGACAGCGGCAAGGAACCAAAACTCCATTGGTGACAGAATGGAGAAAAAACCTTGGGAGAAACCAGGCTCAGTCGGGAGTCCAGTTCTCCTCTGACCAGACAAAACCGCCAGTTCAATTCCAGGCTGCAGCAAAGTCAGATTGTGCAGAGGACTCAACTGGTTCCTGTGGTCTTGTCCTGGTGGCCGTCTGAGACAAGGCATTTAAAATATATCTGGGGCTCATCTAGTTGTCCTGGTCTCCGTTGACATTCAGGGCAGTAGAGGTCCTTTCTAGGTGTTGATCCACCATCTGGTCTGGAAAGGTATTGGATTTGGGTGACTTCAGTGACCCTCTGATCTGGATACAGACTGGATCTGGTGGCTACTGTGACCTCGGAATAAGAGAGAAACAGACGAATATTAGCGTAAATGCCATTCTTCTAATGATGTAGCAAGTACATTGCGTGTTATGTGTAATCCTTTAACGAATTTGAATATTAAAAATGTGTTAGTTTGTTATGTGTAAGCCAGGTTAAAGCGATGGGTCTTTAATCTAGATTTGAACTGCAAGAGTGTGTCTGCCTCCCGAACAATGTTAGGTGGGTTATTCCAGAGTTTGGGCACTAAATAGAAAAAAAAGGATCTGCCGCCCGCAGTTGATTTTGATATTCTAGGTATTATCAGATTGCCAGAGTTTTGAGAAGGCAGCGGATGTTGAGGACTATAGTGCAATAAGAGCTTGTTCAAATACTGATGTGCTAAACCATTCAAGGATTTATAAGTAATAAGCAATATTTTAAAATCTATACAATGTTTGATAGAGAGCCAGTGCAGTGTTGACAGGACCGGGCTAATATGGTCATACTTCCTGGTTCTAGTAAGAACTCTTGCTGCTGCATTTTAGACCAGCTGGTGTTTATTAAGCGTACAGGACAACCGTCCAATAAAGCATTAAAATAATCTAACCTTGAGGTCATAAACGCATGGATTAACATTTCTGCATTTAACCTTGACAATTTAGGTAGTAATTTAGATATATTTTTGAGATGGAAAAATGCAGTTTTACAAATACTAGAAATGTGGCTTTCAAGGGAAATATTGCTATTAAATAACAGACCTAGGTTCCTAACTGATGACGAAGAATTGACAGAGCAGCCATCAAGTCTTAGACAGTGTTCTAGGTTATTACATGATTACTTGTCTTTAGGTACTATAATTAAAACGTTTTTTTTTTTTTTCATGATTTAGCACTAAGAAATTACTCCTCATCCAGTTTTTATATCGATTATACATCCCACTGTGTTTGTGTGTACAGTAAATAATACTAAAATAACCCTTTTACTAAACTGACTACCATAAAAATAACAACGTCCATATTAAAATATATTCAAATATATATTCTTTGTCTTGTGTAGCCATCCATTTTTGGTAAGAAAAATGTTTTGAAAACTTAAAAAAAACACAACAACAACAAAGTCTTACATCCCAGTTCAATATATCATATAGTATCAAATATCTTCAGAAGGCTTTTATCATGCTACTTTTAGATTGAATTTTTGAAGATTTACAGAATCTAAAGTACTTCTTTTGTAAGTCAATAAATAAATAGATAAATGAATTAATTAAAGTTGAGTTACGGGTTCGGAACAACATGAGGGGGAATAAATTGTTACTTTATTTTCATTTTTGGTGAACGATTATTTTAAGTTTCAATAGTCCTTGATTTATCAGTTTTTTTTTTTTTTGTCATGTTCATAGAATCACAGCTGCAGTATCTCTTGTTATTACACCATATAATCTCACAGTTTCTCCATCTCATATTTTTGCACCTGAATCAATCTCTACCTAGACCAACCACAGCAGCCAAGACCATTATCACAAGAGCACTGTTGCTCCGGCTGCAAATGCTGTTGATAAGGAACAGAAACCTACTTTGTGCCTTAATGAAAATGTCAGAAGACAAAAGGTCATTAGTGAATGTTTTGTGTGTGTGTGTGTGTGTGGCCCCATTTCACCTCAGTCTCTCTCACAGAACATTTTCTTCGGCTTTCCAAAAGCGAAGCACAACGACCTTACTTTTCATGTTACTTCAAGGACAACAATGCACATGCTCTTGCAGACTAAATTGAATATCCATGGCAACCAGGATGTATTGCTGCAAGGTGCTTTGTATATGTATTCAGTGATAATTCATTTAATGAAAATCAATGAAGGTATTGCACAGAAGAGTGTAGGCCGCATGAATATGGGTCGTGATCTCACATTAAGAGAAGCCTCTAAACAAACTATTAGATCTAATGAAATCTCATCAGTACATCAAAAGAAAAGCTTTTGCTCCACATCGTCTCAAATGAGCTCAATTAAACCAGGGCTTTTAGGTCTATTACAAACAGCGTCAGCAGACGCTACCTTTAACAGCTTTAGGCTACAGTAAAGAATTACAATCAGCATAACAGATTTGAAAGAAACGCTGAGGAGACTTGCCGCTGTCTACAAATTGCCAGTAATCAGAACCAGAAATACAGCCTAAGATCAGAGCATTGCAGCAAAAATGAATTGACGTTGACACATCAACCACAACTATGAAGAAACTCCATGGAAAAGCACTTATTTAGCTTGGACACCTGAGTAATGCATTGCCTTATGATGATCAACAATTTTCCCCCTCGCTTCTTTCTTTTAATGTCTGGGGGGTAATTGTTCCTTCTTGTGAGGGGAGCATCCATGTCAGATATAGACTTGAGCTTCTTAAAAGCTTGCAGTGCTTTAAGTGTACAGGCCGAAATGCCAGAGTCAGCATCAGTGCAGCCAGTTCAGCGAGTTTGACGCAATGCTGGAAAACACATCAGTACCTCCTCCTGTTCAATGAGACACGCTATACACACACTGCTCCCCCATGTTCATGAATTTACATGAGGTCAGTCAGCTCGCTGACAATTTTCAGGGGCAGCAAGGAAATCCTGTTGTGGGGCAGAAATTTGATGTGATGTAAATTGCTCTAAACGCACTGCTGAGATTGACTGAGTTGTTACCACAGCCAAAATTTTTCACTCTTCTGTAATGACATTTGGCTCAGCGAGATCTATGGCGGAGGATGCCGTAAATAACATACTTATCATAATTCTATGTAGCTCTGAGGGTTTTGGGCTAATTCACTCGCCCTGGCGTGCGGTGGGATAATTTCATGCAAACAAGCCAAAGAAGCCACTTACATGCCTCAGTGGCAGTTCATTGGCCATCTCCAAAGCAAACCAATTAACCGGCGACTCAGCATCTGTCAGGCTAGAAGAAAAGTCTGTAGAGAAAGCCTGTGGATTGGTGGGTGGTATTGTATGAGAACTCTGCATGGATTGAAATGATGAAGGCACATGTTTAGAAACATATCTCTGACATGAAAGGCTTCTGAATGATGCTATGCATCAAGAACCCAGTGTGCTAAGCTGCCTTAGTTTTCAAAGCCAATTCAGTGTCAAATCTTCCAAAATATGCTTCAAATGAGCTCCAATGCTGTGGAGCAGGAGTTCACTAGAGAACATTCACACTCTCGGTTGGGAGATGTGGCGAGGGCAGAGAGATCTGGCCTGAAAGAATTTAGTTTTCAAAATTACTACCTCCACTCTCCCTAGGGAGTAAACATTGTGTGGAATAACATCGGCTGCACAAAAGGAATTCTTAATTGGATGCTTATTAGGGGCACAAGACTGATAAATACCTCAGTGAGGCGGCTTTTATCCGGCCTCAGGATAAAAGAGTCAGGTGAGAAGAGTCAGACACCCCTTTTACAGTTCCATTGAAGAAAAGGCAGTTTTTGGTGGGAAAATGGCTCTGCACTGGTCTGTTAAATGTGCTAAGGTTGAACAAGGAATTGCTAACATCAGTCACCAAGGAGAGGGGTAATGTCCTTTTCAAACAATGCAATATGTATGTCCAAATTTGTTCTTAAAACTATGAGTCAGAATACAGAGATACTTAATGTTTGTTTGTATGCAAGTTATGCCTCCTCTCCTATGTTGCTGTTTGGCTCACGATTCTATGGAAACTTGCAGGCATATAACTTCAATGATTTGGATCTCACAAGCTCTAAGTGCAATGTATTGAAATTAGATACAATAAAAAATAATAATATACAGTTCAGCAAGTGAATCCGATTAATTGTAGAACTGAGCACTGGAAGTTGTTTCAATTCTCTTAAAAGAACCATAAGCTTGGTAATAACATTTTTTGGTGACACTATATACTTCTCTTTCACTAAAAAGAACACACTTATAGAAATCATTTGCTTAAGAATCAGGCTTCACTGGTTACTGAACAATGAAAAAGAACCGGTCCATAAGAGTCAGTAGCTTGAGAATTGGACTTCAATGGTTGCACAGTAATGGATTGAAAAACGGTGTTCTCTCCGCATCAGTAATGCACAGTCAAGAAAATCATCTTAATTTTCATCCTAGGCTTATTGGATATATATATATATATATATATATATATAAACATTGCACATTTTGTGGGTCTTTCAAAGTGAAATTTTAACACCACTAAGGAGTGGAGTTAAAAGTATGTAAAATTTTCCCTGTAAATAACAAAAATTAATTTGGTAAAATTTTATTACATTGATTGTTGTATGTATTGTGGCAGTTCAGAAATTAAATGTTTGGTGAGTGGTGCTAACTTCACTAACCGTGTTAACTAGGTCCGCAATAAATAATTATTTTGATAATCAAATAATCTAGTGATTAATAGAATGATTAATCGACTGATCGTTGATTATTTCTCTGATTAATCAGTAGACTTTGACCATTGCTCAGCTTTTGCAGTTCAATAAAATATTGAGTAACACATATTCTATACATATTCATATATATTACAAACTGCTTTACAGGACAAAATCAAGTTGTATTTTTTAAATTAAAAAGACATTGTTTGTATTTTTTTTTTCATTCTTACTACAGTAAAGCTGCTCACTTTTAAGCAGTCTATTCCACACACATTGCTATGACCAAATGCTTTCTTAACTGCTGTTTCTCACAATGTCATTTTTGTTGTGTTTTGTTAGAAGAGCGCAGCATCGGGATTTTCGTTAACAGTAAGATGCTACTTGCACATACAGTATCAAACTGCTTTTTACCTCTAAACGATGAAAGAAGCAGAACCTTCAGGGCCTTTAGACATGACAGTATTTTTTTGCTTGTAGTTTTGAAAAACTTTCCCACTTTGCCTTGTTTGCTCTTTTCATAAGCATGTCTTATTTTATTGGATTGCAAGAAGGGCTGAATTACAGTATTGTGTTACAGAGTCACACTGGTCAAACCATGTCAATGCAGGCCCTTACATTAGATCATATGAGATCTAATGACTATTTGACAACACAAATATGTTGACATTGTGGATAATGTCATCTTATCATTTCAGCCTTATTGTTGACAAAAGCAAATATGAAAAATAAATAAATAAATAAAAAACATTTGTGGGAACAACCGTGGTATTTTATTTTGCTTTTATTGTCACTAGTGTTTCACGGGACGGGGAAATTTTTGAAGCTGCTGCCACCGATCTGGACAAGCTCACAGTTTCTTTGAGGATATGTGTATTCCTACCAGGACTCATCTAACTTACAACAATGACAAACCGTGGTTCACTGCAAAACTCCGACAGCTCCGTCAGGCCAAAGACGATACTTACAGAAATGGGGACAATGTCTTGTATAATCAGGCTAAATACACACTGGAAAAGGAGATCAGAGTGGCAAAGAGGAATTATTCTGGAAAAATAAGGACTCAGTTAACTTCCAACGACTCAGCATCAGTGTGGAAAAGTCTGAAAGAGATTACCAACTACAAGACACCACCCCCCAGCACTGTGGAAAATCAACAACTGGCAGACGATCTGAACGAGTTTATTGCAGGTTTGAAAGAACACCCATCATCTGCCCTGAACACCTATCCACACAACTTCTCACTCCATTCACACCTTCTGCATCCCCTCTTTCCCCCACATCTGCAATTCAGATCAGGGAAGAGGAGGTGCGCCAGGTCTTCCGGAAGCAGAAAAGGAAAAAAGCACAAGGCGCAGATTGGGTTACACCAGCCTGTCTGAAATCCTGTGCTGACCAGCTGGCCGCCATCTTCACACAGATCTTCAACAGATAACTGGAGCTGTGCGAAGTCCCTTCATGCTTCAAACACTCCACCATCATCCCCATCCCAAGGAAATCCAAAATTATAGGACTAAATGACTACAGGCCTGTGGCTGTAATGTATGTGGTCATGAAGTCATTAGACAAACTGGTGTTGGCCCACCTGAAGGACATTACTGGACCCTTACTGAAATCCTCTTCAGTTTGCCTACAGAGCAAACAGGTCTGTGGATGATGCAGTAAACATTGGACTGCATTATGTTCTGCAACACCTAGACAGACCGGGGACTTATGTGAGGATCCTGTTTGTGGACTTCAGCTCGGCCTTTAACACGATCATCCCAAACCTCCTCCTGCCCAAACTAACTCAGCTCTCCGTGTCCACCTCCGTCTGTCAGTGGATCAACAGCTTCCTGACAGACAGGCAGCAGATAGTGAGGCTGGGAAAATACACATCCAGCACCCGTACAATCAGCAACGGATCTCCCCAAGGCTGTGTTCTCTCCCCACTGCTCTTCTGCACATCTATTGACCCCTCTGTCAAGCTCCTAAAGTTTGCAGACAACACCACAATCATCGGCCTCATTCAGGACGGTGACGAGTCTGCTTACACACAGGAGGTCAAAGAGCTGGCTGTCTGGTGCAGTCTCATAAACCTGGAGCATAACACACTCAAAACAGTGGAGATGATCGTGGACTTCAGGAGAAACCCACCTGCACTCCCCCAACTCACCATCATGGACAGCACTGTGACGGCAGTGGAGTCATTCAGGTTCCTGGGCACCACTATCTCCCAGGACCTGAATGGGGACATTCACATTGACTCCATTGTGAAAAAGGCCCACCAGGGGTTGTACTTCCTTCTCCAACTGAGGAAATTCAACCTACCACAAGAGCTGCTGAAACAGTTCTACTCCGCCATCATTGAATCTGTCCTCTGCACTTTAGTAACTGTCTGGTTCAGCTAAGCTTCAAAATCTGACCTCAGAAGACTACAGAGGGTAGTCTGGACTGCTGAGCGAATCATCGGTACAACCCTCCCATCTATTCAAGAACTGTACTTATTCAGAGTGAGCAAAAGGGATGGCTTTGAACTGTTGCCATCTGGTCGACGCTACAGAGCACTGAGCACCAGAATAAACAGTCACAAGAACAGTTTCTTCCCCCAGGCAATCCATCTAATGAACATTTGATAATAACTGTGGAACACACAACACTATTTATACACGCATACACTTATTTATCTAACACACATACTTAGTCTAGACTTCAAATTTGCATATAATATACCTGTACATACAAAACTGTCTATTGTAATATACCTGTACATACAATTGTCAATTTGTAAATTGTTATTCCTTACCTACTTATGTGTATTTTTATTTATTTTATTATGTGTTTTTTTTTTTTTTGTTCTGTCGCTGTGATTCTGTGCACTGCGGAAGCTTCTGTCACGAAAACAAATTCCTCAATATGGCAATCAAGCTCATTCTCAATCTCAAATGCAATGCCTTACCAGGTAAGCAACTGAGCAAGTTTACTATGTCAGAAAAGTCATATGAAGCTGATGTTTATCTGATGAAAATATACATTATTATTTCAGCTGGAAACTGAAGTGAAATGCATGTTTAGACATGTTTTTGGAAAAATTTGCTGTATGTACAGGAAAAGTTTTCCAGTGAGCCTATGCTGTCCAATTAACTAGAAAAAAAGAAAAATACTAAAATTAAGTGATTCTGAGATACCTAATTTTGCTAAGCAATACCACGAAAAACCTGCAACCCCCTAGTATAAGACCCTCCCCAAAACCCACAAATACATGGTTGCATCTCTACTGCCTAATCATCACTTTGTTGCCATGGAAACCTGAAGACGAAAATAGTTACTTGTAGATTATATGAGATATTTAAAGTACAGCCACCCCTCAAAAACACACAGCAAAGTATAAGCTCTTTGGATAATGTTCTTCAAATTCATGTAGATAGCAAATTTTCACCCAGTGAGTCTTTGATAGGCTTTAAACGCATTGATCAAACGCATCAATGTGTATCTGTGTACTAACAAAGTCGCTGAATGCAGCATTTTTCACCTCTGTTTATGATAAGGCTTTCAGTAGCATATTTATGAAACTGTGAAATAAGAACATGAAACATGATTTTCCACAGCGGTGACTCTGAGTAATGGAAGAGATTCAGTTGAGTCATCTGTCACATAGAAGTCTGCTTGTGCATATTTGTGTCTTTGCAGGACTACTTTGAAACGTTTCTGAAGATTGCTACATTTCCACAGGCTTCAACAGATGAGTATACCGATGACAGGATGACATCCGAAAATGGTCGAGCCATTCGCATGCTTGCTGCCGGTCGGTGTGCGCGTGTGTGTGGACGTGTGTTTGCGTGAATATCTCCTTTACAGATGGCCGCTCTCTGAAGGAGATTAGACTGGCTAGACTTCCCTATGACGAACACAGACAGAACATCCCAATTCTCTGGAGGAACAAGCAACTAAGCTAGCAGGCTTTCAAACCAAGTAGGCAGCAGAGACATAAAATGCTTCCCAGTCTCTCTATCAGAGTCCACTGAGCATCCAATATAGAGTGTAATTTATTATGCATCTTGTCCGCTGAATGAGGCCTAATGAATCAAGGAATTAGAGTTTATGGGTGGCAACAATCTCCAACCCACTGCTTCATTATAGCACACTGAATTGCATGTTCTGGTAATGGACAGGCCTGGGAAAAAATAAATAAAAATAATAAATTGTCTGGGTTGCCAGGTCTGCAGCATAACAGGTACTCAAAACTACCCCAATCGTGTTCCATTGGAAAATGGCTATCAAAATTGCTCCAAAATCCAAAATTCCCCTCCAAAAGGTTCCATCTCGATTTAAGTCGCGTTCCAACATGTGGACTAAAAAAAAACAGCTTGCGGCAGCAGTATAAAAGTAGCCCAATTCCACGGGAAAACTACAGACTAGGCAACATTGCTCCCAAACTACAGGCTTCTTATACATTTGACACAATTATAAATAACACAATAACAATTATACACTATCAAAAAAGCTTAACATTAACTGCTTAGTTAAATGGATTCACCAAAGTCACTTCCTACAGACATTCAAGGAAAGTGTGTTTGGTTTCTGACTCATTTTGCTTAGCTGCAAATCTATGAGCGCATTAAGATGCAAAAAAAAAAAAAAAGACAAAAGAAAATTTAGCTTGTTACTGGAAAAGCTAAAACTTTGAAACAGCTGCTCCCAAGAAATGTACAGTCATTATATTTCTACATAGTCTATGTTCATCTACTTTCAGTTAGTTACTCCCTGTTGAATACTTGGAACTGCATTGCATAACCAGAATAGAAAATGTTTCCTGTTACAGCTGTCAAAAAATATACATTGATCACGTCTTGTAAAAATGGGAATCACTACGTGTTTATTTTTTTTTTAATGTTAAGTAGATGGGCACCCAAAAAATGGTTCTACCGCCGCCACTGCGTCTGCAAAGTGCATTTACAGTTCTTGACCGCTGAGTGGCGCTTTAACCAAAAATTATCAAACAAGCGCATCAAAGCACATTTTCGCAAATAGCCGCCAGCAATGCCTCACCGATGTGTTACATTTGATGGTTGCAGTCGGGGAAAAGTAAAGAAAAGAACAAATTAGAACGAATTCAAGTAGGATAAATGTCAAGCCTATGAGCCTGTGCTTATATTTTCTCTAAGCTGCACAGTCTAACACCATATTTTGATCTGACACATTTAATAGGTGTGCAGTATTATTTATATAATATGAATTATGTGAATTATGTGTTATTATTTGAAATTGTGGTTTACTTTGCATCGGAGCATTAAAAGTGGTAGCCTATTTTAGTGAGCTAGGCTACATGGATTAATATGCAAAACATCAATATTCTCACATATTAGGCCTATATTTTAATTTATATTTTAAAATTCCTTTAATAAAACAACATGCATGTATAACAAAAGAAGTAATGTTATGGGTTGCCAAATTTTATGGGGCCATGTTTTTGTGTTAAATAATAAATTAATAAATAATAATAATAATAATAATAATAATAATATCCAAACAGGTTTTTTTAAAAGTTTAATTTCTTTTAACTTGACCTCGGTACTTTTATAATGCTACATCAGACGCAAGACTGTATAAAAGACACAAGACATGAACACAATGTTCAAAGACATCTATCTAGCCCATATTTATATACTTAACGAGAACAATGAAAATGTTTTGCAGAGAAAAACACAAAATCAGGTTCTGTGAATGTTCCCTAAAACAACATTACTTACATCCTTCAAACATAATGCAATCCAGTAATGCATTATGAGTTTAGTGGATCTTATCTTGAAGTTACACATGTGCATGTTGCCAATATAACAACATAGAAATAGCTAATTTGTATTAGATTAAATCATTGTTATTGATAATTTTCTCTACTGAATTAATTACATCCAAGATTATGATGCATTTTTAAGTGTAGAGTATCTTGAAAATTATTTAAAAAATCCAGTTCTTTCAGTACAAATATATATCAAAATACAATTTTATTACAACATTATTGATACTTTTCTGCATGAAATAAATTGCATTTATGATCGAAATTTGGAAAGACAAATCTATGCATGAACAATACATAATAATAGATTCTTTGTAAATCTGTATCTTATACTCATAGTATCATGGTAGCAAATATATATATATATATATATATATATATATATATATATATATATATATTTAGATTACCCTGCCATTCTATTAATGGTTAACTCAAGGGGAGGAATTGAAGAAAATATCATCTTATCATCTGTCATATTTCAGATTTATCAGGCAATCTCCCACTGGACTAAAGATTAACCAGAGTGCCATTGTGTTGGTCTGTATACCTATTCACCTTCCTTTCCCAAGATCCCATGGGTAAACATATAACCACATGTGCACAGAGCACAACATATTTCATGCTATCAGCCCTTGCGGTGATTAGACATAATTCAACTTTAGCACTCAAAGTACGGAGCTGTCGGGATGGAGGTCAACATGTGTAAATATCTCCACACTTATTAATGTGTCAACGTTCTAATATGGCCACAAACAGCCCACCGGGGACCTGTGGCGAAATAAAAATGGGTGGCTGAAACAAGGTTCGCGTGCCATTATTTTCACACGTCTTTACGACTCAATTTAGGTCGTGAGGAAATAAAAGAAGCCCACGTCAAAGACAAGGGTGCAGATGATTTACCGGGCCTGGATATGTGTGTGTGTGTGTGTGCGTGACTGCAGTAGCTCTCTCGGCTGGCGCGGGTGTCAGCGAGCAAAGTCTGCTAATAAATAAGACTTATTTGGATGACTCTCTTTAACCTTGGTTAAGAGGCCTGGATGCACAGGTTCCACCGGGGATCGGGTACGCTGTCATGAAACACTCAGTTGCCTGGCAGAAGCTTCAGTGTCTCGCATGAGCACAAAAAAGCCATTTCTCCCTTCCTAATTACGCAAACAGTCTCAATTAAAACTCACATTTTAAATGCAAATGAATGAGCTATTATCAAAATAGGTCTCTTTTTATCCCCAACACCCAGAATTCAAATTCCAGATGTAGGGCATGGTTAAGAATTTATTATATATATATATATATATATATATAATTTTTTTTTTTAACCAAGATGGTATAATGGTAAATGGTAGCTTATCTGACAGGTTTGTAATTGTGTTGCAGCTTTAAGAAGAGAGCCGGTAGCATCTGTAATGATGGTGACTTGCTTTGCATCAGGTTATTTTGCAGTTGTTTCTGAGCTGCTGGGGCGTACTAACACTGGAGGAGAGCGACAATTAGTAATTAAAATTCTGTTCAGCATGACAACGCTGTTTCATGCCTCATTTTTCACACACAGGAGGAATACACAATCCGCACCATGAACACAATAAGTAAATAACAGACAAACACTTACTGTCATAAGAGATGCAAATGAGCGGAGGGGAATTAAATCACAATGTGATGTGTTAATGGTTTACATAAACGTACAGTTTTACACATGTAACTGTGCAGATTACACATGCATGCTGTGTGGTGTACCTTATGTAATCAGCTGCCATGTTATTTAAGGTGATGTAATGATATGTTTGTGATGATTTGCTTACAATGAAAATTAAACAACATTGTGATTATCATAATGACAATGTATTTGGACATTAAAGTGAGTCTGTCATTAGTCTGTTTGACAGTCCTTCCTAGCAAACTGCGAAAATGAGAAGGTCAAAGCCATTCTGACGTATTTACAGTAGAACTTTGAATTTTTTTACAATTTTATTTAACTTTTTTTCTTTGAGATAATATACACTAATGAATAATGCACAATAATGCCAGAAACATGCAATAATAATAATAATTATATAGATATATACAGGTGCTGGTCATATAATTAGAATATCATCAAAAAGACTGATATATTTCTAATGTTTATTTCTTTTAATTTTGATGATTATAACTGACAACTAAGGAAAATCGCAAATTCAGTAGCCTAGAGCCACTAGTTCGCTGCCCTGAAGCGGCGGACCGGCAGGTGACGACCGTACTAGCCGCTCTAGAGACCTCCGTAGAGGTAGCGAGCCTCCTAGCACCACTACGTTACCAGGCGGTAACTGAGAGAAGCGCTTTGCCAGAGATTGCTGTACCCTGGAACACCAGCAGGGTTGTTAGACCGATCTCCTGAGGGCACTGAGGAGAGACGGGCACCGTGTAATGCGGTGTACACCGCTCTTCCCCAGAGATTGCCTTCAACAGATCAGCCTGGTATGCCTGTAACACTGCCATAGTGTTCAGCGCAGCACCAGCCAAAGATGCGGGAGGTATACAGTTTGCTCCATGACTTCGACAGCTCATCATGAAGGTCAGAAACCTCTTGTTCGCGTGGCCAATCAAGCTGCAACCTGTCCACAGCGCGAGTAACCTCTCGCGAGAGGAACGCTCATAGGTGGGCTGCTCATGGGCAGAAAACCCAAGAGATATATAATCCTCCTCGTGAACCGAAGAAACACCAGAGCAAGCTTCATGATCATGAGAGAGGATGCGTGGATCCGGTGATACCACAAGCGAAAAGGACGAGCCCGTCACTCGCTCGTCACGCAGATCCGCACAAGAGCCTTTCCATGAAAAGGTGGGTGCGGTCTGAAAATAGCTCAGACGAGCATGAAGCATCTTCACTGAGAGCAGTTCACAATGCTTGCACTCACCCGTCTCTAAAGCCAGAACCGCGTGCTCTTCCCCCAAACAAACAAAACAGTAATCATGTGTATCCAGCTTATACATAAGACGAGATTATGGAGGAACACAACACCGTTTCGTTGGCTCATCCTACGAAGATCTGTAACTGACGAAAAGAATCTTACTGACGCACACATGCACAGAATGATCAGAAGACAAAAGACCTGTGGATGCACCTCTGGCGTATCTATTTATAGTCCCGTGTTGCAGGCGCGTGCCCCGATGACGTCATCAACCGAGGCTATATTACCACCGGGTCAATTCTTTTGACGTGTTACACACATTATTCACAGCTAGTCACGAATAAGACTTTTCCCAATGTGCTGAGTAGCGCAGCATCGACTGAAGCTTTCGAAAGGGAATATAACTTTGGACCACTCAGCAGCAGTCCAGTCCTTTTGAAGTGAGATGCTTATGACGCTGTCTGTTGTTCAAGTGTGGATTGACACAAGGAATGCGACAGCTGAAACCCATGTCTTGCATACGTCTGTGCATAGTGGTTCTTGAAGCACTGACTCCAGCTGCAGTCCACTCTTTGTGAAACTCCCCTACATTTTTAAATGGGTTTTGTTTCACAACTCTCTCTAGGCTGCAGTTATCCCTATTGCTTTTACACTTTTTTTTACCACATCTTTTCCTTCCCTTCGCCTCTCTATTAATGTGCTTGGACCAGAGATGCTCACAAGTCTCTGAGCTAGAGTCCAAGTCAAGTCTCAAGTCTCTGAGCTTGAGTCCAAGTCAAGTCTCAAGTCTCTGAGCTAGAGTCCAAGTCAAGTCTCAAGTCTCTTTATTATATTAAGTCTCTGGTTATAATAAATGTTGCATCACGTACAGCGACCCATCCAAGCTGCTTAGAACACTGCATAGCTATATATAAGGAATTCAAAGCATGTAATATGTTATTATGACACCTCTATCTATTAGCATACAGTATCAGCTTTGATTTTGGTATATAATCAGTGTAAACAGGCTATTGCAACATGACAAAAACACCAAGAATGCTTTACTTTTAAGTTAATATCTGTATTTTGCATTGTAGCATGAACACACAGTACAGTACAGACCAAAAATTAAGAAAGACCAAATATGGTCAAACATCACATTGTAGCAATCTGTGCAATCCGAAATTTTCTTCTAGAATGATAATTTTTATTAAGCTCGTATATTTAAGTTCAATAATTTCACTTAAATCACAATGCAAATTAATTGTCATTTAAGTGAAATTACTGAACTTAAATATACAAGCTTTATAAAAATGATTATTCTAGAAGAAAATTTCAGATTGCACTTAGAGGCTTTTGCATCTGAACTCTTCATACTATCCACAAAAATTAACACACTACAGTGCAGAATTATTAGGCACATTGATTTTCTGATCATTTTTTATTGTGCCTGGGAATAAAAAATAATCAGAAAATCAACGTGCCTAATAATTCTGCACGCACTGTACACTTCCTTATGATAGAGAATCCTCAATTATTTGTTATTTACTTAGTGGCTGGATAGCACAACATTCAAACGCTCAACATTTTTAGAGTGAATGTGAAGCAACTGACCAACTTATGGCCTGTAACTTGTTCAGAACAAAATGTTTAGAAATAATAAAATAAAAAAAATCCAAAGGATGAGATTAGACTGGTTAACCGGGCCACAAAAACATTTCTGGCTTCTAGGTGTCCTTCAGTGGCCTAAGAACTAGAAAAGTCTTAAGCAACAGAATGGTTACATTTCAAAAAGATCACGCTTGACAGTGTCTTTGCACTAAGTCTGGCTCGGTGAGGGCGCATTATAAGGCCTCCATGACTAAATACCCTTTCCACTGGTGCACATGTGGCTGGAACTGCAAGCAGTTTCATAGACACAAGATAAAGCATTGGGAAGACCTTTGCATGCTTTTGCCAGAAATCCATACAGTCAACTTCTTCTTCAGAGCCCACCTGGATGTAGCGAATGACCTCATCTTTGCAGGATGTGTGATGGTCTGCATTTTTTTTGGTACTCTTCTTGCAGTAGCCAGAGAAAAGACGTGGAGTTTTAGCAGGTACTGGTGGCTCCTCCTCATCTTCTCCACTGCTGCCCTCAGGTATGGTGACTTTCTGAGCCTCAACCAAGAAAAGGTCTGAAAATATTCCACAAAAATGATGGTTCGTTACAATATTATGACGTTAATACACTTAATGCACAGTGGTGATGATTAAGTCATGAGTCAATAAAAAGTAAGAGAAGATTTTAATATGTTAGATGCTGAATGTGATGATAATCTTTTAAATCTGTTAATGTGTATTCACCTACCTATCATCATCTCCTTCACCTCACTCTTGACTTCATCTGGTGTGAGGACATCTTGTTCTAGCCAAAAGAGGCAGAATGATGGGTCTAGTAGTGCAGACAACATGTAGACCATATTTCCAAATGGAAGCTCTATGGAGGGTTGTGCTGTTTCATCCATTCTGACATTTGCAAACATCCCCTGGAAACGGCGTTGGAGTGACATCTGCAGTGCTTTCACTAAGCCAACCAGGTGACGAGATGCATTCAGCATATGGATGAGGTGGCTGTTGAGTGAGAGTACACAAGGTAGAGCCGCACTGACAGTCACCACCTTCTCTCCTTGTGTAAGGTCTGTTGCTTGCAGAAATGGGGCTAAAATGTCCACAAGCTCTTTGAGCTGACTCCATTCTCTGGCTGATAAGCACAGACCTTTATGTCCTTGGGCTTCCAGGAGAGAGTTTAGGCGTTGGTGATCCAGGTCAGTGACTGCCTCCACAAGGCGAAGAGTTGTGTTTCATCGTTTGGACACAGCTGAGGGGATGCTTCGGCTTGCTCCATACTCCACCTCAAATGCTTCCTTCAGTCTACAAGTAGAATGGAGTAAACTGCAAAATTTTGTCACTTTTGCCATTGCACTGTTCAGCGTTTTTGTGTCCTTTAGTCCATCTCTTACAACAACCTGCAATGAATGTGCAAAGCACTGCAGCCGCTGCTGCAGACAGCTGCTCTGGATGGATTTCACGTCATCCTGGTATTCCTCACTTAATTCCTCCCACATGCAGCTGTTTCCCAGCTCATCTTCATCATCATCTTCATCTTCATTGTTAGTTTTAGCAGAAGGGAAACAAACTGTGAAGGCTTTCTTCATATTTGAGGCATTATCACAGATAATGTAATCCAATTTATGTTTTATATTAAAGTTGTCACATATCTCCTCAAATTTCTCACTTATTCTCTCTCCAGTGTGTGACCCATTGAATCGTTCACAACTTAGGAGAAATGTCTGCAGTCTTCATGGGCAGTCTTTCTCCTCCACTTCCATGAAGTGGGCTGTTACCCCAGCAGATACGTAGTACGTCACGTGTTACGTGGGCAGGTTATATAGGTAACGGAGGGAGGGAATAACAGCGAGCTCATCAGACGTTTACTAAAAATTAACATTGTTCACGAGTCCCGCAGCTCGAGTCCGAGTCGAGTCTGAAGTCTTTCGAGGATGAGTCTCGAGTCGAGTCTGAAGTCACTGTGTGTGCGACTTAAGTCGCACTCGAGTCCGAGTCTCAAACTCGAGTCCCCATCTCTGGCTTGGACACAGAGCTCTATGAACAGCCAGCCTCTTTAGCAATGACCTTTTGTGTCTTGCCCTCCTTGTGCAAGGTGTCAATGGTCGTCTTTTGGACAACTGTCAAGTCAGCAGTCTTTCCTATGAGTGTGTATCCTACAGAACTAATATATAATATATATATATTAGGGGTGTAACGGTACGCAAAATCACGGTTCGGTACGTACCTCGGTTTTAAAGTCACGGTTCGGTTCATTTTTGGTACAGTAAGGGAAAAAAATGCAAACATTAAACTGCAGGTTGTTAATTTGTATAAACTTTTAACAATTTGTTTACACTTTTTTTAAAAATACTTTTTAATAAAATATATATAAAATTAAAAAAGAATAAGAAATAAAATACTGCTGCAAAGTTCTCCACTAAATAAAATACTCTCTCAAACCACTATCACATAATAAAATATAATGAAAAAATATAAATAAATAACTATGATTACAGTGCAGCATTACCAATCCCAGCTTGTAGGCCTGCTCATATTTAAAAAAATATATAACTTTTCCAAAGTGTAAGGTGCAGCATCAACAGTTTCAGTTTTTAGACCTGCTCAGATTTCGTTATTGTGTTGGACCGATCGGAATTAAGAGCAAAGGTCTGTTTAAATGCCGACTGGAGCTGCATTTGAATTACAATGGTTTTTTTCTTAGTTGTAGTGATGTTCACACTCGCGTGATGCCTTTTGAAAACCTTAGGCCGGTGACACACTGGCATATTGCACCTGTCAAACATAGTCTATTTTGCCGTCAATACTGTTGACGGTGTCCTTTATCAGTATGCTTTATATTAATGCTCAACATGAAGTATAGATATTGTTGTCATGAAGACAAGATCCTGGTCTGTCGGCGGTCTCCCTCTATGTCACCTACAGTAGCAGCAGCGTGCCAGCGCCACGTCAGGCACGATTCTGGTGTGTAACACAGAAAACGCGAAGCAGCCGTCACGCAACTGACACGCAGCAGAAACGCCACTCTCATGACACGCAGCCAGTGTGTCGTCGGCATTCAGCTGCAGGGCAGGATTTGCGCTGAACGCGGAGACTTCCGCCACTTAATATGTTCATTTGGAAATACGAAAATGTACTTATGTTCCCCGCACAAAATATTGCATGCGGTCATTCGGTACACACGTGCACCGTACCAAAAGTCCTGTACCGAAAGGGTCCGGTACAAATACACGTACCGTTACACCCCTAATATATATATATATATATATGTGTATATATATATATATATATATATATATATATATATATATATATATATATATATATATATATATGTATATATATATTATATATATATATATATATATATATATATATATATATATATATATACACTCACCGAAAGGATTATTAGGAATACCATACTAATACTGTGTTTGACCCCCTTTTGCCTTCAGAACTCCCTTAATTCTATGTGGCATTGATTCAACAAGGTGCTGAAAGCATTCTTTAGAAATGTTTGCCCATATTGATAGGATAGCCTCTTGCAGTTGATGGAGATTTGTGGGATGCACATCCAGGGCACGAAGCTTCCATTCCACCACATCTCAAAGATGCTCTATTGGGTTGAGATCTGGTGACTGTGGGGGCCATTTGAGTACAGTGAACTCATTGTCATGTTCAAGAAACCGATTTGAAATGATTTGAGCTTTGTGACATGGTGCATTATCCTGCTGGAAGCAGCCATCAGAGGATGGGTAAACGGTGGTCATAAAGGGATGGACATGGTCAGAAACAATGCTAAGGTAGGCCGTGGCATTTAAACGATGCCCAATTGGCACTTAGGGACCTAAAGTATGCCAAGAAAACATCCCCCACACCATTACACCACGACCACCAGCCTGCACAGTGGTAACAAGGCATGATGGATCCATGTTCTCATTCTGTTTACGCCAAATTCTGACTCTACCATCTGAATGTCTCAACAGAAATCGAGACTCATCAGACCAGGTAACATTTTTCCAGTCTTCAACTGTCCAATTTTGGTGAGCTCATGCAAATTGTAGCTTCTTTTTCCTATTTGTAGTGGAGATGAGTGGTACCCGGTGGGGTCTTCTGCTGTTGAAGCCCATCCACCTCAAGGCTGTGCGTGTTGTGGCTTCACAAATGCTTTGCTGCATACCTCGGTTGTAATGAGTGGTTATTTCAGTCAAAGTTGCTCTTCTATCAGCTGTAAATGTAAATCCCATGGCAAAACATAGAAACAAATAGAGACATCATTAGCATAGCTGCTGTTCCAACAAAGTAAAATTAATTAGTTTAACCCAAGCTAAAGAATAAGAATGCACATTTGATCAGATACAACAATCCTCACAATTTAAGATACATTATTTAAATGCTTGGCGAAAGAGATGCGTTTTTTATCTAGATTTAAACAGAGAGAGTGTGTCTGAACCCCGAACATTATCAGGAAGGCTATTCCAGAGTTTGGGATCCAAATGTGAAAAAGCTCTACCTCCTTTAGTGGACTTTGCTATCCTAGGAACTACCAAAAGTCCAGCGTTTTGTTACCTTAGGGAGCGTGATGGGTTGTAGCGTGGTAGAAGGCTAGTTAGATACGCAGGAGCTAAACCATTTAGGGCCTTATAGGTAAGTAATGATAATTTGTAACTGATACGGAACTTAATAGGTAGTCAGTGCAGAAACTGTAAAATTGGGGTAATATGATCATATTTTCTTGACCTGGTAATGACTCTAGCTGCTGCATTTTGGACTACCTGTAGCTTGTTTATTGAAGAAGCAGGACAACCACCTAGAATTACAATAGTCCAGTCTAGAGGTCATGAATGCATGAACTAGCTTTTCTGCATCAGAAACAGACAACATGTTTCGTAGCTTGGCAATGTTTCTAAGATGGAAGAATGCAGTTTTTGTAACATGGGAAATATGATTTTCAAAAGACAAGTTGCTGTCTAATATAACACCCAGATTTTTGAATGTAGAAGAAGTAAAAGTATATCCGTCTAGTTGCAGATTGTAATCTACAAGATTCTGTGTAGTGTTTTTTGGTCCAATAATTAATATCTCTGTCTTATCCGAATTTAATTGGAGAAAATTATTGGTCATCCAATCTTTTATATTTTTAACACACTCTGTTAGCTTAGATAATTTAGAGGTTTCATCTGGTCTAGTTGAGATATATAGCGGAGTATCATCAGCATAACAGTGGAAGCTAATTCCGTATTTTCTAATAATATTACCAAGGGGCAACATGTATATTGAAAATAGAAGGGGACCTAGAACGGATCCTTGTGGCACTCCATATTTTACTGATGATAAATAAGATGACTCCCCATTTAAGTAAACAAAATGGTAGCGATCGGACAGGTAGGATCTAAACCATCTTAGAGCCTGCCCTTGAATACCTGTATAGTTTTGTAATCGATCTATGAGTATGTCATGATCTATGGTGTCGAACGCAGCACTGAGATCAAGTAAGACTAGAAATGAGATGCAGCCTTGATCTGATGCAAGAAGCAGGTCATTTGTAATTTTAACAAGTGCAATTTCTGTGCTATGGTGGGGCCTGAAACCTGACTGAAATTCTTCATACAGATCATTTTTGTGCAGGAAGGTGCTCAATTGAGCAGACACAACTTTTTAAAAAAATTTTAGACATAAATGGAAGATTTGAAATAGGCCTATAATTTGCCAGTTCACTAGGATCTAGTTTTGGTTTCTTAATAAGAGGCTTAATAACCACCAGCTTGAATGGTTTTGGGGCATGACTTAAAGATAATGACGAGTTAATAATATTGAGAAGCGGTTCTTCGGCTACAGGTAACAACTATTTCAGTAATTTAGTGGGTACAGGATCTAATAAACATGTTGTTGGTTTAGATACAGTGATAAGTTTATTTAGCTCTTCCTGTCCTATATTTGTAAAGCACTATAGTTTATCTTTGGGTGCCATGGATGAAACTGAAGTGTTAGATGCTGTAGAATCTACATTTGCTATTGTATTTCTAATGTTATCTATTTTATCAGTGAAGAAATTCATAAAGTCATTACTATTTAACATTGGAGGAATATTTAAATCAGGTGGCGTCTGGTAATTTGTTAATTTAGCCACTGTGCTAAATAAAAACCTTGGATTGTTTTGGTTATTTTCTATGAGTTTGTGGATATGCTCTGCCCTAGCAGTTTTTAGAGCCTGTCTATAGCTGGGCATACTGTTTTTCCATGCGATTCTAAAAACTTCCAAGTTAGTTTTTCTCCATTTGCGTTCAAGACTACGAGTTACTTTCTTGAGAGAGTGAGTATTACTGTTATACCATGGCACAGTGCGTTTTTCTCTAACCTTTTTCAATTTGATGGGGGCAACAGCTTCTAATGTATTAGAGAAAATAGTGCCCATGTTGTCAGTCATTTCGTCTAATTCATGTGTATTTTTGGATACAAATAGCAGTTGAGATAGATCAGGCAGGTTATTTGCGAATCTGTCTTTGGTGACTGGAACAATAGTTCTGCCCAGACGGTAACGCTGAGACATATAGTTAATATCAGTGATATGCAGCATGCACGATACAAGAAAACTTCTGTAGCATCATCACTTTGAGGTACGATATATATAGCAGTAAGATCGATTCCATGCGATATAATTAAATCTAGTGTATGATTAAAACGATGACTGGGCCTGGTGACATTTTGCTTGACTCCAAAAGAGTTTATTAGGTCAGTAAGCGCAAGTACTAATGCATCATTTGTATTATCAACGTGAATATTAAAATCTCCCATGATTAGCGCCTTATCAACTGTAACCAGAAGGTCTGAGAGGAAATCTGCAAATTATTTTAGGAATTATGTATACGGCCCTGCTGGTCTATACACAGTAGCCAGAGCAAGAGATACATTAGGTTTCTTTTGCATGTCTGACAGTGTAACATTAAGCAGAAGTATTTCAAATGAGTTAAACCTGTATTCTGGGTAACATTGAGAATATCACTATATATTGTTGCAACACCTCCGCCAAGACCAGTCTGACGGGGCACGTGCTTATAACAGTAGTTTGGTGGAGTCGACTCATTTAGACCAAAATAATCATTTGGTTTTAGCAAGGTTTCAGTCAAGCAGAGTACATCAAAACTATTATCTGTGATCATTTCATTTACAATAACTGCTTTGGGTGTGAGTGATCCAATATTTATGAGCCCAAACTTTAAAGATTGATTTTGTTCATTTACTTTACATGTTTCTGGTTTAATCACGATAAGATTTTTTCTAGATCCTACATTAAATTTATATTTTGACCTCACTATTCAGGGAAAAGACACAGTCTGTCACGGTTCATGAATTCACTCTCTCTCTTTCGTCTAGAGTGCTGTTGTGTGTGTGTGTGTGTGTGTGGGCGTGGTCACTGATCAGCGATGATCAGCAGCGCCAGCTGGTTTCAATTGTTTGTTCCTATATAAGTTCAGTAACTTGTGTTTCATGTTGTCAGATCGTTGTTTCTCCCCGGTGTGCTCCCGTGCTGTTCCTGTGTCCTTAGTTCCTGCCTAGTCTTCCTGTCTTCGTCGTTCGTTCCTGGATCGTCACTCAGCACTGGATTTACAGCTTCTTCACGAGGATTACTCACTCATCGGAATTCAAGGGATCATCACTGGACCGAGCACCACCACCTGTTGTCCACCGAAGTCCCTGCATCATCTGTCCATCAGCCTTGTGTCCGCCCGCCTGTGTCTCCTGTGATCTTGCTCATTATCTGACCCTTGTGCTGTTTGTCAATAAATACGCCTTGCGTTTACATCCTGTGTCTGTCATACGTTACACAGTCTTAATAGATTGTACAGTACAAGTACTTTTATCATTTAAGCGGGTGGAACAAAAGTCATCATAATAGTTATTTGAGAATTGTCTTACTAGTCACATGGAGCGAAGTGTCCTGGAGATGTTGTCAGAGAGCAGCTCCGCTCCGCCTCTGCGGGTGCAGACCATCAGCGCGAAACAGCCTAAGACGCTCCCAGAAAAGATTCCAGTTATTAACAAATAGCAGTTTCTGATCTTTACACCATGACAAAAACCATTCATTTAAAGCAAAAAGTCTACTGAACTTTTTGTGTCCTCGTCGAAACGTGGGCAGTGGTCCTGACACGATGATCGTCGCCGCGGGCGTCGTGCTGCGAACCGTCTCGATCAGGCTGCTGAAGTCCCTCTTCAGCGTCTCCGTCTGCCGCAGCGTGGTGTCATTAACCCCGTCATGAAGCACGACCGCTCTGGGGCTCTCGTCGGCATTCAGGATCTCGGGTATCTGCGCAGAAACATCGAGAATACGAGCACCAGGGTTACAATGAGTGTGCACTTTACCTTCGACTAATGTAGCACGGACGTGTCGGACGATGGAGTCTCCAATGATCACAGCGTCGTGTCCTGTCTCGCGGAGCGGAGCGAAGCGGTTCCGTGTGGAGATCTCGAAGACAGGAGGGGGAGAAGTCGTCGCCCGGGGCCTGGTCCACGTCCTCCGCTTTGGATGCACCCAGGGTCTGTGGTGTCCCGGCGCCGAAGTGAAGGACATCTGGGAAGATCGCGTCCTGGGTGCACCGGGCCTGTGCAGAGAAACACACGGAGTAGACGTGTGGGACTGTTAACAGCACGCTGTATTCTTACCCTGGACTTGTGAGTGTCAGCCCGGGATGATTCCAGCGCGGCTCTCCGCTCTCTCAGCTGGGCCTTCCTCACCTCCAGGTCGCAAATCTGCTTCTCCACGGCCTCGAGCTCGAGCTGCACCGAATGCAGCTCGAACGTGTCCTCGCCTGCAATCAAAGGTAGACATTCATCCGCCATTAAAGCAAGTAACAGTGAGTACAGCAATGGTAATGTGTGTGAATACAGTATTAGCAATATAAGCGCAGTTAGCAGCAACCACGCCGCTGATGCTAATGGGCTATAAGCTAATAGCAGACCCAGGAGATCAAAATAAAACTAGTGATAACGAGGCGCTCTGATTGTTTTTGTTGTAGAATACAATAGAGGATATATTCACACGTTATATAAAAGGAAAGGATGGTGTATAAAATTGATTTTTAAGATAAATATAGTTGATAAAAAGAATATAGTGATGGAGCTCAAATGCAGTAAAGGCGCCAACAACAAACAGGAAGTCAATCCTCATAAGGCTGTGGTT
Source organism: Carassius carassius (assembly GCF_963082965.1). Classification (NCBI taxonomy): domain Eukaryota; kingdom Metazoa; phylum Chordata; class Actinopteri; order Cypriniformes; family Cyprinidae; genus Carassius; species Carassius carassius. Next base: position 4,344,620 of record NC_081796.1, on the reverse strand, counting down.
CTCTTGGTTGGTTGTGCATAATTTTCTTCCACACTTTTTCCTTCCACTCAACTTTCTGTTAACATGCTTGGATACAGCACTCGGTGACATCCAGCTTCTTTGGCAGTGAATGTTTGTGGCTTACCCTCCTTGTGAAAGGTGTCAATGATTGTCTTCTGGACAACTGTCAGATCAGCAGTCTACCCCATGATTGTGTAGCCTAGTGAACCAAACTGAGAGACTGTATTGAAGGCTCAGGAAACCTTTGAAGGTGTTTTGAGTTGATTAGCTGATTGGCATGTCACCATATTCTAATTTGATGAGAATGGGTTTTTGTTAAAATCATCTAAAACCAAAATCATCACAATTAAAATAACCAAAGACTTAAACTACTTCAGTCTGTGTGCATTGAATTTAATACACGAGTTACACAATTTGAATTAAATTACTGAAATAAATAAATTATATATATATATATATATATATATATATATATATATATATATATATATATATATATATATATATATAGTTTGTTTTACCTGTATTTTGAATATTGCATTGCGTTTTTTTATGGTTAACACAATTATTTGTAAAATGTATAGATAATTACCAGTACAGTTCTATTTCTCTTTATAATATAAATACATTTTTATAATAAATACTGTTGCTGTTTATTATGTTAAACAAAAACTAGACTTTTACTGTTGACTTAGTGTGTTTTTTTTTTCAATTAAACATACTGAATCTAAGTAGCAAAAATGGATGCTTGGTTGAAAGAGAGAAAAAGCCTATTTAAATCATTTCTGATCAAATCAACTGACTGCATTACTGATTATCACTAAAAAGCTAAAATATATATTTGCTCTATCACCTGTCACTTTTTATGTAATTGACATCTAATCAAATTATATTTTGTAAGTGTGATTTGTTGTAATGGACACATGTGGGCATTTATCACAAGCACACGACCAGTTAGTATGATTGAATGCAGACACTGGTGTGTCTCCAGGGACGGTGTCTGTGGGACTCATCGATTATTGTCAGTCAGTTATCAGTATTTCTCCTGGTATGTGGAGGTCTCAGCAGAGCAAGAGCCCACAGTCTCCGCGGCTCCTCAGCATTTAACCTGAGCCTCCACACTCTCGGCTCTTTCATCAAAAGCATCCTGCCTATTTTGTTTCCCAGCACCGCTGAGAGTTATTACTCATGACAACAACTGCAGTGCTCTCTTTTCTCTTTCTGCCTTTCTCTCCACTCGCCACTTGCTGGGATTGTATTACCCAGTGATATTCTAGCACTCTCTATTAAATATGCATGAACCCTAGAGATTAAATTAATTTTGGTAATGCTCACTTTTGAATGTTCAAATATGCCTTCATCTGCCTTTGTATCAAATCTTGAATGTGTAATTTCATTTAGGATAGAGGCAGAAGATTAAAGCAGCACCATTTGGCCAGTGATCAATGCAATGCTGAAAAAGAAACACAAAAAAACATATCAATATCTGGGGGTAATTTGGATGAAAACTGGGCTTCGGTTGAAAGGCCTTAAGATATTTGAATGACTGGAGTGAATTAAACTAAATGTTTACCAAAAAAAAAAAAAAAGAAAATTGTTACCATTTATTCCCCTCTCATCTCATTCCATAACTCAAATCACTGACATACTATTATAGTTGTATAATATTTATAATATATACATATATACATGACAATGTAAACTGCATGATGACATAAATTGAAAAACACTTATCAATTCAGCACCAAAATAAATTTAACTTGTAGTTATTAAAACCATACAAATAGCCTATGGCAGAAATGTTAAATGTTATGTTATCACTTAAGTATTGGGGAATATTTAACTTTTATAGAAGTTGTTTTTGAAGTTTATACATTTTTAGCTTTTGTTTTTTGTCTAGAAACCAGTCAATATCTGGTGTGACCACCATTTGCCTCACGCAGTGAAACACATCTTCTTCACATAGAGTTGATCAGGTTGTTGATTGTTGCCTGTGGGATGTTGGTCCACTCCTCTTCAATGGCTGTGTGAAGTTGCTGGATATTGGCAGGAACTGGAACACGTTGTCATATACGCCAATCCAGAGCATCCCAATATGCTCAATGGGTGATATGTCCGATGAGTATGCTGGCCATGAAAGAACTGGGATGTTTCAGCTTCCAGGAACTGTCTACAGATTATTGCAACATGGGGCCATGCATTATCATGCTGCAACATGAGGTGATGGTCATGGATGAATGGCAAAACAATGGGCCTCAGGATCTCATCCCCGTATCTCTGTGCATTCAAAATGCCATCAATAAAATGCACCTGTGTTCGTTGTCCATAACATACCACAACGGTGACATCAGCAAACCGCTCACCCGCTGTCTGTCATCAGCCCTGTACAGTGAAAACCGGGAATCATCTGTAAAGAGAACACCTGTCCAAAGTGCCAGACACCATCGAATATGATCATTTGCCCACTCAAGTTGGTTACGGTGACAAACTGTCAGCTCCAGACCCTGATGAGGACGACGAGCATGCAGATGAGCTTCTCTGAGACAGTTTGTGCAGAAACTCTTTGGTTATGTAAACCGATTGTTGCAGCAGCTGTCCGGGTGGCTTGTCTCAGACGATCTTGGAGGTGAAGATGCTGGATGTGGAGGTCCTGGGCTGATGTGGTTACACGTGGTCTGCGATTGTGAGGCCGGTTGGATGTACTGCCAAATTCTCTGAACCGCCTTTGGAGATGGCTTATATTAGAGAAATGAACATTAAATTCAGGGGAAACAGCTCTTGTGGACATTCCTGCAGCCAGCATGCCAATTGCATGCTCCCTTAAAACATGCAACATATGTAGCATTGTGCTGTGATAAAACTGCACAATTTTGAATGGCCTTTTATTGTGGCCAGCCTAAGGCACACCTCTGCAATAATCATGCTGTCTAATCAGCATCTTGATATGTCTCACTTGTGAGGTGGATGGATTGGTTTGGCAAAGGAGAAGTACTCACTAACACATATTTCGACAGATCTGTGAATAACATTTGAGAGAAATAGGCCTTTTGTGTACATAGAAAAAGTCTTAGATCTTTGAGTTCACCTCATGAAAAATGGAGGCAAAAACAAAAGTGTTGCATTTATAATTTTGTTCAGTGTAGTTACTTAAACTTTGGATTCTATGCAAGAACTATAGTAAATTTCATTTGGGCAAAAGATAACTTAACAGAATAGCTTTAATCATATTTTTTCTTTAAATGTTTAGTTCTAATTAATATTAACTGAAGTAAAATGATAATTCAGTAAGACCCTTATTAAAGATAAATATCAGTATATTATATAAATTAGGTGTTAACTATTTACAAATGTTAAAGTTCTTAAAGTGTAAGGGCATCAGGCTGCACGGTTCGACACACGTGATTCATGGATTAAATGTTACGTTTAACCATCATAGAGTTAAAGTTTATTATTTGCACGTTAACTTGATTTGATTTCAAGTAAATGTTTCTATTGGTTTCGGTTTTAGTTAACTATAATAACCCTGTGGCTGTCATAAATCCTAGACTAAAACTATTGCAAATTTCTTTCAATAATCAAAATAAAGCTGAAATTAAACATATAAACATCAGATGAAAAATTTTAAGGAAATTTAGAAATGTTGCCTTGGCAACTAACTGAAATAAATAAGTACTACAATTACTAAAATAAAAATAAAATAAGCCAAATAGACATATATAAAATAATAAATCAGACAATAGTGCATTCAAAAATACAAAAATATTAATATGTTATACTTAAATTTTAATGTACTGAAATAATACTATAATGATATGTAGATAATACTAAAACAAACACTGCCATATTTGAAATAATTTAAATTAAAATGTCCTTCTTTTCCTCACACAAAGCAATCTTATGGCTTCAGAAGGCAAGTCTTGTCAACAGTACTTTTTTGTCATTTTTAGGGCTTGTCCACATTCTTGGCTATTCACTTCCACTTCATGAAAAGAGCTGTTTGAACATTTGTAAGAATATCTATTTTGTTATTACACTGAGAAAACAAAGTCATACGGGCTTGGGAAAACATAAGGGTGAGTAAATGATGACGGAAATTGCATTTCTGGGCAAACCAACCCTTAGATCATCCTCACATTCGGTCACAGTGCTGTTTTTGTTGTTGTCTGCTCCAGCTGTGAAGCTTCCCGTAAGTCCCACACTCACAAGAGTTGAGCAGAGTTGAGTTTATAGCATAAAAGCAAAGTGTGCGATTGGTTCCACACAAACATTCCCTCTAACTACATCTGCATAATTACATTCTGCAGCAGGGACGTTTCTCTGGAGGCATATTGTTTGGAGACCAGACAAATCCCCTCTCAGGCAGATAACCCAAAGGCTAACCACAGCTGATTCCACAAGGCATTTCTTTAGCCTTTTCCCCTCAGAGATATAATTGGAAATCCAGTTTACCATCTTTTTATCGATGGTGAAACTATGAGCCAAACTGCTACCTTGATTGGGGTGGGTCAATAACAGTTCGGGTTGGATGTGTCGGGTCACTTTTAGGCGACCCCTCGGTTCTTATCAAGTAAAGTGTTTTTTGATTAGTGTTAATGGCGATTGGTAATGGTCTTTGGCTGTTACATGGATGGTCATGCTTCAAGTTAGGGTGCACAGTGGTAGTTGTTTTTTGTTGCGAATGCACATGCATAATTGCTTTTCTCAAGGGCACATAAGCCACGCGTCGCTCTCCTATATTGTTTGTGCGCTGAGAAAGTCATAAATCTATGTGCAGTGTTTTGCAGCCAAGTTATCTGGCTAATGCTTTAATGTTTTGCATTCACGTGCACCTGGGAGGTACAAAAAAAAGCAGGTAAAACTGCATGCGCTTTCATTTCACCCGCCACATTGATGCAAATAGAGCTTCACCCTTGCATGCTAATGCATGCTTAATATTATTCTTACGAACTGCCAGTGACTTCATATGTTAGCCAGCACTCTGTCAAATAAATGTCAATTCCATTAATGCCGCTGTCCATTTTCTAGCTCTCTCCCGTTCGCCGCTCAGAGTTTCTCTCCCCAGTGCGGTCGCAGTGGGCCGCCTTCGTCGCTCTGCAAAGATGAAAGACAGAGAGAAGAGAATAAACGTCTGGGGTAATTTATCAAGAACGGGACCCAAAAGTGCTGATGAAAATCTGTCCTGAGAAATGTCACTGAGATATTAAGTTTAATATATATGAAATCATGATTCTTCCCAACAGTGCTGAGCCAACAGCAGTTCAGTGCTTCATGCTGCGCATAAACACCACGGCTCGCCATCATCTTCATCATCTACAGAAAACGGTCAGCGTGCGAGAGACTCGGAAGCAACAAAGTGTCACGAAATGTGTCCTCATTGATGTCTGGTTTTGAAAGTAAAATTTGAGAATCTAAGCAAACTGTCAGTTGTTGCACTATCTGCCACATGAGATACAAGCCCTTTTTTAGCACTGCGTCTCTGTAGTCGTGATGTTTTGTTTTAGAAAGCAACGTGGTGAACAGCAGCTGTGATTGTTAAGAAGACAATGCTAGCTTTGATGAATGCCGCTCACCTGCACTTTACACAACCTCACAGTTCTTGCTGAATTTGAAATCTAAATCAACAAGGTATGAGAGAGTTAAGACTGGAATAGACTACATAAATTCTTTCTCTCATATTTTTGCATGGATTTTACATTCTGGAGAAGCTGACGCTAGTTCCCCAAGGTCAGAGCCAGTCTGCAGATCTGAGTTGACATTTCATAGAAAATTGCATAGTGGATGATAGTCACAGACTCCTGATTTTTTTTTTAGCTTCAGACTTTGAATCAATCCAGTTGGAGGGTCTCAAACATTGATATTTTGAGCCATTTTTACAACACATTATTTTTCACACGCCTAAACAAGGTGCATGTTTCTGTGCAAGTTTGTTGTTAGTAAGGACCTGAAAGTCTGGTAATGTGTGATCCAGTATGATGCCCAGTTTTTCCTCTGTAACTATTTACAAATTTGTCAAATCTATGATTTCTATTTATATATATATATATATATGTTCAGATTTAGTAAATCATGTAGTGAGTTCCTTTAGTCGCCACTTACCAAATCACACCCAATGGATCAAACTTTGGCTGGTTAGCATGCTCTAGTTAGTCCTTGTTACTAGATGCCATAACTGCTAGATGGCATGTACATTTACATTTTGAGTTTTGCATCAAAAATAGCCAAATGTTACAGAATGCACTCTCTGAAAAAAAAAAAAACATCCACCTGATGCCTGTCTAAAATAGACCAATAATTACATCTTTTTACACCTTCTACACCTCTAAATTATTCATTGCATTTTTTTTTTGTGTGGAAATTACAACCCGAATTCCGGAAAAGTTGGGACGTTTTTTAAATGTTAATACAATGAAAACTAAAAGACTTTCAAATCACATGAGCCAATATTTTATTCACAATAGAACATAGATAACATAGCGAATGTTTAAACTGAGAAAGTTTACAATTTTATGCACAAAATGAGCTCATTTCAATTTTGATTTCTGCTACAGGTCTCAAAATAGTTGGGACGGGGCATGTTTACCATGGTGTAGCATCTCCTTTTCTTTTCAAAACAGTTGGAAGACGTCTGGGCATTGAGGCTATGAGTTGCTGGAGTTTTGCTGTTGGAATTTGGTCCCATTCTTGCCTTATATAGATTTCCAGCTGCTGAAGAGTTCCTGGTCGTCTTTGACATATTTTTCGTTTAATGATGCGCCAAATGTTCTCTATAGGTGAAAGATCTGGACTGCAGGCAGGCCAGGTTAGCACCCGGACTCTTCTACGACGAAGCCATGCTGTTGTTATAGCTGCAGTATGTGGTTTTGCATTGTCCTGCTGAAATAAACAAGGCCTTCCCTGAAATAGACGTTGTTTGGAGGGAAGCATATGTTGCTCTAAAACCTTTATATACCTTTCAGCATTCACAGAGCCTTCCAAAACATGCAAGCTGCCCATACCGTATGCACTTATGCACCCCCATACCATCAGAGATGCTGGCTTTTGAACTGAACGCTGATAACATGCTGGAAGGTCTCCCTCTTCTTTAGCCCGGAGGACACGGCGTCCGTGATTTCCAACAAGAATGTCAAATTTGGACTCGTCTGACCATAAAACACTATTCCACTTTGAAATAGTCCATTTTAAATGAGCCTTGGCCCACAGGACACGACGGCGCTTCTGGACCATGTTCACATATGGCTTCCTTTTTGCATGATAGAGCTTTAGTTGGCATCTGCTGATGGCACGGCGGATTGTGTTTACCGATAGTGGTTTCTGAAAGTATTCCTGGGCCCATTTAGTAATGTCATTGACACAATCATGCCGATGAGTGATGCAGTGTCGTCTGAGAGCCCGAAGACCATGGGCATCCAATAAAGGTCTCCGGCCTTGTCCCTTACGCACAGAGATTTCTCCAGTTTCTCTGAATCTTTTGATGATGTTATGCACTGTAGATGATGAGATTTGCAAAGCCTTTGCAATTTGACGTTGAGGAACATTGTTTTTAAAGTTTTCCACAATTTTTTTACGCAGTCTTTCACAGATTGGAGAGCCTCTGCCCATCTTTACTTCTGAGAGACTCTGCTTCTCTAAGACAAAGCTTTTATAGCTAATCATGTTACAGACCTGATATCAATTAACTTAATTAATCACTAGATGTTCTCCCAGCTGAATCTTTTCAAAACTGCTTGCTTTTTTATCCATTTGTTGCCCCCGTGCCAACTTTTTTGAAACCTGTAGCAGGCATTACATTTTAAATGAGCTAATTAAGTGGATAAAAGTGTAAAATTTCTCAGTTTAAACATTTGCTACGTTATCTATGTTCTATTGTGAATAAAATATTGGCTCATGTGATTTGAAATTCCTTTAGTTTTCATTTTATTAAAATTTAAAAAACGTCCCAACTTTTCCGGAATTCGGGTTGTATGCCATTGAGGTAAATCTAAAGACTGTGTACAGATTTACATACATTTATGTAATGCTTGTGATTTTCTGCTTTTTATAAGTCACTTTGGATGAAAGCATGTGCTGAATGAATACGTATAATAATTTTCCAACATACTCTCACCGTAATTCATTTGAATGAATGGCACTCATAAGTTTTTGAAGGATCTGCATACTCACCACAGATGGTTAAGGTTAGGGTTGGAATTAGAGGATGACTTTCTTTATTTTATTTATCTTTACTTTATTTATATTTGCTATAAAATTACCTTTTATAGAAATATTGCTACTACCTTTGTCTTGCTACCTAATCTTGTTCAGAACAATAGTAAAATATTTCATTTTGACCAGTCAAAGCTGAGCCTAGTTGAAGAATATAAAAAGCATTGTTCTTTTTCTTCTCTGTTTAAGCAAGTGCTGGAGAGACGCAGATCAGTAATAAGGCTCTTGATACCATCTCCAATAACAGACGAGAAAGCAGTGAAGCATACGGCCCTTAATCAATGAAACATCCAACGTCAGATACTGTACAGTACAGTAGAGATGTGTTCAATCTGCCTGCGAGAAAGCTTCAGAAAGTCCCACATTCATCATTCACATTTTATCGAGCTGCAGAGGCTGGAACATTACGCCAGTTTTCTTCTTCATGGATTTATTCATTCATAAATATTCATCCTCCACATATGTCACGCACACACACACACGATTTATTTGAAAGAAAAATATTGCTTTTCTAATATCACACACTGAGATTTATTGTCTCTCATTACCATTGTTATCGCAGTAGCTTTAAAGTAATCTATTTTTACCACTATGGGCGTTCACTATTTACTGCACAGGAATATCATTCGGGATCATACGTCTTTCTACAGAAATCCATATAAGCGTGGAATCAAAGGCAGAAATCTGCAGCACAAAGCATTCTGGGACCCCACGGTGCCTGAATTAAGTGTCTCTTTAATGGAAATGGTCAATTTTCCAGGGCATTAGAATGATCCAGGCTTGGAGTTTAATTGGAGGGCTGTGTTTCAGAGGAGTGATGTATGAAATTAAGTTCAAATCTACACATCTGGGCTTGATATGGAGCATCAAACGAGCCGTCCATCCGGGTCTCAATCAGTCTGATGAGATCAGATTCTGATTTAAGACGGAAGGAAATAACAAGGGAGAAATGAAATGGTAATTACTATTGATTACCTATGTGCATATGACCCCACAGGCCACACTTTGCATACTTAAATCAACTTAAATAATTGGATTTGCTAATTTTTATATGTGTAAGCCAGATTGTGTGTGGCTAGGACTATGAAATACATTCAAGTATAAAAACGTGACTGACAAATGATGCAACCTGGTTCTTGTGATGCATTAGTTTGTGTTTTTTTAAATGTGAACTGGTTTCATTTGTGAAGTTTGGGGCATTGGTGATTGCTGTGCACTTGATTTAGCTTTAGCAAACAGGAGGTTAGGATTCTAAATTGTCTGGGGAATCATTTATTATGTGGTACTTATTTACAAACACTACTGCATATATGTATGCTGTGAGTACACAGGTGGTATAATAAAAATAACAGGCAAAAAGCAGTTGTGGTGTGTGTGAGTGTGTGTGTGTGTGTGAAGGAAGTATGGCTGACCATGCTGCAGAACACGTGCTCACAGCTCTGTATTTCGATGATGCACTGCTGCCCCCTACAGGATCAAAGGTCAATCACATCACTATGGCTCATGCTACTACAATCAAGTACTGATTATCATACAGACGTTATAACACCTTTTGCAAAAACGTAATTATATATATATATGTGACATGAATGCATTACTTTATTGCATAAATAGAAGTATAAGATTGTTTTAAAGATAAATATTGAATATAGAAAAAAACAATAAAAAACATAATAATTCATGAAACAAGCAAGTGACTATGTATCTGAAATCACGTACTTCCCTGATCAACAGTAAAAAACAACAACAACAACAAAAGCCAATGGTTTTGGTCATTATACCATACTTAAAAAGATAGTTCACCCAACGATGAAAATCACCTTATAATATATTCACCCTCAAGCTCTCCTACGATGTATATGACTTTCTTCTTTAAGACACATACAGTTGGGCTTATATTAAAAATAAATACATAAATAAAAGTATATATATATATATATATATATATATATATATATATATATATATCTAGATGATAAAGTTTTAAATGTAGTAACTAAAGTAAAGTACCTAGGCCACATCATTAAAGATGATCTAAACGATGATGATGATGTGCAGCGCCAGTGCTGTAAATTGTATGGGCAAGCCAATATGCTGGCTCGTAAGTTTTCTATGTGTTCAGACGATGTGAAAATAACTCTATTCAGAGCATACTGTACTTCTTTCTATACAGCCCGCCTGTGGTGTAAATATTCTAAAGCAAAGATGAGAAAGTTACAGGTAGCATATAATGATGCTCTTAGAATTTTACTTAAGGTCCCAAGGTGGTCAAGTGCAAGTCAAATGTTTGTGGCTAATAATATACCCATGTTGAATGCTGTCTTAAGGAAGTATATGTACAGTTTCATTTGTCGGATGAATGTTTCAAAAAATAGTATCATAAGAGACTTAAATAATATTGTGTTGAGTGAAACAAGGTATTTTTCCTGTTTCTGGAAGCATTGGAGAAAAAGCTTGTATGTTTTTTAAATTATGTATGTTGTTTTTGTCTTTGGATGTTGTAAGTTATTTATATGGACCCATGGGTCTGAAATAAAGAAAAAAAAAAAGTAAAATAAAAAAAAAAAAATATATATAAACTTAAATTACACTTTCAGTTTTGATCGTACAGATAAGAGCAATACATCAATCGAAAGGCCTCCTAAACGAATCACCCCGGAGGATAAACACATTCAAGGGATTAGGACATACGTAGGTACATCTCAGTTAATTAGAATGTCATGGAAAAGTTCTTTTTTTTTAAGTAATTCAACTCAAATTGTGAAGCTTGTGTATTAAATAAATTCGGTGCACACAGACTGAAGTGGTCTAAGTATTTGATTCTTTTAATTGTGATGAGTTTGGCTCACATTTAACAAAAACCCACCAATTCACTATTTTAATTTGAGTGAACTTCACAAGGAATGGACTGAGGCTGGAGTCAAGGCATCATGAGCCACCACACACAGACGTGTCAAGGAATTAGCTGAACCACAGACAACGTCAGAGGCATTTTACCTGGGCTAAGGAGAAAAAGAACTGGACTGTTGCCCAGTGGTCCAAAGTCCTCTTTTCAGATGAGAGCAAGTTTTGTATTTCATTTGGAAACCAAGGTCCTAGAGTCTGGAGGAAGGGTGGAGTAGCTCATAGCCCAAGTTGCTTGAAGTCCAGTGTTAAGTTTCCACAGTCTATGATGATTTGGGGTTCAGTGTCATCTGCTGGTGTTGGTCCATTGTGTTTTTTGACCAGCTTTTTGCAGATGCTGATTTCATTTTCCAGCATTTGACCAGCTTTTTGAATATGCTGATTTCATTTTGAAGATGCTGATTTCATTTTCCAGCAGGATTTGGCATCTACCTACACTGCCAAAAACACCAAAAGTTGGTTAAATGACAATGGTATTGGTTTGCTTGACTGGCCAGCAAACTCCCCAGGCCTTAACCCCAAAAATGCAGATGAGCTGAAGGCCACTGTCAAAGAAACCTGGGCTTCCATACCACCTCAGCAGTGGCTCAAACTGATCACCTTATGAAGTATTCTAATTTGTTGAGATAGTGAATTGGTGGGGTTTTGTTAAATGTGAGCCAAAATCATCACAATAAAAAGAAACAAAGGCTTAAACTACTTCAGTCTGTGTGCATTGAATTTATTTAATACACAACTTTCACAATTTAAGTTGAATTACTGAAATAAATTAACTTTTCCATGACATTCTAATTTATTGAGATGCACCTGTATGAGCCGTTCCTAATGAAACACAAGGTACTGTAATACAGACCCACTCCTCTCCCTATGCTTACACTATGCCTACATCATTTGCATTTGCATTTATTCATTTAGCTGACGCTTTAAGCGACTTACAATTGCTATTTATGTCAGAGGTCGCACGCCTCTGGATGATTTTAATATCCATGTTGATAATGAAAAAGATGCATTGGGATCAGCATATAGACATTCTGAACTATATTGGGGTTAGAAAACACGTCTCAGGACCTACTCATTGTTGAAATCATACTCTAAATTAAATACTGTCACATGGAATTGATGTTGATGGTGTTGAAATTATTCAGCCAAGCGATAATATCTCTATATTATTTATTTTTTTGCAAACTTCACATAGCTAAAACTGTAAATTCTACTTCTTGTTACAAGCGTGGTAGAACCATCACTTCTACCACAAAAGACTGCTTTGTAAGTAATCTTCCTGATGTATTTCAATTCCTTAGCATATCCAAAAACTCAGAACAACTTGATGGTATATCAGAAACTATGGACTCTCTCTTTTCTAGCATTTTAAATACAGTTGCTCCTTTATGCTTAAGGAACATTAAGGAAAACAGTCTGGCACCGTGGTATAATGAGCAGACTCGCACTCTAAAGAGAGCAGCCCAAAAAATGGAGCACAGCTGCAGGAAAACAAAACTAGAGGTATTTCGAATTGCTTGGCGGGAAAGTAACCTATCCTAAAGAAAAGCATTAAAAACTGCTATGTCTGATTACTTTTCTTCTCTTTTAGAAGAAAACAAATATAACCTGAGGTAATTATTCAATACATTGGCTAAATTATTGAAAAATAAAGCATTAACAAGTGTTGACATGTTGCAATCTTTCCATAGAAAGCCACGTTTCTAGCATTTGTAAAACAGCCAATTTTACCATCTCAAAAAATATATCTACATTACGACGATTGTAATGCTTTATTTGGTGATTGTTCTGCATGCTAAATAAACAAACTCCAGCTAGTCCAAAATGCAGCAGCTAGAGTTATTACTAGAACCAGGAAGTATGAACATCTTAGCCCGGTTCTGTCAACACTGCACTGGCTCCCTATAAAACATGGTATAGATTTCAAAATCTTACTTATTACTTATAAAGCCCTGAATGGTTTAGCACCTCAGTATTTGAACGAGCGCTTGTTACATTATAGTCCTCCATGTCCGCTGCGTTCTCAAAACTCTGGCAATTTGACAGTACCTAGAATATCAACTGCGGGTGGCAGATCATTTTCCTATTTAGCGCCTAAATTCTGGAATAACCTACCTAACATTGTTCGCTGTCATCTCTGGATTGCTTAGTTGGGGATACTTCATTTACAGCAATATCGTTGACTTGATTGCAAATGATTGCATAGATACTATTTAAACTGAACTGAGCTGGATGATGACATTTCTGAATTCAGTGATGAACTGCCTTTAACTGTCATTTTGCATTATTGACACACTGTTTTCCTAATATATGTTGTTCAGTTGCTTTGACACAATCTGTTTTGTATAAAGCACTATATAAATAAAGGTGACTTGACTTGACTTTACTACAGTCAAGTAACCCGAGACATTCCCTTATCAATAGCTACCCTCGATGCTGCGCTCAATAGTGATATTGGGAATGAGAATACCAATGCCACCGCAGTGGAAGTGTCTGGACCCCCATGGTTGTTTACTGTGTGCGCACAAACATCCAAGAGGTCTCAGACATGCCTAAGGGATCTTGACTCAAGTGCATGCAAGCCTGGAGTAGCATGGACATTCAAACTATAGAATCTGACAAATGTTTGCGGAGAGGACCAACCTGCTGCATCACACACTTGCTGCAAGGGCCATTGAAGCCATTGAAGATGACAACCCCCCTGGTTGAATGGGCCTAACTCCTAGAGGCAAAGTTTGACCACTTGCCTCATAGGCTAGGGCAATAGCATCCCTCACCCAATGTGAAATTGTTTGCCTAGTGGCAGCTGCCCCCCGGGTTGTGGCCCCCATGGCATATAAAAAGATGCTCCGACTTATGTCACTGGCTAGTGCAGTGGACGTAAATATGAAGAGCATGTACTGGACACAGTAAGTGAAGTCTTTCCTGCTCTGGTGTTGTGAATGGCGGAAGACAGAAGGCTTCGAGATCAACCCGAAGTATGGTCGAAAAAGGAACTTTCGGAAAATAATTAGGGTGAGGATGCAAAATAACATTGACTCTCCCAGGGGCAAAATCTAAACAGGATGGCAGGACTGACAGAGCCTGTAAAACCCAATCCTCTTTAGAGAGGTAATGGCCATAAGAAAGAAACATCTTTAGAGTCAGAATCCTGGAAGGCGCTGATTCTAATAGTTTCGAAAGGGGTGCAAGCCAGCCCTTCGAGCACTATGGCTAAATCCCATGAAGGGACCATAGCTCTAGTGGGTGGCCTCAACCGCTTAGCCCCACGAATGTAGCAGGCGACTGGAGGGTGCTTTCCCACAGAAACCCCATCAATCAAAATATGGCAAGAAATATGGGCCAGATGTGAAGGTTCCATAGCTCGGGCCGAGGATGAAATATTATATCCTGTGCCTGAGATAGGAGATCTCTCCTGACTGGAATCGCCCATGGCAAGCCATCGAGGAGGGATATTAGATCTGAGAACCATACTCTGGTCGGCCACAGTGCTATCGGTAAGAGGTGAGACCTCTGTCGACAGACCTTGGCCAGGACTCCCAGGAGCAGAGCAATCAGATGAAAGGTGTAAAGACGCAGTCTGGGCTATGCATAGGCCATTGCATCCAAACCCAGGGGAGCTGGATGAGTCAGAGAGAAGTACGTAGAGGGGACATTGTGCTGTCTCCTGTGAAGCAAAGAAGTCCACCTCTGCTTCGCAAAGTCTTTCCCAGATTTGACTGACTACTTCGGGGTGGAGTTTCCATTCCCCGTGTGTCACCACTTGTCTGGACAGCAAGTCTGCTCCCACATTCACATGCCTAGGAATGTAAATCACCCTGAGGGACAGAAACTTGTCCTGTGCCCAAAGCAGAAACTGCTGCACTAACTCACTCAAGCGGCATGACCACAGTCCGCCCTGGCGTTTGTAAGAGACTAACAATGTAGTTCAAAATGCCCTGAAGTCATAGAGGAGCCAGAGCTGCATTCATGCATTTTGTGTATGTGTGGAGTGACAAGGCTAGGCCGAATGGAAGAACCCATACTAGTAAGCTTTGGCCCCAAAAGCGAACCTCAGGAACTTCCTGTTTTGTGGCAAGATCTCAATGTGAAGATAAGCGTCCTTGAGATCGATAGTAACGAACCAATCACCTGACTGGTTCTGAGAAACAATCATCTTGATTGTCAGCATCTTGAACTTCTGAGGTAGCTGTTCAACCCACGAAGATCTAAAATCGGACGCAACCCCCCACCTTTCTTGGGAACGAGAAAATACAGGCTGAAATAGCCTGACTGTCTGTCTGGCACACCCCTGCATGCCAAGACTTCTTCTTTTTGATGGAGATGATGCTCCGCAGGTCCGGTCACCTAGAAGCGGGCTGAGAAAAGCGGCGAGCCACTCCCCATTCTCTTTGAGTAAGTAAGTACATTTTATTTATATAGCACATTAAATATAGTAAAGCTATCCAAAGTGCTGAACAATGTAAAATAAAATTAAAAGTGAGAAGGAAACACAGAAAAGAAGCAAACAAGACATATAATACAATAAAACCACAATGAAGTGAAATTAAAATGCTAAGGAGAAAAGATACGTTTTCAACCTCTATTTAAAAATGGTAATGGATGGTGCATGGTGGCAGTCTAGAGGCAATTGGTTCCACAGACGGGGGGCTGTGACTGAACAGGAACGAGGGACAGATAAAAGAGCACTGTCAGCGGATCTTAAAAGTCTGGTAGATGGCAAAGGGATGATAAGATCTTTAAGATAAGATGGAGCTTGATTGTTAAGAGCTTTAAAAATAAACAACATAATCTTAAACTGAACTCTAAAATGGATCAGAAGCCAGTGAAGAGAAGCTAGTTTGGAGATGACCCGTAATTGGTAAAAACTTTTCCTCACGATAGAATACATTTGTTTAGACAAACATAATTCTGAGTCTATGATAATGCCCAGGTTTCTAACCTGTGAGCAAATGGAAGGGAAGTGATTGCCCAGCTCCTTAATAATATCCTTATTTTTGGGGGACCAAAAACAATCATTTCTATTTTATTCTCATTGAGTTGGAGAAAGGTATGTGATAACCATTTTTTAAAATCTGAGATACATTCCAGCAGTGGTTAAATGGAATCACCAGCTTTTAGCGGGAGGTACAACTGTGTATCATCAGCATATAAATGAAAAGTAACATTGTGCTTCCTTATAATATGCCCCAAAGGGCGCATATATAGCTTAAAATGAAGTGCTCCCAGAATAGAGCCCTGAGGTACTCCACTAATAATTGGGGCAGATGATGAGGAAAACTTGCCTAGCTATACAGGAAAATACCTATCATTGAGATATGAGCTGAACCATCATAAGGCTGTGCCCCTCATACCGATCAGATGTTCTAAATGGCAAATAAGAACATTATGATCCACGGTATCAAAGGCAGCTGTAAGATTCAGTAGAATCAATACTGCATTTTTACCAGTATCAACTGCAACCAAAATACCATTGAACACTTAAAGTAAAGCAGACTCCATACTGTGATAAGTAGTGAAACCAGATTGAAAAGGTTCTAATAAATTAGCTGTATTTAAGAATGTGATCAGCTGTAACTGCACAACTTTTTCCAAAAGCTTTGACAAAAATGATAACTTTAAGACAACTTTCATCCAAACCTTGTTTCTTAAGCAAAGGCTGTCGCATGCTTAAAGCAGTTTGGAACCACACCAGTGTCCAAAGACGAGTTAATCAACACTTAGACACTGGGGCCAATTACTGGAAAAACAGTTTTTATGATCACGGAAGGAACAACATCCAGTGAGGAATTAGTAGACTTCATTTTGTTAACGAGATCGGAAAGTTCTATAAAAGAGACATGTTGAAAATGGCTAAATAAAAATGGACTACCAGGCGAGTTCAAAGACAGGTCTGAGAGCTGTGAAAGATAAGTAAAAGATAAGCGAATGGCACTCACTTTGTCAACAAAAAATGCCAGAAATTTCTCACAGAGCCCTGCTGATGGCTCCCTAGAGACCTGGGATTTTGGATTAATAACTGAATTTATTGTGGAGAATAAAACCCCTAGGTCTATGCCAGTGTGCAGTAATCAACTCTGAAAAATATTTTGATCATGCTGACTTAGCAGCGCTCTGAAACTTAACCAGACAATCTTTAAAATTCTCAAGAGACACAGTAAGATGATCATGCTTCCATCTCCTCTCTGCTTTATGGCACGCCTGTCTAAGAGAGCGAGTGTAGTCGTCCAACCAATAATAAGATTTTATCTTAGGTTGTTTCATTATAAAACAGAGAAATCAAATCATCAGGACCATAGGATGCCTTTGCAGCATGTTAGATAGATTTTCAACAGCATTAGCTAGATAGTCCTCATTGAACTGAGAAACAGTCAGTGAGTTTATAACACAAGAATAAAAACCAGCAGGCTTTTTCACAGTAGCAGAGGTTACAGCAGGAACCTTAAAAAGAATGGGTTTGTGATCAGAGAAGGAAGTATCTGTGGTGAGTGGGGTGGGGCCGAGAGCCTTGGGAATGGAGCGAGGCCGGTGGAGTGATTGGAAATGAGCGACACCTGCTCGACCCACCGGTCTGGAGTCCCACAGAGGAGATGGAAGGATATAAAACAGGAGCGATGACAGTGAAGGACGAGAGAGGACCAGGTCTGGATTTATTTTGTGTTTTGATTTTGTTTGTGAGTGGCAGTTGCCCGTGAGGGGCTGCCGCACTGTTTTGTTTTTATTTTGATAATTAAAGTCATTTTGATTGTCTGCTGGTTCCCGCCTCCTTCTTCCCGATGATTATGAAGTTTGTACTGCATTACAGTATCATCAATGACAACATCAACTACAGAAGAACCGTATGACATAATAAGGTCAAGTATGTGACCAAGAACATGAGTTGCTTGATTTATATGTTGAGAAAAACCGAACGAGTCAAAGATATTACAAAACTCAGCAATCAAAGGGGGGCGCACGACTTGCCACACTCTCCTTCTGGGCTTCTCGTCTCAAAAATGGACGTGAGGGCTTCGTGATCTGGCAAAAGTGCGAGAGAAAGGGGCAGAGTTGTCCCACGCACATCGGCCAGATCGACTCGCGACCCCCAGGACCTTAATGAAGGAGAGGCGGCTCGTATTTTTTATTTTATTTAATTTTTTTAAAGCAAGCCGCACGTGAAGCACTTTTATGGATAATAAATCACAATGCTCACATTCTCCCTCGAGCATGAGCTCAGCGTGCTCTTCCCCCAAACACTCAAAGCAGAATCTATGAGGATCATCCTCCGAGATGAGCCTCTGACAAGGAGGCACGCATCTCTTATGTGATTCTGCCATTTTATTTTTCTTTATAATATTCTACTGCAATGCAGGGTGTTTTTAATTTTTTAATTTATTTGTTTCTTCTCACACACACACACTCAATGTGGTCCTTATAGACAAAGAAACCTGAGGATGTTTCTGCGTCATGTCTATTTATAACCTCTGTTACATCACCTACCGATATTTAAGCCAATTCTTGGCATGTTTGACACATGTGCTTCACAACCGGTCAAACAAAGAATGTTCCCAATAGCGCTATTGAGCGCAGCATCAAGAGTAGCTTTTGATAAGGGAACATGTAGGGCGAGGGGAGATTTAACACTAGTTAACGGATGGTTTCATTATTTTAGGCGGATAAAAAATCTACGAGGATAAAAAAAATTTAAGCAAGAAATGTTTCTCCATAAATACCTGGGCGACCTGCCCAAGTAAAGTCTATGTGTGGGAAGCACTGTGTCAGGGTTCTGCCCTGGCAGCTGTGTCTATTTTGTCTTTGTTTTGTGTTTCTCTGTTTTCCCTGTGTATGACCACATGGCTTTGTCTCTGTTCATGTTGGCCATGTGCTCCTTTCGTCCTGCCACCTTGTTTCCCATTAACACGCCCCCTTGTTTAGTCCTTGTTTGGTGCTCATTAATTGATTGTTCTCACCTTGTGTTCGTGTGCTTTCCTTCCTATTTATTGTGATCATTTCCCTCATGTGGTTGCTGGTTCGTTTTGTACGTGAGTTAATGTTTGCTTAGCTTGCTAGCTGATCTATACTATAGAGTTTTTCCTTGTCTGTTAAAGTCTGGTATTTATTAGTTTAAGTTTATCTTGTCATTGTTTATTCTAGTCTAGTTTAAGTGTTTCTTTTTGTTTGGATCTCATTTTTATTTTCTCGTGAGTTTGACTTGTTTAAAGTATTTATTTTCCCCTTTGACTTATTTTCTTGGTTAGTTTTTCCAGTTATTTCTAGAACTTTATTTGGTATTTGTTTCTTTACCTTTTTAGTTTACTTTAGTTAGTTAGCTTTGGTTATTTCTCTAGTTCCCCTTTTATCTTGTTTCTAGGTCATAGCATTCTTGTCTGACTTTTTGCCCTTGTTTATTATTATTATTATTATTATTATTATTATTATTATTATTGTTGTCTTAAGTCTTGTCTAGTGTTTTGTGAGTTCTGTCTTGCCTGCTGCTTTCTCCCTGGCCACTGGGTCTCCCCGCCTGGAGGTCTGACGTGTGTGGCTTCACCTCCATAGCCAAGTGCCCTTGGTTCCTGGTGCTGTGGTCTGGTCCCTTGCACAGCCTCCTCTACAGTCCTGCACTCGGTTGTCTCCCAGGGCCCCCCTCAGCGGTCATCCCCCCCCCCCCCCCCCCCCCATCTGCCTGCTCCATTGTTGTATGCCCCATCCCATTTTCTGGACTGTTCAAACCACTCCCCCCATCTTGCTTTGTCTAAATTGTCAATAAAACGTCCCTTGTTCATTCTGCATCTGGGTCCTCTCCCTCAGTAACCTTGACACACTGCAGTATTTTTTCTTACAAAAGCACATCATTTCACTTCAGGAGGGCACTTTTTATGATAGATGGATGCATGCACTTTATTGGACTTCATTATATCCAATAGTCGTGGCCTAACCGCACTCTTTTCCTCCTCCAATACCATGACTGAGGTGCCCTCGAGCAAGACACCAAACCCTCAACTGCTCCCCGGGTGCCGAAACATAAATGGCTGCCCACTGTTCTGGGTTTGTGTTCACTGCTGTGTGTGTGCACTTAGGATGGGTTAAATGCAGAGCACTAATTCTGAGTATGGGTAACCATACTTGGCCATGTAACATTACTTTCACTACAACACCCATTCACTGCTATTACAAAGCTTAGAAGGGCCAGGACATCTTTATATTTAACTCTGATTCTATTCGTCTGAAAATTTAATTGCTTGATACCAATAATAAATGGCTACATTGTTGGCAACATTTAAGGTCCATTTCTCCAAGAGTGTGGAGCAAAAATAAATAAATTAATAAATAAGGAAATAGAAACACAGACATGTCACTTCCTGTCAGAAAAGTCCCAAATCAGGCCGATCCCAATAAAAGCAGCTCTGATGTACCAGTGTCAAAGACAGCAACACCAACATGCCACTTACTGTTGTAAAGTGGACTGAAACTAACACTGGACAAAAGGTGAAAACACGTTCTTGGTGGAAAAACAAAACTTTATCCTATCCCTGGTGCAAAGAAAATAATCATATAAAAAAAATACTGGTTCAAAATTCCCAACTCATTAATAATAATAATAATAATATGAAACCAAATGTTTTTTTGTGTGTATGTGTGTGTTTGTAACATTTTCTAAATATCCTCCTTAATTGTCTTTCTAATATTCTTTATTAGATTTCTAAATGTATATATATTTTTTTAAGTAAAACAAAGTTGCAGATTTAAAGGGATAGTTCACCCAAAAATGAACATTTGATGTTTATCTGCTTACCCCCAGGGCAGTCAAGATGTAAGTGACTTTGTTTCTTCAGCAGAACACAATGAATGATTTTTAAAGTCTGTCAGTCATATAATGGAAATGGATGGGAATCACGGCTCTTAGTGCTCCGTTCGACACTATTGACCACAACATTCTCTTGAATAGACTAGACTTTAAATCATACTTATCTGACTGCCATCAGTTCGTTGCAGTGAATGAAGAGGTATCATATTGATCACAAGTGCAGTATGGATTACCTCAAGGCTCAGTACTAGGGCCGCTACTTTTCACACTTTACATGTTACCCTTGGGAGATATCCTCAGGAAGCACTGTGCACAGCAACAGCTTTCACTGTTATGCTGATGATACTCAGCTCTATATTTCTTTGAGGTCCGGAGAAACATACCAATTTGAAAAATCTAACAGAATGCATAGTCGATATAAAAACCTGGATGAGGAGTAATCTCTTACTGCTAAATTATAAAAAATAAAAAATAAATAAATAAATAAAAGTTATTTATAGAACCTAAAACCTCTCCATTTAATAACCTAGATCGCTGTCGAAGACTTGATGGCTGCTCTGTCAATTCTTCGTCATCAATTAGGAACCTAGGTGTGTTATTTGATAGCAATTTTTTCTTTGAAAGCCACATTTCTAGCATTTGTATTTTTCCATCTTAAAAATATTTGTAAATTATGACCTATGCTCTCAATGTCAAATGCAGAAACATTAATTAATGCATTTATGACCTCAAGGTTAGATTATTGTAATGCTTTATTGGGTGGTTGTTCTGCATGCTTAATAAACAAACTCCAGCTAGCCCAAAATGCAGCTGCAAGAGTTCTTACTAGAACCAGGAAGTATGACCATATTGGTTCTGTAAACTCTGCATTGGCTCCCTATCAAACATCGTATAGATTTTAAAATCTTGCTTATTACCTATAAAGCCCTGAATGGTTTAGCACCTCAGTATCTGAACAAGCTATTACTGCACTATAGTCCTCCACGTCCGCTGCGTTCTCAAAACTCTGGCAATTTAATAATACCGCGAATATCAAAATCAACCGCGGGCCACAGGTCCTTTTCATATTTAGCTCCCAAACTCTGGAATAACCTTCCTAACATTGTTCGGGAGGTAGACACACTCTGTCAGTTTAAATCTAGATGAAAGATCCACCTCTTAAAGTTGGCTTACACATAACACACTAACAGTGTTGGGAAGGTTACTTTGGAAATGTAATAGGTTACAGATTACAAGTTACCCTGTTTAAAATGTAATAGTAGTGTAACTTTTTCAATTACTTTATTAAAGTAATGTAACTAATTACTTTTGAGTACTTTTTGATTACTTTTCTAAATTTGTGAAAATTAAATAATAATAAATAAAAGCATATACATCAACTTAAATACATTTATCTAATAAGCATGTGTCGTATTCTGTGTAATAAACTCCTGAAACATTGGTGTTTTTTTTTAAACTGCTGTCTCTTTGTATATGATGATAGTTTTCTCAAAATAAGTAAAATGCACATGAAGTGACACAGAGCAGTTCTAGAAATTATGTTTATGTGCTCGTGTACTCCTATATTGAGGCGGCAGAGGTTGAAAACACTGCGAGCTTCAGTAGGCCTATGTGTAGTACTGTAGATGAAACCATGTATTTGCCATTAATTTACAGGAGGGGCGGACTGGGAAAAAAATTCAGACTGGAAAATTCTAACTCATACAAACTAATTCATGGACAAAACTATTTTTTGTATGGACCTGACATAAACAAGGTTTAGTTTAAATCTTTAATTTGGGGACATGCAAAATAATTAAAAGTTCTGTCCTGAACTGCACCTTCACTTCCATTTTTCTCTTCAGTCTCTTTATTTTGCCCTGTTATCCATCTCTCTCATGACTTTAATACTCAAGATTGAACAAAACTATACTTTACAATACAATACTCTACAATACTACAATATCTTTATCGAAAAATCATAATACTGTACACGAGTCATGTTTTTCCCTTACAAAAATTAACCATGCTTTTATTAGCCTATATAAAAGTAAAATAACCTTGTTTTTTATTTTTGCAAATGGATTTGTATTTATTTTTAAATAAATACATTTGTAAAATAATTTTACATTTTTGGTTATCACAGTTAAACAATAGTAACCATTTTCTCTGAATTTATAGTTAAATATTAAAATGTTAATTTTTGTAAGGGTTGTGTTGTTGTCTGTCGTAGCTCCCCCTAAACCTATAAAAAAATAATCAGAATTTTTTTTCAGCTAAATTACTACTGTAACATTACAACTGATAATAATGATGTCCTTAATATAGTATTTTGAGTGATGACTGATGAGCAACATGCTGCTGCTTGATTAAATAAATAAAAAAACAAAGACAAAAAAGCATCTTTACAGATGAAACTGACGTGAAACCCTGAACAGGAGTTCTGCTTCTCTGCTCCAGCAGTCCCCTCTCCCTCTCTCCCTCTCTCCCTCTCTCTCTCTCTATCTCTCTCATTCTCTCTCTCTCTCTCGCATTGATTACTCTGAGTCTGATCCAAACCGTTTGGCGGAGGCGCGGAGAGCGCGCGAGTCATGACTAACAATTCATGACTTAGGCTATTAGAGATTTAATTATCAAATGGCGGATTCGCAAATGATCGCTTTAGTACATTCGGCAGGCAATTATACAATAATGATATTAAATAGTGGGGCAAAATCGGCTGCCAGGCCATCGGGAATTGTCCCGGTTCTCCCGGTGTCCAGTCCGCGCCTGATTTCATATAAGTCATATATTGCATTTTTGGGGCTTTATATTCACAGACACTAGTCGATATCATGTTTTGATTCAAGTGCACTGACCTACTTTTGATTTAGTCATCCAAAATGTGGCATATTCCGTCCGCGTTAGGCATTCCGTTTTTATGACTGGATTCTACGAACCAGACTGTGTTTCCGCATCCCGGAAATTATTATGGCGGTATGTCTCAGAATAGTCAGTGCAATTTGGGAAAGAAATCAGTTAAATCTGTATGTGGATGTGTGTAAATATTCAAATGTAATCCCCTTTGTAATCGTAAAAAAATTCATAAGTAACTGTAATTTAATTACTAATTTTTTCTTAGTAACTGTAACTAATTACAGTTACAATAATTTTGTAATTAAATTACGTAACGCCGTTACATGTAACTAGTTACTCCCCAACACTGCACACTAATACATTTCTAATATTCAAATCCGTTAAAGTATTTTTAGTCTGTATGACTATAACACACGATGTACTTGCTACAACTTTAGAAGAATGAGATCTATGCTAATATTAGTCTGTTTCTCTCTTTTTCCGAGGTCACTGTAGCCACCAGATCCAGTACGGATCCAGACCAGATGGTGGATCAGCACCTAGAGAGACCAGGACTACTAGATGTCCCCCAGAGACAGATTCACAGTCAAGACCTTGTCTCCTAGATGGCCATCAGGACAAGACAACAGGAAACAGATAATTCTTCTGCACAATCTGACTTTGCTGCAGCATGGAATTGAACTGCTGGTTTTGTCTGGTCAGACGAGAACTTCCCCCTTAGCTGGATGTTGACATAATTGAATTCAATGATGAACTGCCTTGTTGCTTTATTGACACACTATTGTCCTGTTTAATGCAGTTCAGTTGCTTTGTTACAATCTATATTGTTAAAAGCGCTATATAAATAAAGGTGACTTGACTTGATGTGTATAAATGTTTTTATTGTAAAATTTTGTATTGCAATTTTTCAGCATGAAATTAAAAATGTAATTTAATTCCCAGTTTGGCATAAAATGAGAGAGGCAGATAGACAGGTTGCTTATTCCCATATCTGAATAACTATATATATATATATATATATATATATATATATATATATATATTATAAATAATAATCATTATTTATCCTTAACCATTTATGAAAAAATTACAATATAAATATTTATTATTAGTAGTAGTGGTATCATTATCATTAACGTTATCATTATCATTATCATAATCATCATCATCATCATCTTGTCTTTTCCCAAATGTTGAATATCTATTTATTTATATATTAAGAGCTGATGGAACAGATTTAAAAGAAAATTGCATACAATCATCAAAAATATACATTTGCAAAAAAAAAAAAAGGAATTGATAATGACTTTTTATTATTATTATTTGTTAATATAAGTCATTTTTGACAAAAGCCCTTGTTGATTTCTGATCTTGCTCTCAGCCTCCTACCATCATACCATGGTATTTATATACTGGAGCATTCCTAACATGGTACTTCAAAGAATACGAGCATCATGACACAATTCAGAAATCCAGGGTAGCATGTGTTCAGGCTGATAAGAATGTTAATGTGTTTAATCAGACAGCAGACGGTGATTTTCACACATGTGATCATGGTCTTTATTGGTCAGGCAAATGTTAACACTTGATGCAATACATTCAAACATCAAACGGTGCTCTAGCAATGTGGACTTCACTGCATATGGCGCTTCACACCGGAAAGTGGATTTTTTGCTTCTTTCTGAGAACTTCAGAGAAAAAGAGAAATGTGCTTTGAAGCGGAACACTATTGCAACACAGCAGAGCTGCCGCTCGCAACCGGCGACAGGAAATAAAACAGCAAAAAAAAAAAAAAAAAAAATCACTGCTTCTTACACTCTCATACAATTTAACATTGATTTCTGTAAAATAACAAAGGGTGACATTTTTCAAACAAAGCGCTGACAAAACAAAGTGGTGCAGCCCAGAGAATAAAAGTGTCAACGACAATGCTCACGGGACAGACGGGCCCGTCTAATGCATGACCTTTGAACACTGCCCCTACTTGGATGTTTAAATGGCAGCCATGGCCTCAGACTCTTTGGGGCGGTTGAGGACCACATGTTCTAGCTGTCCAGAGTCTGACACATCGTAGCTGGTCTTGTACTTGGCCAAGATCTTCATGAGCGGACGTAACTTTAGCCACCATTGTTCCTTAGGGATTCTGTGACTGAACACACATATAGAAGGTCCGATATTATTACAGATACTAATAGAATAAAATAAAATATTTTATCCTGTCTTTATATGTAAGAACTGTAGTGTGTACATACACAAAGTCAGTCTCATCTCTGAGCTGAACCACAGGCTGGAAGACCAACGCACGCCGCCGCATGCCCAGCAAACAGGCCGAGTCTTCTGTGTTAGCAAACACTCTCCCTGCACAACACACACAGGTTCAACACAATCGCAAAACTGATAATAAATACATGAAAATAAAATATAAAAAATGAAAAGTCGAAATCCACAAAAATAAAAGAAAAAAGTTTTTTATATATATAATATATAAAAAATCTAAATGACATTCATATGGCCTAGTATAATAATTGTTTATTATTTATAGCTTATTATAGCAATTATAGATAACATATAGGAATATTTACAGTAGTAAATTAAAGAATAGAGTGGAAACCCACAGATTAAAACAAAAATCGAAATTGTATTTATGTAGCCTAGTACATTAATATTTCATATTTGTAGTATATTATGGTAATTATATATTGGAACAATTGGAAGAGTGAACTGGCCTATTGAAATAAATAAATAAAACTAAATAAAATTTAGAAATATAGAAGAAATCCACAATTAAAGAATGTGTATTAATAGTTCATATTTATGTATTTGCAATTACACAAGCTACACCACAAAAATACACTCAAATGTTTTACCTTCATCTTTATTCATCCACAGGCACAGCAAAAGGAATAAAAACACACATAAAACTGCGCTGTAAAATGCAGCGACTCTGTATTATTTAAAAATTAAAAGTAAAAAAAGTAAATCAAGGTTAAGGATTACGTTGAGTATGATGTATGTGTGCAGTCATGATTATGACAAATACTGAGTGCTTTGTGAACAACAGCACAGATCAAAAAGAAGTGGTAATTGAGTTCTGTTGACAGCTTTAGTAAATTTTGTTTCATTACCACATGAAATGCATAACTGTTGTCTTTCATACCCTGTCTGTAGCTTTCATTCAGTTTCCTGGAGATCCACTGCATGGCCTTAGCAGCGATTTTGGTCCCAAAGTTACGGTCAAATGGAGAAGGAGCACCACCCTAGTGAAAGATAAATATATGGAAAATAAGATATATTTTTGTATTCTTTATTTGTAATTATTAAATCTATTATTTATTTGTTATTTTAATAGTTAGGTATAATTATGGTTTATATAGGTATAATATATTTTATTGTTTAGGTATAATATTTTTATAATGTTAATGATAAAATATGCCTTTGTCAGCTGAACTTGATCGACATCACGGCGAACGTTACCTCAGCGCAGATTAATTCTGTCGTGTCATTAAAAGAAATACCATTCATTCATCGTAGCAATAAGGATAAATTGGCAATTAAAGAATTAGTACCACCAAGACCGAATTTAAACATCAACCATGAATCATCTCTCGGAGAAGGAGAAAAAAAAAACATGAAAGAGCAAAGATGCAAATGGATAACTTGGTAGGGAGCAGTGTAATACAAATGAGCAGTCT